>NW_027206401.1:59229330-59679330 GCF_024711535.1 Dipodomys merriami
TCTGGCTGGCTAGAAACTGGGATCCTCAGATGTCAGTCTTCTGAGGAGCTAGGGTACAGGCGTGAGCCACTGGCTCTATGTGCAGTTACAATCCAGCTTTTCAGTCTTGCTATGCGCACTGTGAGTCTCCAAGGCGAGCATCTGAACATCACAGATGCGGAGCTTTCATTACTGCACAAGATTGCTTAGGAAAGTACTATATTAGAGGCTCCATAGGTAAGTGTTGAATGAATGAATGAACAAACAAATGGCCACCATTTGAAGGGCAGGAAAGGGCTTCTTTTTGTAAAAAAGTTAGATTCATTCTCCTAAAGATGACATCTGCTTTGGGGGGGGGGGGGCACAAAATTGACCAAATGACATTTGTGTGTGTAAGGTGGCTGTGGGGTTTGAACTCAGGACCTGCTTGCTGCCCTTGAGTTTTTCGCTCAAGCCTAGCACTCTACCACTTGAGCCTACAGCTCCACCTCTAGCTTTTTGCTGTTTAATCGAACATAAGAGTCTCACTGTCTTTTATGTCCCAGCTGGTTTTGAACCATGATCCTCAGATCTCAGCCTCCTGAGTAGCTAGAATTACAGGTGTGACATTTTATATGTCATTGTTTCCCTTGATATTGTTTGGGCTTCTGTGACAAATTCCTCCTTCAAAATCTCTGGTAAAGGAGGTTTGTTTAGGAAGACTCTGGGGGTGGGGCTTCCCCTGAGCAGCTGAGTAAAGGTGATGCTCTTTATTTTATTTTTTAAATTTAATTTTATTGTAAAGGTGAGGTACTGAGCCGTGACAGTTACACAAGTAAGAGAATGAGTACATTTCTTTTTGAATAGTGACACCCTCTCCCTCATTTTCTCCCCTCCTCCACTCCCCTTCCCTCATTTCCTCCCCGCCCCAAGTTGTAAAGTTCATTTCCAATGTAGTGTCTAGTGAGTATCGCTGTTGCATTGATTTACCCTTGTCCCTTTCCTTTCCCCAAATCAGATAAACTTATATACAAGACAAAGGGTACTGAAATATAAAACAGTGAACATAGAGAATAAACCAGAGGGGGGAAAAACAAAAGCAAAAAGAAATAACTGTAAACAGTACACTAAAAAAAGAAGAAACCCTCTTGTTTCCAGAGCGTGGAGATCATTTTCATTAGCATCATTTCATGTGGCCATAGGTACATAGCTATTGAGCTATTTGATCCTCCACAAGGACTATTCTAGGTATGTAGCAATTATTACAAATGAGGGAAACCATGGAACCCATGTTTCTTTGGGTCTGGCTTACTTCACTATTCACTAGCCTACAATAGACAAGGGCCAAATATCTAAAATCTACTTAGAGTTCAGAAAATTCAACACCCCCAAAACAAATCCCCAAAGAAACAACCACCCCATTAATAAGTTGGCTAAAGAATTAAAAAGAGACTTCTCTGGCGAGGAAAGAATGACCAATAGATACAGGAAGAGATATTCGACTTCTCCAGCCAGGGGATGCGTTCATAGAATGCACAGAGAGTGGCTGACCCAAGAAAGGAGACAATCAGGCCAGCTAGGCACTAGAGCTTGTGTTTCTCCAAAAGTGAGTAGATTTCAAATAGAGCTCAGTTATTCCAGGACTGGTGAACTGGATTTAAGCCAATTTCAGTTCTACTAAAGTGTCCTGGCTGATACCTAGGCTGTGATCTTAATTAACATACCATCTCAAGGCATGGGCAATGTGTGGTCTACAAGCTAGCCACCTGTACTGGTAAAAGACGTGGCTAAGAATGGGTTTTGCATCTCTCCACGATGGCAAATAAATCCAAGGAGTGTTTATGACCGATGAAATTTGTATGGACTTTCAAGTTCAATGTTCATAAAATGTCTGTTGGCGCCCAGCTCGCCTCGTTTATTTAAGATTTCTCTCCTGCTGCTTCTGCACTCCCAAGGCACAACTGAGTGGTTATGAGAGAGACCATCCGCCTGAAAACTTGAAGTATTTACACTCTGCCATTCAAAGAGAAGGGTCCTCTGTCCTGTGCCATCAAAAAGTGAGAGAAGGGATTTTCATACTTAATCAGAACATTGAGACAGCTGGGTGCTGAAGGCTCATGCCTGTAATCCCAGCTACTCAGGAGGCTGAGATTGGACCATCACAGTTCAAAGCCATCCTGGTTAGTATAGTCTGTGAGACTCATCTCCAATTCCCCCCAATTAAGTGGGGCTGTGGCTCAGTGATAGAGAGCTAGCCTTGAGCACAAAAGCTCAGGGATAGCACCTAGGCCCTGAGTTCAAGCCCCATTACCAACAGCAAGGACAAGAACCATTGAGATATTGAGACATTCCATGGCTGCCCATGGAAAACCAAAAGTTTTGGAAGATGGAAGATTGTGGAAGGGAAAGGAATTCCTTAGCCCACTGAAAACTTCTAGCCAGGCACCAGTGGCTCATGCCTGTAATCATAGCTACTCAGGAGACTGAGATCTAAGGATTGAGGTTCAAAGCCAGACTGGGCAGACAGAATCTGAGAGATGCTTATCTCCAATTAGCCAGTGAAAAGCTGGAAGTGGTGGTATGGTTCAAGTAGTAGAGCACTATCTTTGAGTGAAAAAGTTAAGCAAGGGCAAAAGAGGCCCTGAGTTCAATCCCAGTATTGAAGCGAAGGGGAAGGGGAAGAAGGAAAGGAAGGGAACAGGGGAGGGGAAGGGAAGGAAGAAAGCAAATGTATGGCAAATATAAACTCAACATTTTTTATTGATGAGAGCATACGATTAGAAAAATGAACAAAACTATGAGAACTGAAACAGGCTTGAAACTACTGTGACCACAGTTCAACACCAGCTGTTCCTCACACTCCTTAGGTTATGTTGACGTTCAAATGCAAATAGGTATTTAAAAGCAGGTTGTCACTAGGCACCAATGGCTCATGTCTGTTCATCCTAGCCACTCAGGAGGGTGAGATCTGAGGATCAAGTTTTGAAGCTGGCTGGGACAGGAAAGTCAGTGAGACTCTAACTCCAATGAACCATTAAAAAGCTAGGAGTGGAGCTGTGTCTCAAGTGGTAGAGCATTAGCCTTGAGCTAAAAGGCTCAGGGACAGTGCCTAGGCCTTAGGCCTTGAGTCCAAGCCCCAGCAGTAGCGTGTGTGTGTGTGTGTGTGTGTGTGTGTGTGTGTGTGTGGTGTGTGTGTGTGTGGTGTGTGTGTGTGTGTGTGTGTGCACCCCAGGTACTGGTACCTCACACCTGAAATCCTAGCTACTAAGGGAGGTTGAGATCTGAGGATCACCATGTGAAGCCAGCCTGGGCAGGAAAATCCATGAGATTCTTATCTCCAATTAACCACCAAAAAGCCAGAAGTGGAGCTGTGGCTCAAGTGGTTGAGCATCAGCCTCTATCTAAAAGGCTAAGTGAGCTATGAGGCCCTAGTTCAGGCCTTGTGCTGACACAAGTGTGTCAGGGAGGGGTTAGTTTGAAGTTTGAGGACTGATGGGAGAAGGGGAGGGGTAAATCAGAAAAGCCTGGCTCTAAGCCAGCTGGAGCAAGGCTCCTCAGAAAGGGAAGAGATCCGCTGGGCTGAGCAGAGGCCTTAAAGGAGCAGCTGGCTCTGAAGAACGGGAGGGCACGGATCAGGAAGGATTTTGCAAGTTGGGATGAAGGATTCCTTCATTTTACAATGGGGAAAGCCAATGTATTCCTGGAACACAGAGGGATAATCAGTAGCACCGTGAGGAGCCACATATCACAGAGAACAGAGAAGTCTGATGTCATTCTAACATCAGGACCTTCGTTCTGGCAAGACAGGAAAGACATAGCGCTCACAGACCCAGAGCTCCTGGTGGTCTAAGAACAGACAAGGAGAGTGTACAGCCTGTGCTGAGAACTGACCAGCGCTGGCCACGTGCACAGGACTCCACTCAGAGCTCCAGGAACCTCTCTGAAGAGACTTTGAGTAAAAGCATGGCGCAAGCTGGAGATGCAGGCATCCTGTTCACCTCTGGACCAAGGACTAGAACTGAGGCATCTCAAGAGGGCAGAGATTGCCAGGGCTGTGGATAGGTTACAGATGTTTGTGGCCTCCCAAGTGTCTGTGTTGAAATGCTAGGAGATGATAGACTGGGAGATGGGGGCTTTGTGGGGTGAGGGTGATGGGGCACAAGGCTGAACCCTCATGGAGGAGATCAGAGCCTTCATGCAAGAGGTCGGGGTCGGAGTGAGGCCCTGCTCCTTCTGCTGTGGGAGGACACAGCTAGAAGGGGTCAAGGGGTCACCCACAAACTGGACAAGGTCCCTCACCAGAAATCAGATCTGCTGCTGGCTGGCGTCTTGTGATCGCACACGCTCCAGCTTCCAGAGCTGTGACAAATATGTTTCTATGGTTCCACACTGCTCAGTCTGAGGAATTTTGCTATAGCAGCAAGAATAGTGTGGAACCCATTAACCCTAAATAAGAAGGGAGAGGCATTCTGAATGGATCTTTGGAAAGCATTTTCCTTCCTTCCTTCCTTCCTTCCTTCCTTCCTTCCTTCCTTCCTTCCTTCCTTCCTTCCTTCCTTCCTCCCTCCCTCCCTCCCTCCCTCCCTTCCTTCCTTCCTTCCTTCCCTCCCTCCCTCCCTCCCTCTTCTTTCCTTCCTCCCTCCCTCCCTTTCTCGCTCTTTCTCTTTCTTTCTTTCTCTTTCTTTCTTTCTTTCTTTTTTTTTCTTTTCTTTTTTTCTTTCTCCCTTCCATCCTTTTTCTTTCTCTCCCTTCTTCCTTCCCTCCCTTCCTCCCTCCCTCTCTCATGCTCTTTCTTTCTTTCTTTTCCTTCCTTCCTTCCTTCCTTTCTTTCTTTCTTTCTTTCTTTCTTTCTTTCTTTCTTTCTTTCTTTCTTTCTTTCTTTCCCTTTCTTCCCTTTGAGATGGAATGTCACTATGTAACTCAGGCTGGCCTAGGGCTCCCGGTCCTCCAGCTGCAGGCACACAGTGTTGGGTTACAAGTATGTGTCACCACCGTTCCTTCTATTGACACAGTCTTTCTAGAATGCCCTTCCAAACTCCTGAAGGTGGGTATAATGCCCAAGAGTCAAACCCAGGATGTTCATGATTAGGGAAGCTGCTGAAACATTTCACCTCTTTTTTTCCTTTTCTGTCCACCTACTTTGCTGTCTTACTGAGGAACTTCTTTTCTCAATAGGTTGAAATAATTGCTCTAATACTGGTGTCAGGTGGCTGGCCACTTTCCCACAATAATAGTGAGAAATAGTCATCAGGGCCCTGAAACTTATTTTTAATACACCAAGGAATTATATTTAGAAGGGAAACACTAGAAGGAATCTAGGCCTATTACCTAGTTCCCAACGCACTGTTCAGCAAACATGCTCAATGGAAGAGGTGCTAATCCTATATGACAATGGAAAAGTGATTTAGCCTTACATGCTCACTACTAATGAGACAGTATAAGGATCGCAGTTTAAAATGGAACATCATCCGGTTGTCACTACCTGCTTCCTAATTGCAAGGAGGAGGAGGAGGAGGAGGAGGAGGAGGAGGAGGAGGAGGAGGAGGAGGAGGAGGAGGAGGAGGAGGAGGAGGAGGAGGAGGAGGAGGAGTCGCAGAGCCAGCAACACCTTTGCTCTCCATTTTCTCATCTGATAGCTGGCTTCCCATTGTTTAGCTGGCTGGCATAGGCATCCACTGAAGCACCCACTTTCCAGTGGCTGGCCTGCTTCTAGAACAGTCCTTAACAGCACACCTGTATCTAGCATTCCACATGCCTCACCGTTTTTTTTTTTTCCTTAGTAATTATCTATCTTTTTTGTTATTGTAAAGGTGATGTACAGAGGGGCGACAGTTACCTAAGTCAGGTGATGAGTCCATTATTTTTTAGAATGTCACCTCTTCCTCGCTCTCTCCCAGTTTTTTCCCTCCTGTCCCCACCCACAAGGTGTATAGTTAGTTTCCGTGAGGACCACGGCTGCATTTGTTCACCCTTTGTCCCCCCATTTCTGTGTCTAGTAATTTTTGAGCATGCCTGGCTCCATTCCATTTCTTTATTGCTCTATTGATCTATTTCAACAATTCTTTCCACATTTTTGGGAGGGCTTTTCCTGCAACTCCTTCTTCTGGTTTTTCCACATCTTGAGCTTGTTTCTGAGCTTCTGTTGTGTGTACAAGGACAGAGGCTTGAACTCAGGGCCTCAGGTCCTTTCTTGGTTTTCCTTCCCCCTCAAAACTGGTATTCTACTCTGCTTCCAGCTTTTTTTCTGGGTAACTGAGGATAAAGTCTCTCAGGTATATCTGGCTTTGAACCTTGGTCCTCAGACCTCAGCCTCCTGAGCTCAAATTACAGGTGTGAGCCACCAGTACTAGGCCAGGCCCTTCTGAATGAGCTCATTACAGCCACTGTACTTTGACCTGCAGCAGCTCAAACTCACCATGTCTGAAACCACCTCCCATGTTCCTTATGTTGGTTAATGGCATCATCAGCTGAGTTTGGACACCTAAAAGGTCTACATACTCTTGCATGGATCCACAAGTTCATAAGATATTCTCAAGGCCACGGACTCAGTCTATTCCCTTCAATCTTCCTTACCTCATCCCCCCTTCCCCCCCCCAACCCTATTTTCCCCTCTGACTGCCAAACCCAGGGATTTCCTGAACACACAAATACAAGATTTAACAGTCTTGCTTTTTTCTTTTGTTTGAATCTTTTCTTTTTTAAATGAAAACATATTGCCTGTGAAGGAATCACATTGCAAATATTTGCTGCAAGTTTGTTGACATTGTTTTTAAAGGGTTGGTTATTTCTTTATCTTTTTTTTTCTTGGTCGGAGACTGTCACTCAAACTTGATACCTGCGTGTGCTTTCGTGCATTAGCTAGCATACCAACCGAGCCACACGTCCAACCACAACCTTGTTTTTATTAGCACAAACTAGTTATACAAGAGAATTTCATTTTGCTATGTCCCTATTTATGTCTGCAGTGTACTTTGCTGTGATTCACCTCCTCTGTCACAAGATGTGACACTCTCATGTTAAATGTTTTTCAATGTCGACAGTAGGGCTTTTCAGTTCTTAATAGGACCAAATCATCTGTGGAATGTGTTAAAGTAGGATTTCGACAGGGGTAGAGTCCATATGATATTGCTGGTTTATGGACTTGTTTATGGGCTGATGTCCAAATTTCATAGCAAGAGATGTCAGGTCCTTTATCATCTAGTTCAATGGACCAGAATATATACCCATTATTCCTAAATTGCTGCCAACTTTTAGTATACCTCAGACTTGCACATGCTGCTAGTGCTTTTGACTGGCAGGCCCTTCTCAGGAAATATTGTATTGATTGACCGACCAGTCATGATTTTAGCCTGTACATGACCTCCGCTTACAAGACTTTCTTGGCAAACTGTCCAAGGTTGAATTAGATTATGTGGCTCTTCACAATTGAAGTACTGTTTTTCACTCTGGACCTCTTCCAATTAAATCATTTACTATATACACTATAAAATAACAGATCCATTTCATATATTTGTTCCCACAAGCACTTCAGGCAAAGTGTTAGAGTAGGTCAGGAGTCTCAATTCGGTGACCTTCATGGTTTTCTTTATCTTTTTTTTCTTTCTTTCTTTCTTTCTTTCTTTCTTTCTTTCTTTCTTTCTTTCTTTCAGTCGTGGGGCTTGAACTCTGGGCTTGGGCACTGTCTCTCAGCTCTTCAGCTCAAGGCGAGTGCTCTACCGCTTAAGCCACAGTGCCACTTCTGGTTTTCTAGTGGTTTATTGGACATAAGAGTCTCATGGACTTTCCTGCCCAGGCTGGCTTTGAACCGGGATCCTCAGATCTCAACCTCCTGGGTAGCTAGGATTATAAGCGCGGGCCACAGGCGCCCAGCCTTCATGGTTTTCTTGTCAGAATTCTCCTATCTTTTCTCAGACAGTGAAACAGGCACCAGCTATGGATTTGAGTCAAGATAAGAATCAAATACAATTTCCATAATCGCAGGGAAGTAGATGTTCTACAAGCTGTTCTGTGTGAAACAGTTTAATAATATTACATTTGTTTCATATTTCTTAACAATTCACCTTTGGGTCTTTACCATAAAGATCTTTTTTTTGCCTTAATGAAAATCTCACTAAAAATTTCATGAGGCTGGTAAGTAAGAGAATAGCACTATATTAAGAGCCTTATGAAAAATATATTACACATCTTTCTCCAGAAATTATCTTAATATTTTCATGAGCATATCAACTGCTTATCTTCATTCTACATTTAAAGCTCCTGCTATTATTACAAGTGGCTAATCAAAAGGTAGATTGGAATACATTTGGATGTTTGATCAGCTTTGGACATAGTTTCCTGTACTACTGGAAAGCAATGTTTTGTTTTGCTTTCCCTACAGTAGATATTATTGTAGAAAGAAAGATCTAGTAAAGTCATAAGGAACAGCCTCATACACTCAGCAATCCAACCCAACATCTGTCATATCACAACAACTGCTAAGCTGTTTTATACACTTGAGCTTCTGAGGAGGCTTTTTGGCTCTGCTTAAAATTCTCTTTTGAAGCCAGGCACTGGAGGCTCAAACCTGCCATCCTAGCTACTCAGGAGGCTACATCTGAGGGTCAAGGTTCGAAACTAGCCCAAGCAGGAAAGTCTGTGAAACTCTGATATCCAATTAAACAGTGAGAAGCTGGAAGTGGAAATGTGGCTCCAGTGGTAACACATGAACCTTGAGCGAAAAGCTAAGAGACAGCTCCCAGGCCCTGAGTTCAAATCCCAGTAGGGGCACAAACAAAAGAACACAGTTCCTGTTTTCATTCATCTGCAAGACTCTTCCTGTCTGATTAGACCTACATCACCATCCCCTGCTTAGTCCCCGGACTGCTTCTGCTGGAGTAATTTCTTGCTGAGTTACCTGTTATTACAATCTTGCACTACCAGAAGCTGAGTTGTTGTCATGACCCCTAACCTCATACCCTATGGCTAACAGGGTTGGTTTATAAGATGCTTGTGGCCGGCAGAACAATATCCTATCCTCTCCGCATCCCCACCCCCACCCCTCTTCGTCCCCAGTGAGGTCCTGTGAATGTGTTGCCTTACATCAACGAAAGAACTTGTTTATCCTGGAGTACCAGGCGTGGACAGAGGAGACATCAGATGCCATCAGCAAGTGATGGGTCTGTAGCCAAGGAATGCAGGCAGCCTCACAGGGACTGAGATCTTTGGATCTGAACTCAGCACTTCATGACCTTGCTTGGCTTTTCACCTAAAGCCTTAGGTAATCTACAATGCTGTGGCATGTCCTCTTTCCCACACTGTAAAGGGCAGATTTTAAAAGGCAGGCTTCATTTTCGAAGCCATCTTCATACATGTTTGTCTTCAGTGATGACAATTAAATGTCATCATCCAGCAGGCCACTAGGTGTCGCCACCACCCAAGTCCTGTTACCAAGGGGTATCTGTATGCTTCAGCCAAGGATGACTGTTTTTTTGAGAGTATTCAGTAACTATGTATACATTAATCACAGAACACTGCCATTTTCCTTATTCCAGCCTGGTTTGCATTCTGTATAAAATTCAAAGAAAGAGAGTAAATGATGAGCCTGCTTCCTCATAAATGTTACTCGTTTGCTCTATTTTTCACATTAGCACTACGTGCTATATTTCCCTTTTTTTCTCCGAGATGGGTTCTGGCCTCAAAGTATTTATTCTCCTCCTCCTTCAGCCTCCCAAGTAGCTGGTATTATACATGTATACCACCATGACTGGCCTTTAAAAGAAAAAAAAAACTATTCATAAAGAACCTGCATGTTCTCTAGAGATATAAAAAAAATGTTTTCCTTACATGACAGTATTTCAGTGTTTTCCCTTCCACTAGACTTGTTTGAATTTCTAGCAACAATTTTCAGTGTGGTAACACAAGTGGAAAGCAGCAAGCACTGTAAGGCAGGGACAGTTTTGGAAATCTTGGAAGCTAGCTAGCCATCCACTAATATTTGGGCTTTGCTCACTGAAATAATTTGCGGCTCACAGATGCAGAGTCTTACAATGTGAATGGTGTACCGTAGAATATAGTAGGGTTTATGGGAAGGGTGGAATTCTGCCCCTAGTGTCATCCTTTTGATTACATATACCTCTTCTCCACATGACCACATTCCCAAGACTTGTCTTTTAAGGTTTTATAAATACCATGAATTGAACTTTCCTTTTTTTCTGGTAGAATTGCTTCTTCTGTTCCTATGTCCTTATTTATGCCCTGGCATTGCCAGCTTCTCCTGCAATCTTCTCAGGGCCTTGATGACTAGCCTCATGCTTATTGCAGTTTGCCCCCATGGTGGTGTGCATATTCACCATGAATAGTCTAGGCCAAGACTTACATTGAACAAACAGAATAATCCGTGTAATTATTCCTCTCCCCCCCCCCCACTCTGTGCTGGTACTGGGACTTGATTGCAGGGTATGGGTCTGCCCCTTAGCTTCTCTACTCAAGGCTGGCACTCTACCACTTGAGCCACACCTCCACTTCTAGCTTTTTGGTGGCTAATTGGAGATCAGACTCAGGGACTTTCCTGCCCAGACTGCTTCCAACTATGATCTTCAGATATCAGTCTCCTGAATAGTTAGGATTGCAGGTAGTGAGCTACTGGGTCCCCCTCCCCCAAAGTGATTTTAAGAGCTAAAAATTCAGACATATCCACTAAAATTTATGTATGTATGCACGTAGGTATACACACATATTTGTAAATGGGAACTTTTTCAATCTTCCAGGCAATATTAATGCCATCATTTCCCAGCAACTTTGAATATGACCAAAGCTACCATTAGACAAAGAAGGGTGAATATTATTGTAAGAAAAGAGAACATGCTGTTTTTATCATCCACCCACTTCTCTACCAAAGAAAAATTCTGAACAGCAGTGAGCTCATATTAAGGTCTATATCTAGTAACTGCGAAACTATCAGATTCTTGTGAAGCTTCCAGAAGCAATTCATATTGATTTCTAACTTCACAGCTAAAATTAAGAAGCCAGGGATTGTTTCTAAAAGCAAGAACCAAAGGTTGTTAGTGATGGTGTTCATCGTGCTAGTTAAGGGGTCACAAACATGCATGAAAATGAGAACATCAATCATAATTGAAAAAAATGGGTAGCTGCAAAATAAGACAGAAGTTGTTATCAGTTCTTGGTATGCTATCATCATAAGCCAGCAGTAACACTTCCATTGGGCTAGTGGAGAAAGTAGACTGTTCAGTTAAATAATACCACATTAACATGATTGTTTCAAAGTCCCTGGCATACATCAAAACACCTGACAGATTCTGGGCTTAGGGGTGAGAGCAACTCATTCCTCGATCTGACAGCATTGTTAAGCAAGCACTGACGTAACAGACATCTTTACAGGGCCTGGGAACTGACAGTTTGCAAAGGCCTCTGGTCCACCCTCCCGATCAACAGGGCGCGTTCTCTACAGGTGGGCTATGGTTCCACCAGAGCTGGAAGTCTCAGCAAAGTTGAATGACATTGCCACTCCCAATATTCTGTCTGCTATTCAATATGTCTCCATGGTCCCCTAGTCCCCAAGGCAGCGATGTGACAGGGGAGTCACTGGGGACAGGCTTTGCCAGCGGGACAGTGAAATTCCCTCAGGAGGGAGGGACTTCCCTGCCGGTGCTGAGCTGCCCCCAGCTCAAAGTGTGGCCATTTCAGTTGCAGAACATGGAACTGCCACACGTCTGGCCGGTCACTTTTTGAGCAAGCTAAAAATCCTTTCCAAAGTCGGCTCCTCGTTTATAATTAGGACACAGTGCAGTCACACACATAATTAGGGAATCAAAAGCTGGCGCCCTCGTGGTTCCCAGCCTTGGGAAAGGAAATATGGCTGTGGGCCTCACTTTTCTTATCCTTACTAGTTGGTTCTGACTTGGCCTGGACTGGCTTAAGAATGATTAGCCACCAAGACATGAGGAGAGAACGGAAAGGGAGAATCTGAGCCAGGGTGATAGAATCAGTAGCATTCTGACCAGCTCTGTTCTGGAAGCCAGCCACTGAGTCCCTCTGGGCTCTCCCAGACCCCCGATCTCCACGTCAACCTAGGGATTTCATTAGTAAGTGACACCACACAGATGGGCAGGGAGGGAAAAAAATGAGAACAAAAACAAATGGGCTAGTAAGCAACCAAATCATGTTAGCATGAAGAGTATCATTATATTCAGTTTGGACAGGTGGTCTCACTCCTCCTCGAGAGCTAGGTGTGTAATTCATTAGAGCAACAAATCGAACACCCAAAGCAGCACAATGAGCAGCTACAGGACATGCAGAGGGCTGGAAAGGGCTGTGCTTTTCTTACTCTCATTTCAGAGAAGAGCTACAAACAAAATAATGCCCCCAAAACTTCTCTTAATAAATATTGTTACTGTCAATTGATATTACTGAGAAAAAGAATGTGAAGTTTCTTTCCACATGATTATTCCAAAAGAATAGCAAAACAGATAAAAAATTCTGGCCAAGGAAAGGAAGAACTCTCCAATAACACAACACGCTGTAATCTTTGGCAGTAAGACCAGGAAGAAGCAATTTGAGAGGGCAGATTATTCATATATTCTCATGAGCTCAAATGAGTTTTACAGAGAAATCTAGGAGTAAATCTCATTAATATTCAGTATACTCCTGCAGATTAAAGACTATCTGTGTGGCTCATTAATTCTCTTTTTAAGAAAAAAAATTAAAAATTACTAGGACTTAATTCCCAGATATATGGGCCAATTGAACAGGAGTTAGCCTTATACCATGATAGACACCTGATGTCACATAGGATGACAACCCGTATTACCCTTTCAATTCTGTTTCTACAGAAAAAAAGAGCCTTTTATTTCTCTACAAAAAAATACTTCAAGCTAGAAAAGCAAAAAACAAGATGAGAAAAATCATCCATTTTGGTAGCACGATCAGAAAACTTTGTTTCCAAAGATGGTCACACTTCCTTTCTGTATTATAAAGGAGAAATTTTGTCAGAATCTAAGAAACATTTTAAAGACATATGCTTTCTACTATCAATTCCAGATGTTGGTACAGGACCCTCCTGTTCAGTAAAAATACAAACCAAGCCCAAGCTATAGGTACCATGGTCCACACCTGTAATCTGCGCTACTCAGGAGGCTAAGATCTGAGGATTGTGGATTAAAGCCAACCTGGGCAGGAAAGTCCATGAGATTCTTATCACCAATTAACCACCAAAAGAGCCATAAGCGGGGGTGTGGCTCAAGTGGTAGAGCACCAGCCTTAAGCAAAAGCTAAGTGACTGCATTCAGGCCCTGAATTCAAGCCCAAGGACCTGCACTAGAAAAAAGATATGCATGTATGTAATATATGTGTATATAGTAAGCTGTACATGTAATTAAATTTTTTCTAGTGGCTACAGTTAAGAAGAAAAAGGTGAAAATGTTAACACGTAACTCAGTATATTCAAAAGACATGATCACTTCAATGTCATCAATATCCAAGTAATTAATGAGACATTTCCCATTCTTTCTTTCACATGAATTCTGAAATACCTGGGATGTATTTATCCTTCCAACACATCACAAATTCATCCGGGCACATTTCAAGTGCTATGAGGTTTGTTGGTACCAAACTGGGCAGCACTGTTCTATTAGAGCTTTTGTTTTTGTAAGCCTATGGATAGATGTTTTTACTAGAGAGAGAGAGAGAGAGAGAGAGAGAGAGAGAGAGAGAGAGAGAGAGAGAGAGAGAAAGAGCGAGAGCGTGCCAGTTCTGGGGCTTGAACTTGGGGCCTAGACGCTGTCCCTGAAGCTCTTTTTGCTTGAAAGCTAGTGCTCTACCACTTGAGCCACAGCTCCACTTCCAGCTTTATGTGGTTAATTAGAGATTAAGAGTTTCAAGGACTTTTCTTGTCCAGTTGGCTTCAAACAACGATCCTCAGATCTCAGCCTCCTGAGTAGCCAGGCGGCTCTAGCCTGTAACAATTTTAGTTAAAAGTTTGATGATAGTGACATTTATTTTTGCAGGACCCAAACTGTTGTGAACTGCCATAGTGCAATCTTTTTTTTTTTAAAGGTCTAAATGGTTTCTCTATATACTATCAAGTTTTTAGTTAATACCCATGTCCTCAGTCTGTTAGAAATGTCTTAGTTGCTAAGTCTGGGTTCCTGTGCTAACAACTGGTCAGCACGCACAGGTGAACATGCTGTCACAGTACTGTGGGTGGCAGCACCCACACATCCACTGTCCTCAGCCTTGGGGTTCATCAGGCAAAGATGTCCACTACAATTTCCTGTCACTCCAAAATGTTCTCTGCATAACCTGTTGCTATAGGCCTGTTATATCTCTTTTTACTTCCACATATTTTGATAGACTGAAAAAATGCACACATATGCACAGCAAGTCCATATAAAGATTTCCTTGTAACAGAAAACCAAATCATAACATTAATGGTAATCATTTCCTTCTAAATAACTGGTACTAATTAGTCTTAAGATAGCTTCATAAAAGAGACCCTTCTAGAGCAGATAGGTTCTCAAACTCCGCCATCTCTTGGATGATATGCTGACAAACTAAGTATCAGCACATAAGAAACTGTATCACATAAGGCCGGGCACTGGTGGCTCATGCCTGTAATCCTGGCTACTCAGTAGGAGGAGATCTGAGGATCTCCTCTTATTGCCAATTTACTACTCAAAAACAAACAAGCAAAAAACCCAGAAGTGGCTCAAGTGGTAGAGTGTTAGCCTTGAGGAAAAAAAGCTCAGGGACAGCACCCAGGTCCTGAGTTCAAGTTGTAGGACAGGCCAAAAAAGAAACTATATAACATAATAGATACTTAACATATAAAGTATATAAAGGCATTTGAAATAGATGATATATGCACGTGTTTCCTCCAGGCAGGGTAAAGGCTCATGGAAATAACTTCAGAGGTTTTTATATTCTTAATCTGGTTTCCTTTGTGTTTGCCAGCACAGGGGCTTGAACTCAGGGCCTGGGTACTGTCCCTTGGCTTTGAAAGGCTGGTGCTCTACCACCTGACCCACAGCTCCACTTTTGGCTCTTTGCTGGTTAGAAATAAGTTTCATGAACTTTCCTTCCCAGGCTGGCTTGGAACCATGATCCTCAGAGCTCAGTCTCCTGAGTAGCCAGGGTTATAGGTGTGAGCCACCAACGCCAGGCTCTCTTCATTTTAACAGTCAAATCATTGCGGGGGGGGGGGGGGGTAGCCCAGAGGGGAGCGCTGCTAGCAGGTGCAAAGCCCTGGCCTTGGTCTCCAGCACCACAAAAAGAAAAAAAAAAAGTCAAATCAGGTACTAACCAATGAAATATAAGTACAAAGAAATTTTAAAAGTTAATAATCACATAATCCCAACAGAAAAAAATGGTAAGACACAATGAATGAGACAGAAATCCCATAATTAAACATGTTCAATTTATTTCTACTAAAACAATATGCCAAAGAAGCCAATGAAAGCGGCCTGTCACTCCCCAGCTTGGCAGAAATTTGGTTCTGACAATCCAAAAGGCTGGCCGGGATCTGGTGTCCTGAAAATTCTAGCATACTGGTGGAAACACGTGTGGTCTCATGCTGGAAAGCAGCGTGATCTTCTCCATCAAAGCTGAGTGTGCTCTCCCTGCCCAACTCGGTGCACACCCGTAGCTGTGTGTGCGTAGCAGAAGCCACAGGCTAAACTGCCCTTTCTCTTCCCAACAAAGATTCGATTCAGTTATCTACAACTGCAGAAGGAAAAACGGTGACATAGTCACAGTGGAATAATATTTACCAGTGAAAGCTCCCATTGCGATGAACAGACAAAGGAAATGACAGAAGAACGTATCTGATTTAATTCCATTTATTTTTCTTTAAGGACACATACATGGAGGCAAAAAAGAGAAAGAGGAGGAAGTCTGTGATTGCTAGGAATGTGGGGCAGGGAGGCAGGTTCAGGAGGGAGCAATCAGGAAAGGCAATCAGGTGGGAGTCAGGCACACAGGAGTCTATTATTATTGTTGTCATTATTATTACTCTTCATACTTTAGTATATATATATATTTATATTAGATGTGTGCAAATGCATATATGTGTATTTCCTTGCATGTATAAACATTTGAAACTTGGGATGGTTTTAACGAAGAAAAGACCACAAGTACTAATTCAGAGAAGGGCCTGTTGTCTAGAGTGCTGAGAGCTTACCTCAGCTCTGTCACTTACCACCGGCTACCACTGCTGCCCGTCATCCCTGTGGGTGGAGACTGTGCTGTTCAGACAGGCCAGGAAGGCTGACAGAACTAGGAAAGCTCTGGCTATCTGGGTCGCGGGCAGGCAGGGCTCATCTACTAATCTGGTTTCATGACTGAGCACATTCCTGCAAATTTACAGCTTGCTCCCTTCATCCCTCCCCCCACCTTGCCTCCCTCCTGGTGGTTAACATCTGGAGGAGTTCAGCAAGGAGACTGGCCTCACACACTGCCTTTGGAAGTGTTTTCTTCTGTGTTCAGAAGTGACTGTCTCAATAGGACCCTTGGTGTATGTAGTGGTGGCCACCTTGTCTGTTCTCTGTGAGGGGTAGGGAAGCAGGCCCACGGTTGGAGTGTGCTCAGGAGCCCGTGAAGTACACCAGAGCCGAGCCAGTGGCTGAGCAGGTGGCCATCTCGGGCCTGGTTGCTGTGTGAGAGGACTCTGTGTTCTGGGCAAAGCACGGAGGTGGAACTACGGACCAAGCCCAGGGCACCTCAGATGGATGCATCTCGCCCCGAAGGAGCCTGAGCTCTGTGTCTGCACTTCCTGCACGGAAAGACAGCTTCCAACTCAACAGAAAAGACTTGCGCAAATGCAGAACTAAAACTAGAAAACGTGGGAGACACGGGAGGAGACAAAAACTCCATTTTCTGAATGTATGTTTTCTGCCATTTATTCTCTTTAAATTCTGAGTACGAAATCTGAGACAATGCTTGTAGAGACAAATAGGAGAACTAAACTCTAAAAACAACAATGACACAGATTGAAGTGGACCCTGACACTTAAGAAAAACTGCAAAGTAAATGCCCAATTTTTACAAAAAGCGAAATCCTACAACAAAGGCAATGAAAACAAAACAAAATTTAAAAATAAAATAAAACAAAAAACCCAGAATGAGCCTTTGGTACCTTTCAGTAACAAAACCCAGAACTATTTAGTTCATTATCAAGTTAATGTAATGTAAAAACATCAATATGTGAATGTTGAATCAAATCAGAAATAAATCCAAAATATACTAGAGTCTGAGGACAAGTATCATCTTCCTTTTCTCCATTTTGATTTTAATCAAAACCCTGGTGTTTGGAAAAAACAAGTATTTCTTGAAATGAATTTTTTCTGGTCAGCATCCACCTGGCAGTGTGGCACTGCACATTTTACCTAATTTTAAAATGACAACAAACTTTTTTTGTCCCAACAAGCCTATTACAGGAAATTAAAGTTCTGCCTTGAAATATCCTTGATATTACATCATCTGTGCCTGCGAATCCACCTTCTTCCTAGATTCTAACAAGTGTGATGATGAACCCCTCAAGACAGCTGATTGAACAGAATCAGACCATTGCCTCCTGCTTGGAACGCAGCTGGTAACAGTACAAGGAAGGACCCAGAACGACTGAACACAGCATGGTCGGAGGGCTGTGCTTGTGTTCTTGGTAGAGCCGGGTGTCATGGTAAAGGCCACACCCTGTGCTTCTAGCCTACTGTGACAAGGACAATGCCACCTGAGGTTTGTCTTTAGTGTTTGTTTGCTGACACCCCCATCTCCTAAAAACCATGGCAAGAAAATGTCATCCAACTGTGGTGGTAATTTAGCACTGCTATCCATCTGGTAGGTGTAATGCCATTATGCTAGGTATATTATGGTTACGACAAATACAGGTAGTTCTCTCTTTCTTTGCAAGCATAATACTGACCTCACGAATCAGAACTTGCAAAGACCTCCACCTCACCGTGCTGAATGACACTCACTGTACACTGAGTAATTATAACATGGTTAGTCTTCAAATTGCTGTATCTTAGAAAACCAATTTCAGGTCTTACCAGAAGACCCCAAAACATTCCTAGATGGTTCCTGGGGGTTTATCAAATGGAACTTCACTTGGATCTCACTTGATATCAATGGATCTGGATCCATCAGAGCCAGCCATGACCTGACAAGCTTTCCCCTGAGAGAAAGAAAACTATGGATCCTGAGTCTGTTCCAGCCAAGAAGAAATATGTCACACTCTTCCTCTGTCCTGGGCTGTCAACCTTGGGCCTAGGATTTTAGCTTTAGAATTCAAGAAGTTATACATTTCTTTTGCAGAATCATGGTGAGAGGTATAGCATGAGGACACTGGAAATAATCAAGTAGTTCATTCAGTTCTCAGAGTTTGTCCTAGTCAAGGTGGTTCCTATGTTTGCAAATAAACATGTTTATAAGGATACAAAAAAAAAATCAGTCTCTGCCCTAAAGAAGTAGACAGGATCAGTGTTTGTCAGAACCACTCCAAGATGAGCAGAAATTTTTCTCACCAAATACAATTCAGAGTATTCTAAACAGCCCTTTCTTGTATACACTGCTCTGAAATTTCACTTGTGCTCATACATGGAATGAAAATGTGTGCTATCATACTCTGAAAAGACTGAGATTGTGCACTGGCCACATAGAAGAAAAAAGAATGCTAGGAAACACTGAAACATTAACACTGAAAAAAAATAAATTATACAGCAGTATGTATGTGATACTGTAGCTTGAACCCAGGGACTCAGGTACGCTAGGCTAGCACTCTACCACCTGTGCCACAGACTCAGAAGTACAGATAGTTCTTAATATGCTTCATTAAGGATTCACAAAATATACCTGACTGAGATTTTCTTCTCTCAAAAAAATATAATTCCTTCACAAAATAGAATAAACAGCTGTTAAGGAAGCTGCATTTAAAAATCTATGTGAATTTACATACAAATAAATTGCTATAGCTGAGAAGGCCTTCAGATACTAGTCAGACAATTATACCTATAAATTTACTATGTAATTAGTGCACCTCTTAGAATATGTCTTTCAAGCAGTCTTATACATTTAGGTGAATTTTCCCCCCACACAAGAGGAAAAGCACATTTTCCCAAATAGCCATTATTCTCAGCTCTGTAACTTGGTTGCAATCACACAATATTGCAACAGTGATTTCTAAAAACATCTATAGAAGCTTCAGAGGATTTGGAGTGGGGGGGGCGGGCAAGGGTTTCTATTATAAAAGCAATCTAAAACACCTAACTTTTCAGCACATGTTATTAAAAGAACTAGAGAAGTGACATTTGTGATTCTACAGCAAAAATCGTTAACACCCTATGTCAATTAGCATTGCTCTTTTTCTTTCCTTCTGATTCCAACATTCTAGCAGCCTGGCAGACTGATTTTGAGGTACAGTGTAGGCAGCTGAAAGGGGAAGCAGGTTTATGCAGCACTGGTATCTCCTACAACCTAAGGCAGATCCAACACTGCCTCTCCGCTGGTGACAGTCATGACAGATGCATACCTGTAACAGGTGACAGTCCGCTCAGCTCAGTGAGACTCTAGGCAAATCTGAAACTAGGAAAAACACAATCCACCATAGTCCTGATTTGGTTTAAAGCAATCATGCAATCCCCATTTTCCCACATCCTCCAAAAACACCTTTCCCGTGGCAAGCAAGGTTACTGGTGATGATGTGGCCTTTGTCGTAGTGATGCATTAGTGAGCAGGTGTGTGCTGAGTACCAGGGGGCGCTCCAAATGCATCTCCATCACTTTCTGTTTATCTGCGCTAAGGTTCTGCCTATTAGAAGAAAAAAAAAGCACCAGTTACTGCATGGCATTGATGAGAAAATTTGCCCTTGGCAACACTTTTTGTTTTTTTCTTTTCTTTTTTCCCTCCGAAATGTCAAGAATAGAGATTGTTGAAACTGTAATAAAGTCAGTCCTATGTGATGGATCAGGGCAAATCCTGAGTTTCAGGATCACAGCCAGATTTAAATCAAAATCACCCAATGTTCCAAACATACATCAGTGGAAGGCCTACATGTTTTCCCCCATCTGCCGGTTCCCCAGCGAGCAGCAAAGGGCAACACTGGAGTGTTCCCTGTTACAAATAGTACAGGTGATCTCCCGACTGCCACTCTGCCCTTCCACCATGACCTACCTGGCACCAGAGGCCTTTGTACCTGCGCTGGCTGGTCAGTGTGCAGCTGTCCCTGGCAGAGACCCAGAAGTAGAGAAACCTACCCAGTGGGCTCACCTGCAGCCTATTAACGTAACCAAAGCTAGGTTTCTGCCTGAAAATGCTGGGCAAGCAGGCTTCCTTTTCTCAGGGTTAGGCAGGCACCACAGTGGCCAGCCACAACCAGCTCTACATGCTCCCCAGGGGAAATGCTCCTCCACCCACCTTTCAACTCAAGAGAAGGGGGAAACCTATTTTAAATATTAGCAACCTATATAATTTCTACTTTCACAAGTTTGGGACAAGCAACATGTCCAGAGCCAGTGTGCTCTGCAGACCACCATGTGGTGGACTGGTCTTCCCTTTTCTGTGTGTTTTGGGGATGGTCCAGATTCCAGCATGCCCCATGCCAGGGGGTTCTACAGTCAGGAGGGGGGCAATCACAAATGCAAATGTGTCCCTCTGTGTTTCCTGGTTGGCTGTCCAGCCTTGTCTGTTATGTGTGTACAGTGCAGCAGGAATAGGAAAGGAGATAAGAAATCAGTGGGCTGGGCACCAGTGACTCATAATGTCATCCTAGCTTCTCAGGAGGCTACGGTCTGAGGATGATGGTTTGAAGCCAGCCCTGGACAGGAAAGTCATAAGACTCTTTTCTCCAATTAACCATCAGAAAACTGGAAATGGTCCTGTGGCTCAAAGTGGCAGAGTGCTAGCCTTGAGCAAAAAGGCTCTAGGACAATGTGCCTAAGCCCTGAGTTCAAGCCCAACAACCAACACACAAACAAAAAGCAAGCATCTGGTCTCATCTTTCAGCACACTAAATCTGTGAACATTCCATGCAAGTCTCAAACTGTAGATGGTATACTGAATTACTACCAAGGTGAAAAACCAGTGGCTAGGAAGGGGAGATGCACAACTGCTTGGTAACATTTTCAGTTCTCTCCTATGAAGATGACCCCCGAATGGATGGAGAGTGCGAGCGCAGATCCCGGGTGGCCACCATTGCTGTGCTGCTGCTCCAGGTAATCCAAGGCAATCGCTGCCCTTGGAATGGACTTCTAACATCAAGCCAAGGCCACAGAACCAAGATCAACTCTAATACCACCACCATAGGCCACATCCGAATGCATACTGTGTTCATCCCAGATGTCTACATATTTTGGAGAGAATAGATTGTAAAAAGAATAAAAATGTCAGCCTGTGGAGTCCCCAAGGAATGTGGGGGATGAGGGGAAAGCGCCCAAAGGAACAATGAGACCACACACACACAGTGTTTTTAAAAAGGTTTTTGCACAAACAGTGAGGCCTACTGGGGTTTTGCATTCATTAAGCCACCCCTTACCCCAGTTTTCTTTTCTTTTTTCAGTCCTTTGAAGACAGAGATCTGATTGGGTAATATCTTTAGATGAAATAGGTTATACAAATACCCTAATTTTTCCAACAAGTATTCAAATGTTCCGTCTTTATAAAAATAGCTTGAAGAACCTGTAAATACTTTCTGTGTGGGTTTTGCCTCTGCTTAAAACATGCACAAAGAAACCACCCACCACCATCTGTGGACTTTTCTTGATGTGGATGGCAGGGATGGCAGGGCTCAGTGTGGTGGGGGCTGCTTTGTGATTCTATCCTCCCCCAGCTGAGCCGGGACAGTCCCTGTTCTGAGAGCCTCCAGAGACCTCGTACTCGCGACAGCCACGCCCCCAGGGGTGCATGCCGCTTCCACTGAGTTACACATAGACACTCAGGCCTTCAACTTGAAAAACTGCCAAAACCTCACAATTACTACGTACAGAAAGACCCAAAGACATTCCCCAAAAATGTCCATATGGTGAGCTCTGGGCCTTGCTTTCCATGTTCTACTTTACAGTTTCTATTTTTTCCCCAGGTTTTCTAGATAAGTCTAGGCTACTTTCATAAGAAGAAATAAAATAGTATACATTTAAAAAAATTAAATAATCAAAATGTTACCTTACTTAATAAACTTTTTAATTTTTTTTTTATTTTGAAAGTGGATCCATGTACTTGATAAAGTGAAACCCACACCATATTTAAGTCTAAACATGAGACAAACTTATTAGGTCCTTTATGTTTTCCAAAAGACATGATTTACGAAAGCAGGCTAAAAGGTACTGTGATTGGCTAAGGGATTGCAGCATTTCCTCCCGCCCAAGTTTGTTTTTGTAGACCATCTTTTCTCCAATATAAAGTTCAACCTACAAAAGTACTTTTCATATAATGGCTTTCAAAATTCTGCAGTGCAGTCCTTTCCTGGTGTGTGTGGGGAATGGCTCTGGACCTTCTTGGGGAGGCAGATGCTCAGGTCTTTTAAATAATACGCCATAGTTGCACATGATATATGCACACATATGCTTCCAATCATCTCTAGATTACTTATGAAACCTAGCACAATTTAAATGCTATATAAATAGATGTCATATTGTATTAAGATATAATGAGAAATAGAATCTGCAGGTGTTTATACACATGTACTTTTTAAAAAATATTTTCGATCTGTGATAGGATGAATCAAAGCTGTAATATAAACTAACAATTTAAAAATAGAAATTGTCACCTATTTTAATAGGTAGAATAGAATTTAATTATTCTTCTTAAAGAATGGGGTGTAAGTTACAAACTAATACTCTAATTCCTGGCAACAACTGAACATTAGAAAGAGAATGAGGCTTCTTTGTGTTAACATTGAACAGTCTATAATTAATGCACTAAAAGCTTAGGGAGACTCTATATGCATCCCTTTGACCTTAATCCCTAGGACAATTCAAGAAAGATGACCTCCAAAGAATAAAAAAAATTAACTTACCTTTGATGCCAACCGTGGTTTCAGGCCTAGGAATGAAAAGACCGTGTTGCTTTCCTTTGATTCAAAAAAGCTGTCATAATCCTAGGAGGAGAAAAAGAGGATTGGACAAAGTTTATAAATAAAAGCAAACAATTATTTTTATAGCTGGGTGCTTTTGAGAAATTCTTTATGGAGATAAAACATATCATTGCCTCTGTAGGGATCAGGAAAGAGTTTCATACACTTGCGAGGATTATTCCACTACAAAAGCTTCTTTGTAATAACAACCCCAACAACTTTTCCACCCAAAACTTAAGACACCATTAAAATTTGTCCACAGATATGAAATAGGAACTTCCTCCCTTTTTTCTTCACATGCCAGACTAATTCTATCTATTGTGGAATCACTCTGACCTAAGATTTTACTTGAGGTCTTAAATCTGGAAGGCTGCCTCACAATTCCAGTTCGTATTTTGCTATCCAGGGGTTTAAAAAAAAACTGGCTGGGTAAACAACAGCTGAAAGGTCTCTAGGTGTCAACATGAGTTGCTTCTATTCTGCTTTTGAAGTCTCCCACATTCTTTGAGACTACATCTTCAGAGAGAATAAAAAGATCAAATAAAAACTAAAGGAAACTGTATTCTCTATAACATTTATCTTTGCCTCAGTCACAGAATCATTTTTTTTCTCTTACTTTTACAAGCACAACCATCAAGAAATTCTGATCAGTGTGTCCTTCCATTTTTCTTTTCCAAAGTTTATATACATCCTATGACCTAGTTTTTTTAAGTTAAGTTAAGTTTAAACCTTGGTAGTTTGATCAATTTCATCCTGAATAGAGATGGAAAGCAGACAGTTCTCTGTCACTTTTAGGCATGCTTTGTGCTGGTGACTTACAACTAAATATTCGGTTGTGTCCTATTCTGCACGGAACAGTGGGGTAGAGACTGGCGCAGCGGGAGCGCGGGAGCCCTGGGATGTGGAGCTGCGTTTCTGTGGCGTTGGGCTCCACACTCCAGGTGCTCCGTGATGACCCCTGCCTGAGAGGAAGCCAGGCCTGTGCGCCTGTGTGCTGCTGCCCAGGAACCCTCAAGAACCCCTGCCGGGCTGAGCCAATGGCTTCACAATGACAGGTGAAACGGAGCTCCAACCCCCAAACTTTGTACAGGTTTGTGGATGCCGCAACTCTTGTCCAAAATTTTTAGCCAGGTGAGTATCACAGTTCTGAAAGGAGTTTGTCATGTGAATTCAGTCATGTCAGCTTCAGGCCAACCAGCTGCTCCTTCCTGGGTTGACCAAGAGGGAGTAGCATGTCCGCATGGAGGCTCAACATGCAAGCAGCTGATCAGCTAAGCAGACAGGAGGGGACAATCAGCTAAGCAGGTGAATTGTTGGGACGGAGTGCTCAGGGAAAGAACAGCACTGGGGAAGATGGAATTTGGCAGGGTGACTGGTTTCCTTGTATGCTGGACTTAACCAAGATCAAAGTTCTGCATTTTACTTATATACAAGGGTGCAGGAGTCATATTTGAGTTTGGAGCAAGGAGTAAAGCAATCTAGTTTCCTGAAGAAAATAACTAAGTGAGCTGTGAGGAGAATGGCTCAGAAAGAGGCCAGTAAGAAGGAAGCCAGGGAAAGGAGGGGATTGTAGCATGGTGGTGCCAGCACCACCATGGGGGAGGCAATGAGGACAGAGAGAGTGGTGGACATTGGAAAAGTAGACTTCACATGTGTTTGTAGGAGGCTGAGGGTGACAGGGAAGAGTGAGAATTAGCTTGCTCTGTGTTCGCTGCAGCATGTAAAGACTGGAAAGAAAGCAGATTCCAGGAAGGCTGCAGCCAATTAAACATGTGATGTCTGAGAAACCGTATATGACAGAGCAGCTGAGAAAATATAAACAAGAGAATCAAAGATTGCCAGTAATTCTTGGATATTACAGGCTTTATGGAACTTACCCAAAAATATATAATCTTTTGTAAGACAAATTAAGACCCCCAAATATATTACAAACAGGTCTAAGATGTGGGACAAAAGGCGTCAACTAGAAATGTTACATTCTTTGTCATAAAGCTTTGTCATTTAATAACACTTCATTAGTGTGGGTTTAAGTCACACGTTCTGTGAAAATGTGTTGTTTACACGGCATGTGGTAAGAGGAAGAAGAATGCTAGGCTATGGCTAGATTTATCCCATCCCTTTAAATACCTCTCTGTGAAATTCCCCTTCCTTCTGTACTCTGCCTCTACTCAGTCTAAATGTTTTCCTTAGGGAATCTCATTCTAATTAATTCCCATCTTCTAGCTCTGATCACTCCTTTGGGTTCTGGTTCCTATAAGCAAACAACTGTTCACAGACACTTAAAATGGGCCCCACTGTGTAACACACTCTATACACCCAAAACCAAAGCAGTTCAGGACCCTTCTCATCCCTCAACCACTACTGTATACATCATTCAAGCCTCTCCATTTTTCTATCTCTGTTTCCATCACCCTAACCCAAGCTACACTTATACCCTTATACATAGTTAATAAGGGGTTATTAGCTATGGCCCACTCTGCCTGCTCTCACCTATTTCTACCACTGTCATCCTGCTAGGGGGGAGCAGGTGGATATTTGAAAAATGCAAATGTAATCCTATCACAATGTGCGTGAAATCACTTGTTGCAAGTCTGCTCATAGCCTAAGTTTTTTTTATATACTCATCAAATGGTTGCAGGAAGGTGCAGATAAATGTCCATTTATCTGTACAGTGCATCTTCATCAGAATCAATCCCTTCATCCTTCTCCCTTTCTCCCCTTTTGAAATTCAGTGCCATATCTCTATGGAGGCCTCTTGCTAAATTGTGTCCACACAAGAGTTTAGAACTTTTCAATTAAGGTAATTACTTCCTTAAACAAAAGTGTCAAGTACAACATTGTAATTAATCTCGAACCCAGAATAACTTACAGAAAATCATTTCTAAGCCTGGCGCTGGTAGCTCATGCCTACAATCCTAGCTACTCAGGAGGCTGAGATCAGAGGATCACAGTGTGAATCCAGCTTGGGTATAAAAGACTCTTACCTCTAGAAAACCAGAAGTGGAGCTGTGGCTCAAACTGGTAGGGCGCTAGCCTTGAGCAAGAGAACTCAGGGAGTGTGCCCAGGCCCTGACTAACCAAAAAAAAAAAAAAAAAAAAAAATCATTTCTAAAAGTCTATGTTAATGCAAGTGAAAGAGAAGGAATATGGTTGAAGTACTTTGTTTACATGTATGAAAACAAAATATTGGAACCTGTCACAACTGTTTCTGAGAAGAAAAGAGAGGAGCTGGACACTGGTGGCTCACACCTGTAATCCTAACTACGCAGGAGGCTGAGATCTGAGGATAGAGATTCAAAGCCAGCCCAGGCAGGAAATTTCATGAGAGTCTTATCTCGAATTAACCAGCAAAAAGCCAGAAGTGGAGCTATGGCTCAAGTGGTAGAGTGCTAGCTTTGAGCAAAAAAAAAAAAAAAAAAAAAAAAAGGTCATGGACAGTACCCAGCCCCTGAGTGCAAGCCTTAGGACTGCCAAAAATGAAAAGGAGTAGCGAGTGGGAAATGTTAGCAAGAGAAAGTGATGGGGTATGAGTGACTGGAATATATTGTACCCATGTGCGGAAATGTTATAATGAATCTTTCCTTGTACAACTAATGTATGCTAATTTAAAAAGTTAAAATACAAAGGACAGTCCATATTAGACTAGTACCTGATGCCAATCAGGTTACTAGTAAGATCTGTGTCCAATGGACAAATGAACTGGGGCTGTCAACAAATGATCAGCATATCATTCTTCTGTTATATCATGCTCTTAACAATTGCCTAGTTTTAAAAAAAAAACTGTGAAAAATATACTTTGTGACATTCAAATGCTTTTGGGTATCCTAATGAGTCTTCAAGTTCACAGAGATTAAAAATTATTTTTGTCATATCTGGACAAAGAGTAAATGATAAGTTAAAATCTAGAACTTCTTAATAACATTTCTCAGAGTTCAAACACACGATGTGAGACCATTTAAGAATAATATCATCTTGGGAATTGAAAAATCACTTCTTCCAATGTGACCATTTTCTTCACGACCACAATGCCACAATGATGAGAATTCCTGAAATCACAAAATGTAAACTCTCACCCGTAAGTCTCATACATATGCAAATATATATTTATATATTATATGTATATGTTGCTGGGCACTGGTGGCTCAGACCTGTAATTCTACTACTCACAAGGCTGAGAACTGAGGATAATGATTTGAAGCTAGCTGAAGGAGAAAAGTCGATGAGACTCTTAACTCCAATAAACTACTAAAAAAAAGCCTGAAGTGGAGCTATGGCTCAAGTGGTCGAGTGGAAGCCTTCAGCAAAAAAGAAGCTCAGGTATAGTGCCAAGACCCAGAGTTCAAGCTCCAGAACCAGCACCAAATAAAATTAAATAATTATATGTGTATGTAATAAATGAGGAAATAGGATACTAGTATTCTTAAATAAGAGAAAGATTTTTAAATCAAATTATATTTCATTAAAAAAACACAACTCCAATAATGTTTCTACATTGCTTCCTGAATCTGGCAGTGAGAGGTGCTCTTTGAAGTGTTTATAAATACCGGTCACAGACTGCACATTTTCTGGATATAAAGATCAGCAGACTGCACATTTTCAGAATATATATAAAGAGATTACCTCCGAATGACTTTGCAGAGGAATACAAACTTAAAATTACACACAAAGTAGCCAGTTTCAGGGCCAGTACACACTTTCATTATATCTAAGATAAAGAAGAAACAAAGTTACTTTCTTTCTAATGCCAATTTCTTAGGAAAAGCAAAGTTTCTGGGCAGCAGAATATAGTATAACTTAGCATTCTTACTCACTAAGCTGAAGAGCTGTTTTTTAAAGGAAAAGAAAGAACTCTTATTGTGATAACATCTAGAACAGGCAGAGGTTACAAGAGTCTCCCTCTCCCACATGGCTCAGTTAGAGACATTATCTGGACACTCCATTAGACTAGTACAGACAAAGCAACACCGGAGATGAAGATTTTTTTTATCGTAAAGGTGATATATAGAGGGGTTACAGTTACCTAAGTCAGGTAATGAGTACATTTCTTTTTGAACGGTGTCACCTCTTCTCTTCAGTTCTCCCAGTTTTTTCCCTCCTGGCCTCCCTCCCACCAAAGTTGTATAGTTCATTTCCAGCATAGTGTCTAGTGAGTGTCACTGCTGAAGACCTTTAACTCTTCTGCCCTTTCAGTGTTTCCCAGGAGAGCAGCCATTCGACCGCAGCCACACAGACCCGTGCTCAGTCACAATTAGGTGACCAGAGCATCAACAAATAGAAGGCCACAGGGAACACAAGTGATGCATAGACAGCAAGGAAATGGCTGCCGCCATCGATCTGAATGAGTCAAAGGAAATTAGGCTCACCCAAAGGAAGAAAATAAAAAAGCAATCTGAAATGAAAGACACCTTTTTATAGAACCCCACTGCAGCTGTCCCTGCTGGTATGGGGCAGAGGTTCCTGCTGAAATTCTTCTCAAGCTTGAGATGGTCCTGGGCAGAACTTTTTAAAAAAATTAGTATACTAGTATAAGGGGCTGGGGGGCCACTGTGAGAACTCCAGACACGTACAGTGTACCTGGAACGTCCTGGTTTTGTGGGTAAAGACTGGAGATGCTATCTTGTGCTTTATGAAACCTTGGTGAGAGAGAGCTGGCAGTTCTAGTCAGACAGCACAGGTAGGATGCAGAAAGACTCCATTTGGCATTTTTAAAAAATGGCAAACACTGAAATGTGCCTAATCCCGAAGCAGGGGATTTGAACCCCTGACTTCTGTTTAGGATCTGTGATCACACTGGTTCCTGATGGCAGAGCAGGCATGCACACCTATCTCCCTTCACTCTTGTCAGATGCCAAATGAAACTACAGGGGAATACAAACAAATAAATATACACATATAACACATATGTATATGGATATATGTATGTATGTATGTATGTATACATATATTTGGTTGTAAATTTTTCCAATAACAAGCAATTAAAATGTAAACAAATACAACTGGATTAGTGGGGGGGGGGAGGGGGAAACAAGCAGAGGAGAGCAAAGCATCAAACAAGAGAAGTGCAACCTTCCCCTAGGTAACCACAGAATCTCTGCAAGGCAGAGACACACAGCAGTGGAGACTCCTGGTGCACCAGGGAACATCCAAGCATCAAAGATGCATGCCTGGGTGAAGGGGTAAGGCACAATCCCTTTTCAGGCAGCCAGCTCTCTCTAGAAAGGCTCTTAAAAGAACTCTGCCTGCCCGTCCCAGTGCAAAGGCCTGCTCACTCTGGACTCTGTATCAGCACATGAGAGAAAGAAATGTTCAATGGAAAGGAGGGCTGTTCTAGAAGAATACACTTTCTCATGTGTACTTTATTGCTCTCTCCTTAGCACCTCGAGGCTTCCTGCTGCACCCCAGTCTCCTGCAGTCTCATCTACCCTCCTTCTCAGAGGGAAACAGGTTTGTGCAAGTCTAGGAGCACGCTTCTCTAAGAGGGCAAGACAAAATATGGCAAGCAGAATCAGCGCTGGAGAGAACAGGGAAACCTTTAAACATGCTTCTAACTAACAGCCTGCAGAGATCAAACACACTGTAGCCACAAAACAAGATGGAGCCAGTATTTTTTTTAAAGTAATAGAAAACCACAACCAAAGAGCGGAAATTACACTTGATTGCTACATAAAAAATTTGACAAACAACAGACTGAGGGGCAAAATGGCACAGGGCTAAAAAGCTGAGCTAGGGATATAGAAGACAAAGCTCAAGAATGTCTCAGAGTCCACAGCATCAAGGCCAAGAGAAAAGCAAAGGGTACTGACAGTTACAATCTAAGACCGAAATGGCACCAAAGAAAATCAAACCATACCAAATCCTGCATGTCAAGAATGGAGGACAGGCTGGGAATGTGGCTTAGTGGTAGAGTTCTTGCCTAATATGCATGAAGTCCTGAAAGTTTGATTCCTCATGCCACATAAACAGAAAATGCCAGAAGTGGCGCTGTGGGTCAAGTGGTAGAGTGCTAGCCTTGAGCAAAAGAAGCTCAGGGACAGTGCCCAGGCTCTGAAGTCAAGCCTCAGGACTGGCAACAGAAAAAAGAAAAAATGAGCTTCTCTGAAATGAAGAAAAGACGTTAGCTTTTAAGTAGGAAAGTATTTCCAATAGTTGAGTAGAACAGATTTTTTAAAAAGCACATTCCAGAACTGAAAACAAACAAAAAACTAGCCAAACAATATCAACCCTATAGCAGTCTAAAGAAAGAAGTAAAACAGCTTAAAAAGAAATCTAATCTAGCAGCCATGAAGTCTTCTAATCAGTGCCATGAATGTAGAAAATGAACTAAAGCAAAGCTTCCTGAAAGAGCATGACTTTAAAATTAGGTTTTACTTATATTTTTGGCAGTGCCAAGGATTGAACCCAGGGCCTCTCACTTAAGCCACACTCCAGCTCTTTGTGCTTTAATTATTTCTTCAGATAGGGTTTTGCACTTTTTGCCCAGGCCAGCGTGGGGCTGGAATATTTCTACTTTTCACAGATATGCACCACCATGCTCAGCTTGCTTGTTGAAATAATGTCTTGCTAAGTTTTTGCCCAAGCTGGCCTTGAACCATGATAGTCCTGATTGCTGTCTCTAGACTACCTGAGATTATAGGTATGAACCACCATGTCTAGCCTCAAATAAATACTTTTCTTTTTGTTGGCCATTGGTCTTGAACTCAGGGCCTGAGCGCTGTCCCTGAGCTTTTTTGCTCAAGGTTAGTGCTCTACCACTTGAGCCACAGCACCACTTCTGGTTTTCTGGTGGTTAATTGGAGATAAGAATCTCACCGACTTTTCTGCCTTGAGTGGCTTCAAACTGCAATCCTCAGATCTAATATTACAGGCATGAACCATCAGCACCTGGCTTAATACTTTCTTAAAAGAAAAATTAGAAAGTTTACCACAACATGTTAAAATAAAAACATTTTTTTCAGTACATGGTCAATAAAATACATGAAAGAAAAGGTATACCAGAAAAGTATGGCTAGAGTTAGTACAGTGGTTAAAGGTCACAAAGAGACTACCTGGATATTCACACTGTGTCATTCCCTCTTAGGCCAAAAGGATTTAGTAGAATAGGATCACGTGCCCTCCCCTGGGGCTGCTCAAACACTTTTGCAGGGATCAGTATTTATAGAATGATTTCAATATGAAAACATGTACCTGTTTATACACACAAAAGGGAGTGTGACATAACTTCAGTAATTCTGTGTGCATTAGAATGTCAAGACAAAGGCAGGAAAAGAAGCTACAAGAGTATTCAATTTCACCTTTCAAAGAGTAAATACTGTGCAGATTTTAAAATCAAGGAGCATAGATATTAACATATGAAGCAGGGAGTGGAAGTAACTTAGAACTGACAAGGCAGGACTTCATGAGGGGGTCATGTCTTGGGTAAATGGGGCGGGGGACGGCCCTCTGTTTACTGGGCTTTGCTGTCCTGACCTTGATATTAACACGGCCTGCTTGTCTTGCAATGTTTTGCTCTTCATTCTCTTAACTGCAGACAGCCCAGAAAAATAGAGACTGTAGAAAAAACACCTCCAGTCTAATCTCAGTGCAGGTGTCCTGCTAGCTGTGCACCCGGGGAGGCCTCCATGTCTGCAGGAAGCTTTTCAGTATTCACGGCGCAAGCCATAGTTTTTATGACAGTCACGTCCCAGCATTCATCACTGTAGAATATTGAGGCAAACAGCTCAGTCAGGTGAAAATGGGAGATTAAACATTTATAGATGGAAGCATAAAAACCAGGACTATGCAGAGGAGACAGAGCACAAAGACTATCTAACTGCTGGACTGGGCACACGGGGGTGGGTGCTCAGCCACTGGCAATGTGAGGCATCTGTGTCATCTGTTTCCCCAGCTTTGCCCTTCCTGACACATGCAACCATGCCACCAAGAACAGCAAACCACTGGGTGGAGAAGACTCTCCTTGAATCCAGAGCTCAATTGATCTTTTACATAGACAGCCTTGGATACAACAGATTTTCAAATTCAGATGAGAAGTCTCCTGTGAGAATTCTGCATCAGGGACAGGTAAGCTTCTAATAGTGGTGAGGGCCTGCCTTATTTCATCTTGGCAGTTTAGGAGAAAGCTCACCAAGCTCACATTTGATCCATTTGACTTTGGCCTTTATTGTAGTGGGAACACAGGACAGAAAGGCAAAGTACCGGGATGTTTCCCTTTAAACATCCAGATTCCCAGATGAGATCCTTGCTCACACAGGGACACTGCAGGGGACTGGTTAAAACAAAAGTAATAAGGATAATAACAGCTTATGCTAATTCAGTTTCTTCTATCCATCTATCCAATTAACCACAAAAAGCCAAAACTGCAGCTGTGTTTCAAGTGGTAGAGCAGTAACTAGCCTTGAACACAAAAGTTCTGGGACAGCACCTATGCCCAAAGTTCAAGCACCAGGACTGGCAAAAAAGAAAAAGAAAGAAAAGAAAAAATATGCAGTCTTTATAGATCTTGTCACCTGCAGTGTGACATAGGTTAAGCAGCAAGATGAAACTCCCCATGAACTACTTCTGGGTAAAGCAAAGCAAACAGAAACAGGTAGTCGAACAAGGTCTATGAATGGCTGCCCTCAAAAGCTCTTGTCAAGGCCATTATACTTGACCTTAATAAGAGCAGACACTGCCTTCAACGTTCCAGAACAGAGCATGATGAGGGGACACACTCCAGCAGCTGTTGTCACTGTCCCCAGGACAGACTGCTGAAGCAGATAGGATGCCATTTATCAGGCTCAGTTTAATCAATATGAATGCCAAACCCCAGACAACACACGGAAAACATCCATGGACTCCACAGGGCCAAGACACAGGAGGACTCAGGAGTCATAAACGGTGCAAGCTGCTGGGTCCCAGCCCAGGCCAGCAAGTGGAGATACTGGCCATGGTGAAGGGGTGAGGGGGTCACGGCAGAGAATTGCTCTCCCCAAAGAGGTTGGAAGACATGTTAGACATAGACATGTCCTCAGGGAGGTGAAACCATTCCTACGCAGGCATACAGAGGAGAGCAGGTGAAAACGGCAGGACTCGCTGTAGGTCCATGGCCAATTGGCTGAGTGGTCATTCTCTTCAAAAACTAAATCATCTCCTGAGAAAAGGCCTACAGACATCATTGTCATCCACAGTGGGAAAGCTAAGGGCTCACTGGGAAGCAGCCCTGAGTTCCCATCTGGATCACCCCTGGCTCCCAGTTACCTTTTTAGTGCCTGAGCTCTTAAATAAACAAAAGACAAAATCACCAGATATCTAAGGAAAGCCCTCTATGTGTGAGAAAGACCCAAACAGAATGGTGGGGGACAGCTCAGCAGTACCCCCAATGTGTGAAGCCTTGGGTTCAACTCTTGAGACCAAAAAAAGGAAAAACCAATGGCTCATAAGCTAGGCAGGGTAGGGAAGAAAAAAAATCAGTATAAATAGAAACAGAACCGAGGACTGAAAACCAAAAAAGTGATATTTAACGTGATCTTTAAGATCTCACATTCATGTGTTAACAATACAATGTTATAAGTAAGGAAAAATGAGACAGCAAGTAAAAGGGTAAAAGATGAAAGAAAAACTCAATGAGAGAGCTGGGTGCTGGTGGCTCATGCCTGTAATTCTAGCTACTTGGGAGGCTAAGATCTGAGGATCATAGTTGAAAGCCAGCCGGGCAGGAAAATCTGTGTGACTCTTTTTTTTTTTTTTTTTTTTTGTCAGTTGTGGGGCCTGAACTCTGGGCCTGGGCACTGTACCTCAGCTCCTCAGCTAGGCTAGCAGTGTTTTACCACTTAAGAGATAGCACCACTTCCAGCTTTTTTTGCTTATGTGGTGCTGAGGAATCGAACCCAGGGCCACATGCATGCAAGGCAAGCGCACTACCACTGAACTACTTTCCCAGATCCTCGGTGCAACTCTTATCTCCAGTTAATCACCAGAAAACAAGAAGTGGCACTGTGGCTCAAAGGGGAGAGCACTAGCCTCGAGCAAAAGAGCTAAGGGACAGCACTTAGGCCACCAACAACAAAATTCAATGAGAGCTGGATGTGGTGGCTCACCCCTGTAATCCCAGTTTCTTGGGAGGTAGAGATTGGAAAGATGCAATGAGGTCAATCTGGGGCAAAAAGTGAGCCAGACAAAATTTCAACCAATAAGGCTGCTGGTCCCAGCGAGAAAGCACATGATCCTATCTGAAAAATAAGAAAATAGCAAAATGAAACCCCCAAAATATTGATAGAAAGGGAGGAAGAAGAGGGAGACAGGTTAAGGAAGAGCAATAAAAATGAAATGAATTAGAAAGAAGCATAGATATTACAAAGAATATTACATGTTACTTATGCTACTAAGTAAAAAAAAAAAAAAAGCAACAAAGTACAAAGGCACGAAGGGCTGGGGATATGGCTCAAGTGGTTTAGTATCTGTCAGCACCCCTGAGTTCAAATCCCAGTACAAGCGCTCACTGTAAAGTTCAATGAGAAGATGGAGGTGTAAAGAGACCAGAAAGATCACAAGTGGAACAGATAATAGGAAAAAGATGAAAATATTAGAAAGTCAATGTAAAAAAAAAAAGGGAAATGGCACAAGACATTCCAACCGCAGCACTGGGGACCACAAGATAAGGAGGGAACCACATCGAAATTCCTTCCAACCTACAATTCCACACCACTGGCTCCCCTCAATCCACAAAGCCAGGATAAAGGCTTTTTCAGACCAGCAAAGACCAAGGGAAAGAAAACTGTCAGGTTTTTGCTTTAAGCATTATAACATTGTTGGGTTCACCGCTTTATTTTAAATTATATAGTTTGCAAACATTTTCACCATTACCTTATTTTAGTCAGCAAGCAAAGAGTGCATTCTCCATTCTTTGTAATCATAAGTAGACTGTGTCCTTGGTTCCCCATGTACTTTCCCCCAATAAAACAGAAGATCAGGATATAAATCCATGAAATAATGACCTTTACTTCTATATAAATGTACTTGAGAACGGCTTTAGAAAGTTATAATGTTGGGCGTAGTAAGACAGACAGTGGCATTGCTTGCTGGAAGGTGATAAGCTGAGGCTTACAAAGAAAGAACATTCTAAAGATGTCCAGAACATGTGAGGGAAAGCCAGAACTCCAAGTTATGTGTAGCAGGAATCTCCACATGGTGCTACCAATCAGCTGTCTGTGTAGAATCTACTTGCAGCTTGCTGTTCTAACTTTGCTTTTACACATCTGGAGAAACTCATGCCTCTGAAGCCACTGAAAACCTTTGCTTATCCCTCGCCCTCCCCTCCCACAGCCCACACAGCTATTTATCTCCCCTCAAGCATCTCAGCACCATAATCCTGTCTCCTTCTTAAAAAGCTCTGCATTCCCCCAAATCAACACAGATTATAGACTTTAAGAGTCAAAGCAAAAGGCAAATCCTACCCTACTCACCTTATCTTTCAGATAAGGGATAAAGCCAGGCACCAGGGACTCACACCTCTAATTCTAACCAGTCAGGAGGCTGAGATCTGAGAATCATGGTTCAAAGCCAGCCTGGGCTGAAAAGTCCGTGAGACTAATATTTCCAATAAACCACCCAAAAAAGGCAGAAGTGCAGTTCAAGTGGTAGAGTGTTAGCCTTTGAACAAAAAAGCTCGAGAATAGTGCTCAGGCCCTGAATTCAAGACCCAGGACTGGCACACACATATATAGAAAAAGATAAGGAATAAGAAGGTATGCTGATATGCAGTAGACAAAACTGACTTCGTCTAGAATATTTTAAATGTTCACAGTGAGTGAACTGGCAGGCCTAAGGAAAAGCTCTCAGGCTTCTCATCGGCTGTCAGTAGTTCTCTGTACCACACAGGAAGAAATTATTCCAGAATACATCCTCCCCGAATGTATTACTCAAAAGGTAAGTTTCAAAATATGGAACTTAATAAACACATATTCAACTTCCCTTCTCACCGCTCTTCCAAAGCAGAGAAAGGAACAGCAAGACTGGCTGACACATGTGCACATCATACAACCAGCCACACGGTGTGTGTCACTGGATTTGTACCCCTAGCAACTTCATTCTGTCATACCTCAGCAGGCACTGAGTAGGCCTTGAGTGAAGAGATCGCACAACTGTGCTCCAGGTGACACGTGGTGTAAGCAAGAAGGAAATGGTGTGAAAACTATCTGGCCACTTACTCCACAGTAGCGGTCGCCATTAAAGATCTGTGGTGGCAGAGGGTTGCCCTGAGCAGGCTTCCTTTCGGGGGGCACATTTTTGTACATCCACTGCCTCTGTTCTTCTGACATCGTGATATCCACCTCCTCGAACTCTATCTTGTTGGCTTCCAGAAATCTAACCACATCCTGCTGATTCTTCTTTATCTAAAGAGAGAGGACAAACAAATAAAAGAGAAATGCTTACCTGAAACAGGAAGTATATATATATATTGCCAAAATGAACCAGCTTAGAATTCTCATTGTCACAGCTGATTGATATAGAGGGAGAAAAGAGAAGAGAGAAGAAAGGGAATGGAGAGATTGGTTGTTTACATAGAGGTCATCACTGAAGAGGATTAAACAAGCTCTAATTCAGTGATTCTACATCTCATCTTCCCAGAGCATGGAGGTTCAGTTCAGACAGAAGGAACAGATGAGATGAGAGATCACCCTAGTTCTCCATGGCCCAGAGTCGCTCCTATCCTACCCCTGCCCCACAGGAAGCTGACATTTACCATCATGAAAGCTCCCTCTGCCGCAAACCATTGAAACCCATGTAGATCCCATCAGTGATTCACAGGAGCAGCAACGTTTTCATTCCCCTAGCAGCTGCTGTCCGATATCCCACAGCCATAACCACGATCATGAAAGAATCCTTTCCTCAATCCACAAGAGGAAAATGTCGCCCACTCCTAAAGTGGGAGGAAGCTGCGGGCTGTGGGTGTATGGTGAGCAGGGTTGGCTCACGCTTCCGGCTTCAGTCACTGGGGTCCAGGGTGCTCTTGAGGAGTTGCCAAAGTGTCTACAGCCTTCCAAGTATCACCTCTCTTCATTTGCTAGCGTGAGTACGCCCTAATTTACATGAGACAACAATACCCAATGTCTTCATCACATCATGTAACGTTTCCTAAAACAGGCTTGCTTTTACTAAGTGATTGTGGGTAATGTGAATACAGAACAAAGCTCTTCACATACTAGAAAGGATGGGCCAGCTCTGCTTTATCTGCCTCATCCCCTCTTCACCTGCCAACAGCCTACCTCCCAATTCCACGAGCATGGGGATTTGATTTCCATGTACATTTGAGGGAAATAAATATTCAGACTACAGCAACACCTTTAATTTATGAGTCTTGATATCTCTCTCGATACGTCTAAATCAAACCCAAGTGGCAAACAGCAGAAATCATTTCTCAGGCCAAGCTGATTTCACCAGGGCCACAGCCATCGGTGTGTGAAGGTGTCCCTGACAACAACGCCTTTCCTCCTTGGGCCAGTATCTGAGCACGAACATGAATCATGGTCAAGTTTAAGAAGACATCATAACACTAACAAGCCAAGGATAGTTCTTTACCAGCCTGGTGATAAATGTAAATAATATCTCCATTTTAAATGAGGGAGGCATGGCTGTTTGTGTTTCAAAAAGAACACTTCAATACTATGCAGTTTAGAAAGAAAAAAGGAGACGAAGGAAGGCAATGCGAGATGCTTGCTAGGTATTGCTAACACTGTAATAAAAAGTTTCCCAAGACATATCAGAATGTAAAACATACATATACTGTTTTATATGTGTGTGTATATATATATATATATGTATACATATATTAAAATACAGAGAGCTATCCAAAGAGCTATCTCTACAGAGACAGACAAGGCACGCTTTTTAGGGGAAAAATGAAAAGAATTGAGATCAATTTATATTTGTTTTTAAAATATTTCTCAAGATCATGTAAAAAACTAACAAAAGAGGCTGGGACAGTAAGAACTGGGTAAGGGAACAAAGTAGGAACAATAGTTTATTTTCCTTTTTTTTTTTTTGGACATGTTGTCTTAATACACAAAAGAGCGAGCAGAAGAAATACACTTTAAGAGATTGGGCAGAGAGACTGGCAGCCTCCAAGGTTCCTAGAGAATAGCCATAGGGGGCAGTCCAGGACAGAGTTTATTTCAGTGTATGTTTCTACACTGTTAGCTCATGCTGGGTTTATACTCTAAGTTCCTCTGTGGTGACAGGGCACAACCCAGAGCATGTTGTTCCTTGCTGGTCTGTATAATGCCTTGCGTTAATGAAAGGCTAGATGACTGAGAAGTAGAAATGGGGAGGGGCGGGGAAGCGCTAAGACCATAGCAAGTTGCTCAAATTCACAAAGCAGAGACATTTAACTACAAGAAGCAAGTTTTCCCGTGGAATTGTGTCATTAGCACTGGGAAGGAAGATGAATCATGCCCTTAGGAGCTGTTTTTAAGAGCTGCAGAGGGGGTCATATCCTGGAACCCTAGGGCCCAGCCAGGGAGTGGCTGCTGGGAGAACCCAGCCTGGGGGTGGGCCCAGGTAAGCGAGGCTTCCTGGTTGGCTACAGGAAACTGCCAGGGGTGCTTTATGTGCTGAGCATGATCTCAGAGTCCAAATAACAATGACAGACACAATCAGTTCCTTTATTTTACTCATACTTCAATCTGTCTGAAATAAAATGCATCTTACAATGAGAAGTTTATAATTTTGTTGAGCAAATATAGAAAAGAGTAAACTGTGTGTCAATTTATCCATAGGTAGAAGGTACTAGCAATTCATGTTTGTTTTTGTTTAAATACACTTAAGAATCCACAGCAGACAATTGTTCCTTGTCTAGTAACCAACTTCCCTTGTTTAGTAACAGAAGTCTGCTTTGTTTAGGAGAGCAATGTACTCAGCTACACAAACTTTTGTTTACCCAGTTGCCTCTGTACTTAGAAGGGATCTGACAATTCTGACAAGAGATGTAAGGCAGAGGGTCCTTAGGAAGGCTCCAATTCATGAACTAAAGACAAAGCCCCAAAGTCAGCAATTGGTGGCTCACCCCTGTAATCCAAGCTACTCAGGAGGCTGAGATTTGAGGATCAAGGTTCAAGGCCAGCCTGGGAAGGAAAGTCTGTGATACTCTCATCTCCAATTAAGCACGAAAAATACTGGGAGTGGAAGCATGGCTCAAGTGGTAGAGTCTAGCCTTAAGGAAAAAAAAACTCTGGAACAGTTCTGAGACTTTTGAGTTCAAGCCTCAGGACATATACACAAACATACACACACACACACACACACACACACACACACACACACACACACACACACACACACACACACACACACACACACACACACACACACACACACACACACACGCCCCTTTGTTCTTGCCCTTCACCTTCCTTCTTTGCAGCCTCATGGACAGCTGCCTGGAGACACACAAATGATTTCACTAATGTGAAAACAGACAGCATATGCTAAGAATGGCTGAGTAGATAGCAGGAGTCTGGACCTTTGACCACATTCTGCAGCTGCCACCCTCTCTTTCCTTCAACATTCTGTTCTAGACTTCCCTGTAATAGACAAATAAGCCTCTAATAAGTTAAAACTACTTTTTTTTTTGAGACAGTACTGAGGCTTGAACTCAGGATGTGCACCCTGTCCCTTCACTCTTTCACTCAAGGCTAGAGCTCTACCATTTGAGCCACAGCCCTATTTCTGGCTTTTCAATGGTTAACTGGAACTAAGAATCTCAGGACTTTTCTACCTGGTCTGTCTCTGAACCATGATCCTCAGATCTCAGCCTTCAGAATAGCTAGGATTCTAGGTATTAACCACTAGTGCCTTGCTAAGGTAAGCTACTCTTGGTCCAGATTTCTATAGCTTGTTTCAAAATGTAATTTTAGCTGGTAAAATCCATAATTGTGATTTAATATGTTTAGAGAAATTCTGTATTATGAAGAAGATTTTTCAGTAAGAGTTTTTATTGCACAACAGAGCCTGGAAATAAAAGCTGGAAGCCATAATTTAATCAGTGTCAATGGCTAAACAGAATTTTTGTTATTATTTTCTTTAAGAAGCAAAACCCTTATCATTCAATATGCATAGTTCCAGGTCAGCCAGGGCTACACAGAAAGCTCTGTCTCTCTCTGTTTCTTTTGTCCTTCTATCTCCCTACCTTTTAAAGATGTTGTCTCTTTACCTAAAAAGAAGCTTGCCCACTTTTTGGGAAAGATCACAGATCTTTATTGTTTATTTTCAGGTTCGAAGTTTAGTTCCTACAAGCCACCCCTGAACTCTCCACTGGCCTTTAGTGCATTCCACATGCTTCATGACTTATGCATTTGCTTGTCCATCCCTTCCTCCTAGAATACACTGGGCAGGAGGGCAGGAAGCTTTGCTGGCTCCCCAGCCATAGCACACCAGTGTCTGGTCCTCAGCAGGCACAATATACATCTGCTAATGAGCAGGAGGTGTTTTTCACAAGTATAAGGGCAAGAAGGAACTCTCAGAGGGATTCATTCCACCATTCTTGCCTCTCAGAGGGCCCAGTGACCATGTCACTGACATTTAACTGCCTAAACATTAAAAGTTTACTTAATATCTGTTTCCTTGTTTTTCTCCTCACCTCTCTCTCCACAAAGCCAGTTCTGCAAGTGTAGGGACTGGTACACTCAGGTAGCCTCAATAAATTTAACTGATCACTCTAGATTATCTGCATACATGGGTACACGCCACAGGCAACCTAACCCCCTTGTACAATTAATATGTGCTACTAAGAAGAGTACTTCTTGAAAAAAGGTCACTTTAGCATTGAACATCACTGATTTCTAGTGAACTTCAAGAGACGCTATTCAAACTGACTTGGAAATCTAATTTAGGAGCCAACCTATCTAAAGGTTAACTGGTCAGTAATACAAACCAAACACCAGTGTTTCTTAGTCCTAAAGCTGTGTAAATAAATGTAAAAAGCAATGCCTAGGATCCTATATCTAACTGAAAATAGCACAGGTGCTTCAGAAGAATCCCACCACTAAATGTGGAAAAAACACTGTTTCAAATTTTCACAGTGACAAAAACTGTGTGTGACTGCATGCTTGAGGTCTTTGATTACTTTTTAAAAACCTATGAACATGATGTAATATTTTGTTTGGAAAGCTGTGTGTGATTGCATGTTTAAATTTCACTCTCAATTAATCTTAAAATTGTAAGAACATAAGGCAGTTTTTTTCAAATGATTTTATTAAATTGTTGGTTAACATTTGCAAATTAATGGCAAGTGGGAATGAAGCAAATATGTCAGTTATCTGCCCGATTCTGTTTCTTATTGCTACTGTAGAACCCTGTTTACCCCTTTCCCCCAATTATACATGGGGAACTTGCAAGCAAGCCCCTGAGAGGTGCCTCCCTGGCCACTGCACTGATAAACCTTCTCCTTTCCACTCTAGACCCCGGGGCAGTAGCTGTCCGTGCTGAGCAGCAGAGTTTGCTGACATGGCGTGGACACTCAGTGACCCGTGGAAATTCTAGGAAAGACACTGGTAGCTTTCCCCAGCAACCTCCTGGTCCCAGTAATCTCGAGGGAGCAGATGAGAAGGCAAGCTAAATAAATTACATCGCACTTGATTTAGCCTTAGCCTCTTACTTCGCAGCAATGACCCCCTAAGTACAACTTGCATACCTCGGCTGCCTCGACCAGCTCTTATAGGATTAGTTCTTTCCCAGGAGGCTGCCAGTTAACTTATATAATTAAGCAGCCCCGGCCAGATTCCTTCCATAGGCTTCTGGACATGTCTCTTCATGTTTGAATTCCAAGGTGCACAGTTGATATGGCACCCTGGGGCCTTTGGGTTCGCTAGAAAATGAAGAGGCACAATCAGCTTGGGTGAGACAAGCTTCTTTAAAAAGCTGAAACTGAATGTGAGTTAGCTGTGGGAAGCAAGTTTAATTAAAGACAAAGGAGGCACTGAAAGGGAACAATGAGGAAAACACCGGGGTTGTCCTGGTTTTAAACAAGGTCCTGTAGGTAGGTAGCCTTGGGAAATTACTTCACTTCTCTCCCAGACTCAGCTTCTGAATCGGTGAAATGATCCCAGTACCTTTTGCTCAGTTGCATGAGGGAATTAAATAAAAGGCTAAACAGTAAAACATTTGCTCAATTACTTCTTTCTTTAGGATACTTTTCTTTCTCTGTTTCATATATGATACATATAACAGATAGACACACATACACACACACATAGTCTTACAGGTACTTTAAAAGACTTTATGTAGGGCTGGGAAGGTAGCTCAGTGGTAGAGTACTTGCCTTGCGTGCATGAGGCCCTGGGTTTGATTCCTCAGCATGACATAAGCAGAAAAAGGCTGAAGTGGCGCTATGGCTCAAGAGGTATGAGGAACAGAGCCCAGGCCCAGAGTTCAGGCCCCATGACTGACCAAAAAAAAAAAAAGTAAAAGACTTTATGTATTTGATGCAACAAGGTCTATATTTCATCTACTTTTACACTCAAACACCAGTTTCTTTTCTGACTTGAGGTAGATGTGACACTGGTTAGGGTCTTTTATGTATCACAAATGGAAAAATATCAAAAGGTCACAGAGGAAAGAAAAAAAGAAAAGACAATTTTCTTATGACCTGATAAAATATGCAGAGAGGTATACTGGAGTATGGGAGGTAGAGGGTCTGCAGACAACTCCACCTCTCAAGTAAAAAGATCTTTCCCTTGTTAAAGACCCCAGGAACTTCCTAGCAATTGAGTAGGTACCTCAAAGACAGCTGATTTCATGGTGGATTCTTTACATAACACTTCCTTCTTGGACATGCTAGGCCATTACGCTGTCCTGAAGTAGATGCAAGTGACAGAAAATGCCTTGGCAGGAGCTGAACTACTTACCCCAAAACGTTGAATGCCTAGAAAGTAATATGAAAAACACTTCAAGGAAAGCTGAAAATGTAAAGCCCAGATTTTTCCTGATCATCCTTGTAGCTGCTATAGCCACGTGACCCCATCAGGCCAGTGACTGGGCCCACAGCAGACAGATGACGATGCCAGGGCTTCTGGCCCGGGCCTTCCTGCCCACCTTGCCAGAGCCCACGGCGAGGGCTAGAGGAGGAGGGCAGCTTTTGCACCTGGCAAACAGGCATGAGAAAAAGAAAAGACTCCCAGAAACACCGGTCCTGAATGAAGATCAGCCTTCAGACACGAGAAGAACCCACAGCGCTTGAAAAATAGTGTGCATTTTCAAAGAACTTCATAGGTGGCAAATTAAAACAATTCCAGGTTAATGATCTCAGTGGGAAGGCAGGCTGTGGCTTTCTCCTAGGTATTAGCACAGTTTTTGGTACCTGCCAGACACTCATGCTTGTGTTAAATATGACTGAGCTTCAGTAAATACTTCTATTTTTGTTTTAATTCAGTCAACACTTTTCATCCCGTTCTCTCGATGGACATGCACTTGTTTCTTTTTCTCCATTATTTGTAATGCCAAATCAACCTTTCACCTTGAAATTTTTTAATTAAAAGAAAACAATTTCATCATCCTGTAGTGTTTATTTTTCATATTACTTTCTAGGCATTCAATGTTGGAAATACACTTCATAGAGTTGCTATAAGAAACCATGCTGTGGGAAGGGATGTTTCAATGCATTACAAATATTTTCTGTTCTTATAATCATCATAACCACACTGCATGCATCCATTCTATTATTTATGTTAATGTATTAGAACAGTATCTTAACATCAGAATCCAAGTGTGTTTTAAATAAGTTTCTTTAAAAAGTTAAGTGTCCCAAATTTGCTGCAGTTTGTGTGTGTTTCTGATAATGATTATCAGCAGTGGGTTATGTAGCAGCTGTTAAAATACACAGACTTTTATATACACTTCTCCTTGATTTGTCTGTTCAAGGCAAAGATAATATCTTGTCAAGTCATTTTCCTGTTCATGGCAAGCATTTTACAAAGTAAATTTTTTAAAAATGTTTGCTATTATGTTGTTACTGAAAACAATACTGTCATCTATAAAAACTGTCACCATAAATATCTAGACACGTTTCCTAAAACTCTTTCACATGAATTATTTCTCTGTCTTTTAATGTAAAAATGCAATCGTCTTTAGCTGACTTATTGGAATAGCCAAAGGACACTAGGGAAGATAATATAATTTTAAGCATGGATACCACAACCACCATTGCATGACTACTGAATGGAGATCAGACGTGACTGTCATTGTTCTTTAATTCTAATGTTGATTTTCCATTTGTGTCTCTGTAGTTTTGTAAATTTTTTTCAGCAATGACACAGTTAAAAGTAAACCTTTAAATTATAATTCTCATCATTAGCACACATTATTCTCACTAAAAGTATTTATTGATGAGGAAAAGAAGACTATCATCAAAACTTAAAACTAATGATACTGGTTCAACTTTATTCCATCATTAGAATTGTTATTTTGTACCATCTTAGATGAACATGTATTAGTACAGTAAACTGTGCATATTTTTGTGTCATCACAAGAGCTATTACAACTGGCAGTCAGTATTAAAGCAATGATATTGTCCCAACTTTAAACTCCATTTAAACAGAGGATTGGCCCTCTGAAACACACACGAGTAAAAACGAGCTTCCCTGTGAATATGGGGAGAATATTACGTTCCCTGAGGCTTTCTTCTCCATCCAGGCTTAGCTAACCAGCCACACATCCAACACAGCCAGACAGAAGGCCCAAGCAGGTTAGAAGTGATGAAGACAGAAAAGAGGCTCCTAGGGCTGTGATCCAGACCACTGCACACAGGACTGTCACCAGAAGAATGCAATTCAGTGGCTTTCTCTATGTGGTCCAAACCCAGGACCAAACAGGTGCTGTTCATTTTGGTGACCCTTTTCACGTTCCCGTCTCTATCTCATACAGTAGCTGAGAAAAGGAATTCTCCAGTTCAGCTGAGAAAGTGAGGCAGGAGAGCAAGAGAACTCAGTTTTCAGTATCAACCTAACAATAGAGAACTCAGCTGGTGATGATGATTGTTGAACAAATGTCCCAGGGCAATCCCCAGGGATTTAGAAAGTCTGCCCAGGTATTTTTTTTTTGTTGGTCATGGGGCCTGAACTCTGGGCCTGGGCGCTGTCCCTCAGCTTTTCAGCTCAAGGCTAGCGCTCTACCATGAGCCACAGAGCCACTTCCGGCCTTTTCTGCTTATGTGATGCTGAGGAATTGAAACCAGGGACTCATGCATGCAAGGCAAGCATTCTACCACTGAGCCATCTTCCCAGACCCCTGTACAGCTATTTTTAAAGTCATTATCTGCTTCAGGTCAACACCTCTTGTATTTTCAGTTACACCCAATTGTCTTCTCTTTCAATACCACAGATTAAAATCAACAAGTTAAGATGTAATGAAACCCAATCACTTTTAGTTCCTGGGTTGAAACTTGGTCAGCTTATGGTCATGTTTGTGTTTAAAGGAATATTTCTGAACACACCAAGGCTTCATTACTCACCCTTGTCAGGGGCTGAATGTTTCTCCTGTGAACTTCACTCTCATCCACCATTAATAAAAGTATCTCCCGTCTATATTTTCTGACTGGGAATCAGTGTTTTCTCAATAGCTTAGTAAGCAATTCCCTTCCTGTCCCGGATCATAGGTTATGGGAACACTATTTGCTTCTAATTCTTGGTGTGACTTAAAAATAGCTAGGCTGGAAAACACTAGAACTGAATCAAAATTAAAAAGATAAACAAAACTTTTTGAAAGTATGTATCATTGTCTAATTTCACATAACTGCTTGATTTCAGGTATATGACCAACCCATGGAGATGGAGAAACATGGGTGGCCTCTTCCTCCAACCAGTTACTCCTCTGGGAGCTGACCATGTGAGCATCCAGTCCACACACCCCTGGGCCTCGGTCTGGAGGGGTCAGAAGAGCTGTTCAAGTACCTGTTGATGATCTACCTTCCCACTCGTGTCATGCCATGTGTGCCTCAACTACTTCCTCTACTGACAGGTACATTAAACTACTTTTAGTCTGTGTTTCCTAAAAACAAAATCCCGTATTTCTTTACAATCTATCTAAAGCCACAATAAGACATTAGCAGGACCACAGAAGGAAAGATGTGGGTGGGCGGATTTTTTTATACTGTTTTTACATTTCCTGTCAAGATTACATGTTTGCTTCCTCAAAAAAAAAAAAAAAAAAATGTCAGCCAAGCATAAAATAGGAATTTAGGATGTCTCTCTTTGCTGACATTTTCTCTGCAGATTATATGCAACTCCTCACACATGTGTTTCCTGTTAATTAGAGGATGCTTTGTAGAAGAGCTGTTCCCACAAAACTTGCTATCAGAGTCACACCCCTGCAGTGAGGGGAAAGCCAGGCTGCAGCAGCACTTTCTGCATACCCCAATTACAGGGCTTCAGCCACAGGCAGGTCTGGGGTCAGAGGCCCTTCCTCCACAGCAGGGTGTTTCAGAAAACTTTGTTCCCAACGGTGTGAAAAGTGACTTAGAACATGTATAACAATGACTAGTTACATTTGAAAAATGACTTTGAGAAGAGCAGATCATACTTGTTATAATGTCTAATGAGATAGTATAGTTTAGTGTCCATAGCAGGCATAGCTATGTCTAAGACCAAGTCTGGGTGCTCTTACTTGCATTCTAGAGACCAGGAGCCTTTCTTGGGCTGACCACATCATTAGCATTCTCCTCCCCACCTGAACTGTGGTGCAATGTCACTGTGATGTCATCTTCCTCTTCTTCTTCTTCTTCTTTTTCCTTACCCTTTCCCTCCTCTTCCCCCATCTTCCTTCCCCCCTTCTTCCTCTCCTCCTCCTCTTCTTCCTTCTTCTTCTTCCTCTTCTTCCCTTTCCTTTCTCTCTCCCTTCTGAGGCAGGGTCTCACTTTGTAGCCCTAACAGACCATAAACTAAAGGTCCTCCTGCCTCAGCCTTCTCACTACTGGAGTTATAGGTATGAACCATTACACCTGGTTAGTATATAATGACTACTGAAAATTATAACTAACGAGACTTAATACTCAGTGTTGACTCCATGCTATACAACTGTCCCTGGGAGCTTTCATATCTGTCTCAAATTGTGACAGGTCCTTGCTTTTCCACGGATGACCCTAACTCCTGCATTCCAGACCAGATAACCTCTGATTTTAAGAGTGCTCAATTCTGTTCTCTACCTCAGATTTCTATCTTCAGCCATAGAACTGTCTACTCCATCTTGCTGGGCACTGATGGCTCATGCCTGTAATCTTAGCTACTCAGGAGGCTGAGATCTGAGGTCATGGTTCAAAGCCAGCCTGGGTAGGAAAGTTGGTGAGACTCTTACCTCCAATAAACTACCCAGAAAAAGCTAGAAGTGTGCTGTGGCTCAAGAGGTAGAACGCAGCCTTGAGCAAAGAAAGGCTCAAAGACAGGGCCCGGGCCCTGAGTTCAAGCCCTAGGACTGTGAAAGAAAAGAAAAATAAAGTGAAGAAATTAAAAATAACTAAGGAGGATAAGTTGAGAGAGTATGACACAGCAGAAAGAAAACCCAAAATCTCTTTTAAATGCAGACCCAAATTCCATAAACTCTCCACAAGTGCTTGCAAGGCTTTGGGATATGCTAGATGGACATGCCAGGTCTGTGTCTGATGCCAGAAGTAGTCTATCGAGGCTTGCCAAGGAAGCACAGTGAAAGTGGGCTTAACAGAGGCCTACAGGGCAAGCCACCCACAAGGCAGACAGACCCTCTGTGAGAAAGGGAGGAAGAAGGGAGCTACACTGTAAAAGCAAAGAACAAAAGCACCAGAAACATACAAAGGAGCACAAAACAAATAGTTCTTAGGAGGAGGAGGAGGAGAAGTCTCCAGTATGATAACAGAAGATGGAAAGGAGTCACAGAGGGCAAAAGACGTAGCAATGTGGGGGACAGAATGAGGAGTCACAAAGTGCAGATTGGTGCTTTCTATGTAATCGAAGCTCACCTCGCTTCCTCTGAATACAAATGCATGGTTCTATTTCATTGTACACTGTTTTTAGGTTAGGAATCTTCCTAATATGTATCATATAAGTTCCTGTATTGTTAAATCAAGAATATCAAACCACAACATTCACTGCTGTACTTTTCTGAGGAGACTGGCATGGTAAGTCCACTTACACACGAGTCTGCTGCTCCATTTCCAAACTGACACCAAAACCGTGCTTCTAAAACTCTGCGGAATTACCTAACTCATTAAAGGCTGGGTGAGTTCATTCAGGTACACACACACACACACACACACACACACACACACACACACACACACACACACACACACACACACACACACACACACACACACACACACACACACACACACACACACACACACACACACACACACACACACACACCCTCTGCAGGACACACACACACACACACACACACACACCCTCTGCAGGACACACAGTGAACTGCCAACTGTCAATCTATCACTGGCTCTTCTGCTCCTTTCAAGGTCTTCAGGTTCATTCCACATAGAAACTCTGGAAGTCTAGTATCTTATAAGTAATAATATAATGAAATTATCTTATGTGTTTGTGATGAGCTAGGGCTTGAACTCAGGGTCAGATTACTGTCCTTCAGCTTTTGTGCTCAAGGCTAGTGCTCTACCACTTGAACAACAGATCCATTTCTGCCTTTTTGTTTGCTAACTGGAAATAAGAATCTCAGGAACTTTCCTGCGCCTCTGGCTTCAAACCATGATCCTCAGATCTCAGCCTCTTGAGTAACACAGATAACAGACGAGCCACTGGTGCCAGCTAGAATTATCTTGATAACAGATAGGCAGTGATCACACAGCCCTTCTGTCTCCAAAGCAGACCAACTCCATTCCTGTTCCTCTTGTTCCTCTCTGGTGTGCTCATAAACTCAGGTTGTGTGTGTGTGAGAGAGAGACAGAGACAGAGATGGAAACTAGAAAATGGCATTTCTCTTGCATCTACACAATAAAATAGTACAAGTCAAATTCTCTAAAAGGAACCCAGGAGACTGAAAAGATAAGCAGAACCAGCTGTGACCTCAAAGAACTTAGAAGGTGAAGAACCACACAGGGGGACAGAAGTGAAGCCCAGGAGAGCAAGGGGGCAGGCATGTGGGGAGGGGTGTGGAGGGAGAGCAAAGGAGAGGGGAAGTGAGGAAAACCTCACTGGGACATGGTGAGCACTGGCTTTGAAGAGAGGCGGGAATGGAACTAGTCACAGTACAGGGAAGCTCAGACAATGAGAGAAAGCACAGGAAGCCAAGCCTGGTGTATTTATATAGCAACCAAAAGAACAGCGAGCAATGCTGCAGAGGTAGGCTAGAGGCAGATCACACAGAGCTCAAATGCCAGGACCATTAGGCCTGCAGCTAAAGCTAGATGCTCTGAAAGGCCAGGAAGGTTTTAATCCACATACAAACTTAGCTCTTGTTAACTCAGTGGTGGGGCTCTCTCTGTTCTTCTAATGGAAAAACAGTGCAAAAGATATATTATTAATCAATCCTTCACTGTTAATTATCTCCAGAACCAACCAAGCTCACTATTAAAACATGACTGAGGTGCTAAACACTGAATACCGGTTTGTCTTGTTTTCAAACTATAGATATCGGTGAAAGTGGAAGCAGGAGTCTCACCTGGCCTGGCTCTGAGGAAACTTCCCCTCCAGGTTTTCAAGGCAGCTCTGGCGGAGGATCTAATGACCTCAGAGGGGCAGCTGTGAGATTAGTGACCCACACCAAGCACAGGAAATAGTTACTTTTATCCCCCTAAAACTAAGCCTCACAGGAAGTGGAAAGTTCAAATGTCCTCAGGAGACAGTCAGCACAGAGCAGTAAAACCAACGAGAACTCATAACCATTAGGGTTATCACTGCCTTCCTTTCACATGACGACTTTTCCCACAGTCCCATCCTTGCTGAGGTATACACATCACCTCGTGTTTTCCTACTCGAGACATTACATGCCCAAACCACCTTCAATGATCAAGAAAAGTGTGTGTGTAATAAAAAAACAGCCCTCAGCTGGAAAAATGAGGAGCTATAGAACCCCAACGTGTAAGCCCTTAGGGAGGGAAGAGGGATCCACTATACTATGGCTCAGCTCTGGTAATCTGCCACACTTCAGGATGGATGAAGGTTCCAGAAACATCTCAGGGAAGAGGGAAATCAGATTATGTTTGTGTATGAGATAGGTATCTCCCAGGATTGAAAACAGATTTGTTCAAAAACTAAAACATTGTGCTTATTAGGAGAGATACAGAGAGAGAGAGAGAGAGAGAGAGAGAGAGAGAGAGAGAGAGAGAGGTTTTTCAGACTCTACAACCAGATTGTGACTTCTCTACTCTAACTCCCATAAACAACGTAAGCTTGGGTCTTCCTAAGGCTGTGTTCCATCTGACTCAGAATCTATTATCTGATTATCAGAACAAATTTTTTTCTTAATTGAGTGTCATAGCTCATTTAAAATTGAACAATTACAAAGGCCAGAAAGTGACTGCTCCTAACAGCTGCCGTTTCAGGGTGCTTCAGTGACTCTGCAAATGGGGACTTGTGGGATCCAGAGACTACAGGACTTGCCCCGCCTCCTTGTGCATTAGGGAAGTGTAATTCAAAACCATGTCTTCCTTCTCCATGTTTATCCTACCTATCATCTCACTTGGATCACATCCAGCCCTTCTATCTCATAAGTTTATGAGGCTTTGAGGGGAAATTACACATAAAGAATCAAATGTAAGAAAGGGAGATGCCTGACAAACATACAATGTCAACAATCTTACAACAGTGTCACTGGACAGGTGAAGTTAATGAACAACAGCTTTGCTGATCACCGATGTGGGCTTCCTGCCTTGGCACCTACATGTGTTGGCTGTATCTTTCCCTTCACAGGCCGTCTAAACTCTGAAGGATCCTCCAATCGCCAACAGCCTGCTCCCCATGTTCTGCCCCCTCTCTTGCTTGAACTCCTGCAGTGGGTGTGGCAGGACACTGATAAACTCCTTCTATCCCCACAACACAACACTTGTTTTGTGGCATAGAAAATGGTTAGCCCGTGGAGATCAGTGCTTTCTCCCAGGAAATCCAGGGGTTCAAAGTACACACAACATCCCCACTGCCATCTCCCGTTGCACCAGTGGGCTCTGTCCTTGACCTCATGGCTGGGTCATAGGCAGGCAGGCTAACCAGGTCACTCCCTCGTTACCCTGCTGCCCTTCCAGCCCGTGCACTTCCTCCAGTTTAACTCATCAAGGCAGTTGCGCCCAACTCCACTGCACATGCATTACACAGTCTCTTCAGAGCACCACCGAGAACCATTTCCCTTTAATCTCACATTTGTTTCTCTGGAACACAGCTGATAGGAAGAGGAAGGTACCAATCTGGGCACCTAGACTTTGTGGGTTCTATGATAAGGCAAGTTATTTGAAGTTTTAGTTTCTTTCTAATACAGATGGGGGAAAATAAGAATAGCTACTATACTCAGTTACTTTGAGGAATACAAGTAGAAACAAAAAGATTATGACATAAGTGTGATCCTATTTAATTATAACTTTTTATTATTAAATATTAGCTTTTTGCTTCAGCCATATTGCCTTTAGTTTTCCCAGTCTCTGCAAAAGCACAGCCTTTGCCTTCATCCACCCTGAGGGCACAGTGCCTACAATTAACTACCTGCCCAACAGCCCAGTGGGAACTGGAAGTGCTCCTCGGTAATCCCATACCCCTTTTGTAACTGGGGCGCACGCGCTGTTATTCTGGCCTTCTTGATAGGTCAGCACACCCGAGTTCTCATTGGTTTTTAGTCAGGGACTTTCCTGATCGGCACTGAGGGATAATGGAAAAGCACAGGACACAAGATTAAATGGCAAGTGTTAGAAATTAGGTTCTACCTGTAAACTGAATGATGCTTGTATGATATATAGCCATGCTGTGCCTTAATGCTCTCATTGAGAGTATTAAATAATGGGCTGGAAAATTCCTACCACATTTCTGGGGCAAGGCCAGGCAATCACAACTATTGTCCATGTTCCAAGGCTTAATACCCGTTCAGTCACCTTTCTGTCCTATCAACTTCCTCTGAAAACCTCCACCTCTTGTACCATCATGCAGTGCCCACCTGTCAGATCTGAGAACATTCACACTTCCCAGCAGGGATTCTGGAAACTGCCACTCCTCTTCACTAAATACAGAAATCCTGGCCTTTCTCCATCACCCAAACCCTCAGTTTGGGCTATGAGACAGAGAGAGTTTGCAGAGGATATCAGTTCAACTTAAAGAGTCTCATGTTCCTTTTCCCCATTAGTTAAAGACTCAAAATAGTCTACAGTCAGTTCCACAAATCTAAAGATGGTCAAAGACACAAATGACAAGTATGAGGCATAAGCCTCTGGCACCTGAGCAGGCCCAAGTAATCAATCAGACTTTTTCCGGCTGATCCCAGACAAGGCTCCAAACCTCTCTCTCCGCTCTCCAGGCACCAAATGCCCATCAGTCAGAGCAGTCATCTGGGACGAGATCTATCTGTAAGTTTAGAAAACCTTAAATCAAGCCAGAGCTCCAAAACCAGATACTGTGTACAGCAAAGGATATGACTATTTGCATGGTGTTAGGCACACTACAGGCAGGGAATAACTATAGTAGAATGACTCACAACCAACCTGCTGGGTACCTACAAAATGTCCACAAACTACAGTCAAATGCTAAATGGTATGGTCAGGGAATGATATGTCCAACTTGTACTGTTCTTAATTTACATTTCAATTAAAAAAACAAACAACTTTCCACATTTACCAAAATCTCTCCTAAAATTATACCATAACGCATTGAATTAGTCTTATGTATTGTACCTCCGTTTTTGGATAAAGATCTTACACAGTTCAAAGCCATGGTATTTTATTATTGCTAGTCTAAGTAACTACTACTAAAGAAAGATGATATGATAGGAATACTATGTTGCCTGGAGCTGTTAAAAAGCACCAATCATTTATTCTTCATTCAAATCTCATAGCAATGTATACACAAGGTACCATTCCTACTCCTTTTACAATTGAAGAGACCTGCCTGAGGTACTGCCTTCATCAGTGGTAGAAACAGTATTCGAACTCAGCCCCTGCCTTAACCATGACATGCACTGACCTCCAATATGGCCACAAGTAACTACGGGGGCTGGTAGTCATCATTATCTTCATCTATATTGCTTATGAACTCTATGACCTTTAACAATAAAACTATTTTTTTATAAATGGGTGATATGTACATTTCTTTTGCTTAGTGTCAGCTGTTCCCTCTTTCTCTCTCATTCCCACCCTCCCTCCCATCACCACCCTTGAGTTGCTTAGTTCACGTTCATCCATGTCCAGTGCAGCTGATGGGCCCCTCTACTGTATTTTTTCACCGCTTTCCACTGACTGTGTTCTGCTCCCACCTTTCCTCAGATGTGCATGTGTTACACCAGATATGAGATAAAAAATATAGAGTCATCTAAAAACCGATAAGACCAATTAAGAAGTCCTTTGTTTCCTTGTCTTTGGGATTTTTTTCAGTATGACTTATTTTATATATAAATGAAGAGGTGCTTGGGTATTGCAATTTGGCGCTTTTCTTAATCCCCATTTCCTCTTTGGGTCTATTTGCTTGCTTTAATCTACAAGGGAATGTCATGAATAAGTAAGATCACAGAAGAAAAACTAAACCAATAGCAATGCCGGCTGCTGCTGTTGCTTTGGGTTTTCTGTTTGGCTTTGTTCTGCTTTTAATAGTGGCGTAGTATTCAGCAATAGCAGCTGCCTTGTCTGGCATTTACCGAATCCAGTAGCCTGACATGTACAGCATGCTACCTATGTGGTAACAGTCCTGTGCTCCCAGAGCCACTAGATCTATCCAAGGTGACAGAAACATATCTGTATAGTTTGGCTATCACCCAGCAGGAAATGGAAAGCACATCCGGGAGCCAGGAGAACCTTATGCATCAGCCAATTGTGCTTTGGACGCTGTAGCAGAGCTGGCAGAGCCCACCGGGGCCCAGGGTGAAGCTGACACACCCCAATGCTCACCTCACCATGCTGCTTCCTTTTGGGGGTCAGTTCCAGGAAATCACACCCTGGATTCTACCAAATACTGATACCACCCCAAACAGCCAGATGCCTTTGGGAATCAGCTGTCAACGGCAACAGAGGTAGAGGAGGCCCACCAGCTTGTAAATCTCCTGAGGCTGCACAAGCTCTCAGCCTACACCTGGCACCCAAGTTCGGCTTTCTGACCTATGGCAAAGCTGTCCTGAGTCCAGAAAGGAAACAGCCAACTAAATGCTTTTTTCTAGGCCATTTTTTTAAGTTTGGGGGGGGAAAAATGAAATATACAAAAATATATAAAAATGTACAATAATAACTCTCCAATTACCACCGTCCAGTTTCTAAAAACTAGCCAGTGCTGATAAGACAAGCTCAGGGCCTATTCAGGGCAGGAGACAGAAGAGAAGCTGTAATGCCTTAGACTTAGGCTTTTAATCTCATGCTCTTCCTCTCCTCCCCAGCTTCTCCAGCTACTCTAGTCCTTCTCCTGACAAACCAGGCAATAGTATGTGCTGACCACTCTTAAAAGAACAACACTAAACATCAAGGTTCAATGACATGCTCTTAAGCTACAGCTAGAAAAAGGACCCAAAATGACAACTGTAAATAATCAGAAGTAGAATGTCTTCCTGAAATGTTAATTTGCTACTTCACATGTGTATTAATCCATTGCTATAACAAAATACCCGAGGCTAGGCAATGTAAAAAGAAATGAGGCTTGCTTATTATTAGCTCATAAGTTTTGAGACTGGAAGTCCAGCTTTGGAGCTGCTGCTCAGTTCAGCCCCGGGTGAGGGTCCCTTGGTGCCACCGCATCACAGTTTAACACGGAAGAGATCACATGGTAAGAAGGGAAGCTAAAGTAGGGAGGGGGGAGCTTCCTCTTTAATAACAAGCCACTCCCTCAGGAACTAACTGGGGACCCACACAGCTACCTCAGTCTCTTCCCAATGACCTCATTCCTTCCCAACACCCTCACCCCAAAGGGTCGCCCACCTATGGGAACCTTTGGGGGATAAACCACAGCGGCAAGAAAAAAAACAGTTGAGTTACTCAAGAGGCTGAGATCAGGACGGTGGTTCATAGCTAGGCCTTGTATAAAAAAGTTCATGAGCTCCTGTCTCAGAGAATAAAAAAGCTGGGTTTGTGCAGGCCCATCACCCCAGCTGTGCAGTAAGTATAAACAGGAGCACAGAACTCCAGGCCAGCTGTGCAAAATGCAAGACTCTACCTGAAAATAAATGAAGCACAAAGAGCTAGCAGCGTGTCTCAAGAGGCAGAGTACCCACCTGGCAAATGCAAGGCCCTGAGTTTTTATCAAACCTAAGTATTATATATTTAAAAAAAAATTAAGCCCAGCACTGGTTACTTATGTCTATAATCTCTGCTATTCAGGAGGCTAAGATAAGGAAGAGAAAGGTTTCAAGTCAGTCTATGCAGAAAATTCTATGAGACTCCAAATAAGCAACAAAAACTTGGGCCAGAGGCATGGCTCAAGCAGTAGAGCACCAACTAAGCACGCTCAAGGCCACAGGTCAGCTCTTTTCAGATCCCTATATGTGAAAGGGCAGTAACTCCATTGCCTGTGACAGCAAAGATCCAGTGAGCTAAAGATCCAAAGACCACTGTTATCCTTAGTTCAAACCACAATACTGGTAAAGACAAAGCGGGGGGAGGGAGATGGGGGAGGGAGGGAGGGAAGAAGAAAGGGAGAGATGGGAGGGAGAGAGAGAGAGAAATAAAGGGAGGGAGGCACTGAGGGAGGGAGAGAAATGGAAGAAGGGAAAGAGGGAAGGAGGAAAGGAAGGAAAGGGAGAGAGAGAATGAGAACCAGAAAATAAAAAAAGAAGGTTTGGGAGAGTCACACAGTTACACATTCCTGCCTGCAGTGTGGAAACTACCTTGCATTTCATGTCATAAATTATTTATTTATTCAAAATTTATTTTCTCCAAATGGATTAACATGCCTACTATTTAAAGTTCCAAATGTAAGTGGCTAAAAAGCCCATGATTCCATTAAGGAATCCACACCCTCTGTTATAGCTATAGTTATATTTACAGGTTTCAATCAAATTTGAGAAATAGGGAAATGTATTAGAGAAATGGAGGCAAGTACTGATAAATCTCTCTTTGTAGCAACAGACCTTAGAGAAGCACATTCTAATGCTATATAATTTGCTATTTAACTGCTGACTTTAAGATTTAAGTAATCTTCTCTCTGTTTTTGCCAACTAAAGGAGGGAAATTCCATTCATTTGTCTTTTTTTATTTCAACCCAGACAGTGCATGCTGTTATGGGTTCAATTATGTCCCCCAGAAGATAAAGGCAGTCCTGGCCCTTGGTATTTGTGGACCTTAAAGAGGACCTATGTAAGATGAGCCCATAAGTGCAGGCCCTCCTTCAATAATGACTGTGCCCTCATAAGCGGAAAATATGGACAGATAGACACAGTCAATCAACCAATCAAGGTCTGGTCAGTGGCCAGAAGAGCACCAGCAGTGAGGAGATGTGCATGGAGCAGATTCAACCTCTCGGCCCTCACCTTGACTTGGATTAGCTTCCATAGCCAGGTGACACAATTCTGTTACTGAAGGAGCACCTGTGTGGGGGTGTTTTGTTGACAGCAGTTCTAGAAAACAAGTGTGTGTGCCCTCTCAGCCTCCCCTTCCATCATATCCGCATCCCTGTCTCTGGTCTCCAAGGTCACTTCTGTAAGGTCCGCTCCTGGATGGCGAGCAGACTCCACCCTCCTCGCAGCAAAGTCTCCACCCAGTACCTGCGTTACCTAGGCAACTGGGACACCTGGAAGAGGTCACATCTGCATCTGCTGAGGTCACATCTGAATTTGATGTGGCCACACCTTTCCCCACCCATACCCTACATAAGGGCTAGCCCAGGCCCAGACTCTCCCTCTTTTTTCTCTCTCTGTTCGTTTCTAGCTCTTGCTGCTCTTTTCTTGCTCTCTTTTTTCTCTCTCTTTCATTTCTAGCTCTTGCTGCTCTTTTCTTGCTCTCTTGCTCTCTCTCTTTCCCAGCCACGTGGAGTGCCAACCTTGCCTGGTCCCAGCAGGTCTACCCCTTACCTGAATACCACGTGAGTGCTACTGTTCTTACCCCTCTCTCTGCTCTTTTCTCTCTCTTTCCTCTCTTCCCAGCTCTCTCTCATTCCCAGGCCTTTCCCAGCCACGTGGAGTGCCACCCTTGCCTGGTCCAAGCAGGTCTACTGAATAAACCTACCCCTTATCTGAATACCACGTGCGTGCTGGTGCGGTTCTTACTCGCCTACCTCTTTTTAAAAACCTAACATAAATGGTGCCGTGACTCGGATAAAGGCTTAAAGTCAGGATAGCTGGGATTTCTCTGTTTTTTCCCCTCGTTTTTCTTTTTTTTTGTTCTTCCCTTTTTGCTCTGAGGAATACCCGCAGTTCTGACGGCCTTTTATGAACCCGTCTATCTGCTGCGGACACAGTGCATCAATTCTATTGCTGGCCTCTGCATCTTCCTCGACACTTCTACATTTTGGTGAGTGACCTGCTCCCTAAGGGGTCTCTGTCGTTCAGTCTCTTTACAGATACCACGCCGGAGAACCTACTAGGCCTTTACTTGACTCCGGTTGTTCGTCACTTCTCTCTAGAGGGCTCGGTGGTAAATTGGGACACCGCTTCCATTCAGTAAGCCCTCCTTCACTCACTAAATTTTTCCCCCTACGTTTTTCTCTTTTGCATTTCTAATGGGTTGTTGTAAGTCACGCCCAAAGGAGGAAACTCCATTGAAATGCCTCCTGCGTTCCCTGGATGTCTTGTCTATTGACTGCATCGACAAGAAACGCCTGATTTATTATTGCACTCAAGTTTGGCCACAGTACCAACTGGATAATCGTTCTCGATGGCCCAGAGATGGGACTTTGGACTATGTCATTCTCAGAGATTTAGACGATTTTTGCCGTCGTAATGGTAAATGGTCTGAGGTCATTCATATTCAGCCATTCTTTGCTCTCCGGGACAACCCGGCCCTATGCCAATCATGCCCGGCCTTTCCACTCCTCCTGGCACGTGGAGAACCCAACTCTAGCGCAGGGCTCCCTCCGGAGCCTGATGTGCCTGACCCTCTTTTTGACTCTGCCCCTCTTCCTGCTGAGCATCTGGTGCCTTCCCCACCTTCTTCACTCTCCTCTCCTTCACCCTCTATCTCTTCCCCCCCTGCAGCTCACACCCGGTCTCGCACTGGTGGCACACAACCTCCACCAGACCCCCTGTGCCCTTTGCGAGAGGTGGCAGGGGCTGAAGGTGTAATTAGGGTGCATGCGCCATTCTCAATGTTTGATATTGCTCAGATTGAGAAGCGGCTGGGATCTTATGCCCAAGATTCTAATAATTATGTCAAGCAGTTTAAGAACCTGGCTCAGACCTATGACCTTACTTGGCAGGACATATATCTAATGCTATCCTCTACCCTTACTGCTGAGGAAAAAGAAAGGGTGTGGACTGCAGCCCAGGCACATGCCGATGAAGCTCACCGCCTAGATATTAACTTTCCAGTGGGAGCAACAGCTGTGCCTAGGGAAGAGCCCAATTGGAATTATCAACATAATGCTCCTGGGCGGGAAAGCAGAAATAGGATGATAACTTGCTTAGTGGCTGGCCTTCAAAAGGCAGCCTATCTTCCTGTTAATTACGACAAATTAAACCACATTACTCAAAGGCCCAATGAAAACCCGGCGGAATTTCTTGAACGCCTTACAGTAGCGCTCCAGCGCTATACAAGGCTGGACCCAGAGTCACCAGAGGCTAAGGTGGTTCTCAATACTCATTTTATTGCCCAATCAGCCCCCGATATTAGAAAAAAGTTAAAAAAGGCTGAGAACGGTCCTCAGACCCCTCAACGAGATCTGGTGAGTATGGCATTTAAAGTTTTCAATAATCGAGAGGAACAGGAGATTGCCGATAAGACAGCCCGTGAGAGGGAAAACTATCAAATCCTGGCTGCTGCCATCCGGCCTCCTCTGAGGAGACGCACCCAACAAACACCACCTGGAGCATGCTTCAAGTGTGGGCAAGAGGGCCACTGGGCGAAATTCTGTCCCTCACCACGACCTCCACCTGGACCCTGCCCAAGGTGTGGACAACAAGGACATTGGGGAGTCGATTGCCCCTCCTCACCTCCACAAGGTAGGCCAGCCCCTCCCCCACCCCGCCCACCCAGGCAGGCGGAGCCAGACCGGTCGGAGATTTTCTGCTTGGCTACAGAATGAAGGTGCCCAGGGCCACCTGCTCCCAACAACCAGACCATCACAATGACGGAGCCCAGGGTGTGTTTCTATGTAGCCGGTAAGTTAATATCTTTTCTCTTGGATACGGGAGCGACTTACTCGGTGCTATGTCAATATACAGGCAAGACTTTTCCCTCCCAGATCTCGGTGGTGGGTGTAGATGGCCTACCTACCTGTCCCCCAACTACGGGACCAGTATCATGTAAAATAGAAGACTTTCCTTTTTCACACTCCTTCCTAATCCTACCTCACTGTCCTACCCCACTCCTAGGAAGGGACTTGCTCTCTAAATTTCAAGTCTCCCTTTCATTCCATATCCCCAAACAGCCCACACCTGTTCTACTTTTATCTTTAGATGAACCTCCACCTGTAACTTCCCAACTAAATCCTTTCCCTTTACCTCCAGATCTTGTCAACCCTCTTATCTGGGATACTTCCACTCCTACTATGGCTAGACACCATACTCCTGTCCTCATTAAACTTAAAGACCCTACCCATTTCCCTGGTACTTCCCAATACCCCATTTCCCTTAGGCACAGGCAAGGTTTAAAACCCATCATCCTTCGCCTTCTTAAACAAGGACTTCTCAGACCCACTAACTCCCCCTTTAACACCCCTATCCTGCCAGTAGTTAAACCTGATGGGACCTATCGCCTAGTCCAGGACCTGCGCACTATTAATGCTGCAGTCCTTCCCATTCATCCTGTTGTGCCTAACCCATATACTCTCCTTTCACAGATACCTCCTGGTACCACCCACTTCTCGGTGCTGGACCTCAAGGATGCATTCTTCACAATCCCCCTGCATCCTGACTGCCAAGATTTCTTTGCTTTTACTTGGGTGGACCCAGACACTTCAAGGGCACAACAGCTGACCTGGACGGTCCTCCCTCAAGGGTTTCGAGACAGTCCCCATTTCTTTGGACAGGCTTTATCAAAGGATCTCCTCTCTCTTCAGGTGTCTCCTAGCATTGTTCTCCAGTATGTGGATGATCTTTTGCTTTGCAGCCCTTCCTTTGAGTTGGCTCGCCAACATACAGCTGACCTCCTCAACTTCCTGTTGACAAAAGGATATAGAGTCTCTCCTTCAAAGGCCCAGATAGCAAAGTCAGAGGTAACATACTTGGGTTTGTCCATAACTCCTACAGAGAGAAGAATTACCCTTGATAGAAAAGCCTACATTGAGTCTCTCTCTGTCCCACAGACCAAGGAGGACATTCTGTCTTTCCTGGGACTTGCAGGCTTCCTTCGTATTTGGATACCCGGTTTTGCTACATTGGCCAAACCTCTTTATGAGGCATCCAAAGGTTCCCTACTGGAGCCGCCAGACCCCACAAAGCCCATTGACACCCCATTTAAAGTTCTGAAGCAAGCGCTTCTTCGGGCTCCAGCACTGGCTCTACCTAACCTCAAGGAACCCTTTATACTCTATGTCACTGAGAAGTGGGGAATTGGCCTTGGGGTTCTTGGACAAATGTCAGGCCCCTCATTTAGACCTGTGGCCTACCTCTCAAAGCAGCTAGACCCAACGGTAAAAGGCTGGCCAGCATGTCTTCGAGCTTTGGCCGCAGCAGCCACCTTGGCACAGGAGAGCACAAAACTCACTTTTGGCCAACCCACTACCATTCGCTCTCCCCACAGACTAAAGGACCTTTTGTCTCATAAATCCCTGTCTTCCCTTTCCCCTTCCCGCCTACAGCTGTTTCATGTTACTTTTATTCAAAACCCTGACTTTTCACTGGAAAGCTGCTCCCCGCTCAATCCAGCCACCTTGCTTCCATCCAATTCTAACCCTCTTTCCCATTCCTGTACAGAGACCTTGGAGGAATTCACACCCCATTTTACAGGTATCTCGGAAACTCCTCTTCCTGACCCAGAAGACACCTGGTACATCGATGGCAGTTCCACATCTACCTCTTCAGGAAGCCAAGTTGCGGGCTATGCCATCGTTAATAACTCTACCATTCTTGAAAGCAGCCCTCTGCCCCCTAGCACTACCTCACAAAAGGCAGAACTTATAGCTTTAACTAGGGCCTTAATTCTAGCCAAGGGCCGGAAGATCAATATTTATACAGACTCAAAATATGCCTATCATATTCTCCATTCTCATGCAGCAATTTGGAAGGAACGTGGCTTCCTGACCACCAAAGGGACTCCCATAACTAATGCCTCACTTATTCTTAAACTATTAGAAGCTGCTTCCCTTCCCCAACAGGTTGCGGTCATCCACTGCAGAGGACACCAGACAGGATTGGATGCCATTACAGTCGGCAATTCAAAAGCAGACCGGGAGGCAAAGCTAGCAGCCCAGAGACAACTCCAGGGACAACTTCCAGCTCCCTTGCTTCTGGTATTGCCTTCAATTCAACCCTCTTATACCCCACAGGAGATCGAGGAACTTATGCACCAGGGAGCCTCCCAGGAAGCACAGGGATGGTGGTCTCTGGAAGGACGAGTTGTTCTTCCTGAGACACAAGCAGACAGCTTTCTTTCCCAGGTTCACCAGGCGCTGCATATTGGATACAAGCCTCTCTCCCACCTTCTTAAACCTTTAATCCATTGCCCTAGCCTAACTACTCGACTAAAGGCTATTACCCAAGCCTGCCCCACGTGTTCTCTTACTTCCTCACAGGGTGGTCTCCGACCAGCTGCATTCCCCACACACCAAGCACGGGGACACACCCCAGGGGAAGACTGGCAGATAGACTTCACTCACATGCCCAGATATAAGCGGCTAAAATACCTTCTAACTATGGTTGATACCTTTTCAGGATGGATTGAAGCCTATCCCACAACGTCGGAGACAGCTGACACAGTTGCCTCTGTCCTTATTAAAGAAATTATTCCTAGGTTTGGCTTACCCAGGTCACTTCAATCTGACAATGGACCTGCTTTCATCTCCAAAGTGACCCAACAGGTGGCATCCTCTCTAAACATCCAGTGGAATCTTCACATTCCTTATAGGCCTCAGTCTTCTGGAAAGGTTGAAAGAGCTAATGCGCTCCTTAAGACACAACTTACTAAACTTTCTCTAGAGCTCCAGCAATCCTGGCCAGAACTGTTACCCCTGGCGCTCACCCGCTTACGTGTTTCTCCCCGCAGCCCTACTTTCCTCAGCCCCTTTGAGTTAATGTATGGAAGACCTTTTCTCCTAGGTAATTTCCCTACTGACAATACCAAAACTCCACTAATAGACTACCTTCCCGTCCTAACCTTTCTTAGGCACATGCTGCGCCAACATGCTGACCAGTGTCTCCCTCAGCCTCATCAAGGCCCCTTTCCCACTCCCCCAATTTTGCCTGGTGATCAAGTGTTTCTCAAGACCCTTAATCCATCTGGTTTACACCCTAAGTGGACAGGCCCTCACCAGGTTCTGCTGACCACCCCCACAGCAGTCAAGCTCAAGGGACAGCCACAGTGGATTCACCTGTCAAGAATAAAAAGGTCTCCTGCTCCTGCCCCTTCTATGCCAACACTGACTTCGAGGTACACCTGTTCCCCCCTTGGGCCTACCAAGGTAAGGCTATCTCGCATCCCTGAAGATCCGGGTGAGTAACACTGAGCTAACTGCTCTCCTCCCCAAAGACCTCACTACCTCATCCCTTAGGTCACCTCCAAGCCATGGACATCCAATCTTTTCTTTCCAGTAATATATTTGCTTTTCATCTTTGTTCAGCCCCCTGCCTGAGAAGACTTCCTCCAGACTTCATCGAAGAGACTCGCTTCTTGCAGACATCATGGAACTGGCAGACCAGGAAGCAGTCACCTCCTACTAGGTCACCTCTCTTACCCCCCCTTTCCTTTTTCAGCCATGCTTCTCCACCATGCTGGGTGGGACTACAGTTCAGTAACTTCTTTTCCTGCCTGAATAGCGCATGGTGTTCTTTTCATCTACCCAATAACTACCCCTTTTGTGTGAACCAAAGTGCCTTGACACCATGCGAGATTTTTCACCAATACCATTTCTGGCCTTCACATCCACGTCCACACCACTTCTCTACTCTGGTGAGTGAAACTACTCTACGGCTCTCTGTCACTCAGTCTCTGTCCAGACGTGGCGCCACGCCAGAGAGCTCCTACGGCCTTTAGCTGAAAGGCCGGTCACCTCTGAAGCCGAGGACGCTTGGCTTTGGGGGCTTGGCCATTTCTCTCTAGAGGGCTCTGGGGGAAGTCGGGACGCCGCTTCTGCCTGGTCAGCTCTTATTCACTCACCAGACTGACTCTACTTTTTGGCTTGTGCCCTGAAGAGTGTGACGCAGGCTGGGTCCCGGGGACCCTCCCCTCTAGGTTCCCTCTCAAAGGCTAGCCATTCTAGGTTTAAAAATTGTCAGAGTTTCCATTTGTTCAGGTTTCCGTCAATGCCTCATGAAACTTCTTCAGACTCCGTCCAACAGACCCGCCTCCTCCAGACTTCATCGAGGAATCAACACCCAAGTGACAGCTGCAGCCTGCTGCCTTCTCCCAGCATGGACCACATCCCAGCCTTTTACCCCTACGACGCCCCTTGCCAGCAGGAAGTAGCCAGAGAGAGTCTTCGCCCTTTTTCATAATTATCAAAAGGCTGGAATGTAAGGTCCATTCCTGGACGACGAACAGACCTCGCCCAGTACCTGCGTTACCTAGGCAACTGGGATACCTGGAAGAGGTCACGTCCGCATCTGCTGAGGTCACATCCTAACCTGATGTGGCCACACCTTTCTCCCACCTGATCCCACTTCCCTTTACCTGGACACACCCTTCCCCGCCCCCTACCCTATATAAGGCCTAAACCGCCGCCAGACCGCCCTCTTTTTTTTCCTTTGCCAGCCGCGTGGAGTGCCAACCTTGCCTGGTCCCAGCAGGTCTACTGAATAAACCCCTTACCTGAATACCACGTGCGTGGTGCAGTTTCAGTTCTTACTCGGTCACCTCTTTTTAAAAACCTAACAACTTCCTCAATGCTCTGACTGCAAAGCTCCACACTTTCCTCCCGGTGCCCTGACCAGGAGAAGCGCTGGGGCGTGGTGCACTGTGGGAACCGACCTGAACTCTACAAGACATCAAGCATCCATGATGGACTCAGTCCCCAGGGATTGGACTCTGCTCTCACAGCTCTAGAACCACAGGTCAGTTCACTTCAGCCTCCCATGTGTGCAAAGGTGGGAAGTCACTCCCTTAGTGTGACAGTAAAGATCCCACAGACCACTGCCATCCTCTCTCATAGTTCCTTGTGGCATTAGACATCTAAGGAAATAATCTATTTTCACACACCCACATCCCAACTTTAACTGCATTGGAATTATTTTTCCTGGCATCCTTACACAGAAATTTACACTGAATACACTCTATGGAGAAGCAACAGCTTGACTGGTAATTTCATGCTTAGCGTGATAATCACACAAAGCAGTACGCATCCATTTTATAGCTGCAAAGAGCAGAACAACTTTTAAGCCCATTTTGTACATGCTTCCCCTTCATATCTGCCCTTACTCACAAGCCTGAACAAGCTCCACATTTCCTAGCTGGGCTCCCAATTTCTCTCTCTTTTACTCCCAATGACAATGGCTCTCCAACATCCAGGATGTACTGCTGTCCAATCTGTGTCCCCTACCCATGACAGTCACCAAGTCAACATCAGTCCTTCAACTTCCTTGATTAAATCGTATGCATGATTAAATGGTCTATGATGGACAGAGTCAACCCCTGTGCCAGGAGACAGAGTCTGTATCTGTTTTCCTTACCATCCAGACACCTAGCACCTAAAGTCACAACAACGGAGAGCCTGCTACTTAGCTTCCAATGAGTGTCTGGCAAACACGTAAATCAGTTACTGCACGAAGGAATTCATGGATGAAGGAACTCGCGAATGAATGCATGCAGGAATCTGGACTCTAATGACAACATAGCTCTGCACCAACTGCATACGTGACTTAAGAGTGAGCCATTTAATCTCTGTGCCCAACGTTCCTTTCCATAATCCTAGGTGGCTGGATTTCATTGGGGGGTGGAGAAAAAGAGAGAGAGAGAGAGCCCACCAGGTGATACACACACCCATACATATACAAGTAGCTCCCGCCTATAATCCTAGCAACTCAGGAGACTGAGATCTGAGGACTGCAGTTCAAAGGTAGCCTGAGCAGAGAATTCCATGAGACTCTTCCTTGCAACTAGCCAGCAAAATGCCAGACTTGGAGGGGTGATTCAAGTGCAAGAGCACTAGGCTTGAGTGAAAAAGCTCAGGAGTAGTTTCCAGACTCTGAGTTCAAGCCCAGTACCTGCAAAAAGGGGGGAGGGTGGGGGAAGAGAGGGGAAGGCAGGGGAAGGGAGAGGAGGACAGGGGAAGGGAGGGGAGGACAGGGGAAGGGAGGGGAGGACAGGGGAGCTGTTTATTTCCTTCCAACTCCAGTTGTGCCCAGGAACTTTAATGAAAGTTAAAAGACTTCATTATTTGTTTTTTGAAATAAGTAGGAAGAAGAAAACTTCTGAAGCCCATACCAGGCATCCTCCTCTGCCAGAGAGCACCTTGGTTGGTGAAGGAATAAAGGTTCCCAAGCAGCAGATAAGCTGCAGATAGTGGAAGACAGCCCTGCAGCACTGGGCACCATGGAGTTTGCTGTCATGGGCTTCCTGCCTGAGAAGAGGACAACAGGGCCTCCACCTCCGCTACATCCCTTTCCACCTGCGCTCCCCACTTCCCAGACTGCACAAAAAGGGCTCACAAACTCTCCTAGGCTCACATCTATCTCAATCCTGGCTGACATCAGCCTAAAGCTCCCATGTGTGTTTTATGCATTTTTATGCATTTTATGACTTCTAGCTATTTCTTCCTTATCTGGCATCCGGCAATGTTAAGGCACCCCTCACCCCTCGGCTGCCTGCATTGTTTCTAGGTCTACTAAGAATGTCATGGAAAGAGGTACCTGACCTTGGGTTACATCTTGACTTTTAAAGGTAAAACCATTACTGCTGGTTTTACCTGTCCTCTTACCACCCCCACTTGAGTCTGGGAGTTGCTTAAGGAACCAAGCTCTCCAATCTCATCCAGTTCTCCCTAAGACCAAGAACAGAGCTAGGTAAGAGCAGAGGCTTAGAAAATGCCATTGAATGAACAAATGAATGAAATGAATGATTCTCATGTTTAAAAACTACAAGATACTGGGCCCTGATGACTCATGCCTGTAATCCTAACTACTTAGGAGGCTGAGATCTGAGGATCACAGATGAGGAAGGGAAGGGAAAGAAGGGAAGGGAAGGGGAGGGAAGGGAAGGGAAGGGGAGGGGAGGGAGGGGAGGGAAGGGGAGGGGATAGAAGTTTGTGAAATTTTTATCTCCACTAAACTACTAAAAAAGCTGGAAGTGAGCCTGTGGCTCAAGTGGTAGTGTGCTAGCCTTGAACAACAGAAGCACAGGGACAGCGCCCAGGCCGAGTTCAAGTACCAGGACAGTTATGCGTGCATGCACACAGGCATGCGCACACACAACTACAAGGTAACTTTTACATATTTCCTGGACAAAGTTACCAAGGCTTCCATTTTCAGGTACTGATTCAGAATTAACTTTTAATTATTTTAAAGTTACTTTTCTGTGACTACACTATCTTCTTAGAGAAAGAACAATGTGTCTGTCCACTATCACATGAATGACAGCCACAGGACATGTGATCTTCAGGCACCAGGGCACAATAATGTCCTTTCCTGGTGAAAGCCAACCTCACCTGGAGCTGGAGAAGGGAAGGGCAACCAGCAGTTATTCCAGCTGCCAAAGCTCCAGAGCTCAGGGCCATCAGAACAAGACATGAAGATGTTCTCTAAACAGTGGGTTTCAATGTACCGCTGACTGGAGTTGAGCATCTTTGTGGAGATCCTAAGACTTACTTAGTCTAACTCTAGTCATATTCCTTCCTTATGGTTAATAAATGTCAGTGAAAACCAAACTGAGTTGGAAATCCAATTGTTTGTTCTCATATCCACTGGCTTGTCACAGCTGGGTACTGGGTGAAAGAGTGCCAAGATAATCCAACACCGCTGGAGAAAAAACAAAGCATTCCCACAACAGCTTAACACAACCCAAGAGCTAATCTAAACACCTTCACTACTGCTAAGATACCATTATTCTTGAATATGAGAGTACGTATCAATACTGGGGAAAAACCATGTACTGAGAAAGGAGACAATATTACAATTGGGGAGAGTCAATGGATGAGTACTGACTAGGTCTTTCATCAGCAGACCATTAAAATAATTAGTATTTGAGGTTTATGTGTATGTGTGTATGTGTGTTAATTGTATGTGTCTCAAAGGAAACCACATCAGAACACCTGCTATGAGCAGCTGTGTGTCTTTCAGTGAGACATCCAGTAAAACACCCAAGATGTACTTTGAGATTAATAGGTATATTGTTCAAGTAAAGGAAGCTCCTGTGGGAATTCACCCACAGTTACTCCACCAATGAAATCAAAACATTGTAAAATCAGAACGTGGTTCTGAGTTATTGTCTGCCTTCTTCATTAGACAGAAGGGAAACTCAGGCAGAGTTAGAGCCCTGAGTCCAAACCTGCATTACTAGTACTAAAACTGGTTTCTTAATTCCACATGCAAAGCATAGAACATCAAACTTTGCAGACAATAAATATTTGTTAATGGAATTGATGAATTAGGAAAGCAGGGTTTGGTATCTTAATATACTACCTATCAACAGGATAAGCCATGTAATTATCTCACATTAGACTCTGAGTCGCCCAAGGTAGTTTTAATAGTATAAAGCGATCCTTCCCTTCCATAATCAATAAAGTAGGATTGGAACCATTACTGAAGCAAGTTGGTGGTGAAAACCAAGAGCTGCATGGTTAAGGGGAGCATTTAAATAAACCAAGCCATGAAACAGGACAGGTTTTCAAACACATCACATCAAGGGCAGCTTCCATGGGGAAAAGGCAGGTATGACTAAGCAAGCACAAGGACCAGGAAACCTCAGAAAGCAAGAAGCTGGAGAACCACCGCATGCCTGCACACAAAGATAAAGTTTTCCATAGACAGCTTCCAGTGCTGACACAGGGCCTTGTACTACAAAGGTGGTGGTGGTTTCTTTTTAAATAAAAAGCACCCACAGTTTTATAGGGATTTTCAAACAATAGTTCATCCCATCCTCCACCCTACCCACTTTAGACACAAATTTTGGGACATTCTGGTTGAGCAGACAATTGGCCAAATTTTAAACATTCAGCACTGTAATTTTATGTTTTGGTGCCAGTACTGGGGCTTGAACTCAAGGCCTGGGATACTGTCCTTAGCTTTTTTGATCAAACCTAGCACTCTACCACTTGAGCCACAGCTTCACTTTCAGCTTTTTTGGCTGTTAATTGGTGAAAATAGTCTCGGGGTCTTTCTGCCTGGGGTTGGCTTTGAATGCGATCTTCAGATCTTAGTCTCCTGAGTAGCTGGGATTACAGGCATGAGCCACTCACCTGGCTTGTAATTTTTAATATATCTGACTGTGAATCTCTCAAAGGAGACTCCTGACTCTGTAATTTAACTCGTGGGTAAGAAAACCAAGTCTCAATAACCAGGTGCTTTCGTTAGGAGTATCCCTCAATGATCTGTCAAATATATGACTTTTTTTCCATAAAATCTGACATCTCTGGCTACTGAATTTTTCTCTTCTTAAAAAAAAAAACTTTCTAAAAAAACGCAGTATCTTCCTAACAGAACAGCTACCACTAACTTAGAAAACATCATTTATAGATTCCCGAGTTGAAATCACAGCATTTCAGGGTGGATAGAAAACATGCACACATGTTTACAAAACAAATGGACAAACCTGGTCAGCGCCTGGGTGTGAAAACTAAGTGCATCCGGGGCCAACACCCCCCCCCCTTTACACCGGTTAGCGACCCTAGAACTAGGGGAAGAACTAAGGGAGGGGAGGGAAGGGCAGGGGAAAGGGGAGCCCCGAAACTGTCAGGGCGGAGAGGAGAGCCCCGAAAACTGGGGCGGGGAGAGGGGAGCCCCGAAACTGTCAGGGGCGGAGAGGGAAACCCCGAAAACTGTCAAGGGAGGGGAGTGGAGAGGGGAGCCCCGAAACTGTCAAGGGCAGGGAGGGAAGGGGAGAGCCCCGAAGCTGTCAAGAGAGAGGAGACTGGAGCCCCGAAACTGTCAGGGGCGGAGAGGGGAACCCCGAAAACTCAGGAGAGGGGAGGGGAGAGGGAAGCCCCGAAAATTGTTAGGGGCGGGGAGGAGAGGGGGGAGTGCCCTGAAGCTGTCAGGGGAAGGGAGGGGAGAGGAGAGCCCCAAGCTGTCCGATCTCCCCACCCCAAAGCCCGGTCGGCCGCAGGAGCAGGGCCGCCCTCCCGCCCCCTGCGCGGGCGGCGCCCGGTGGGCTCCGGGAGAGCCCGACCCCGCCTTTCCCTCGCCTTTCCCGGGGCGCCGCAGCCCCGGGCGGCGGGACCCTCGCGCTGGGCCCGCCTGCGCCCCCGACCCCCGACCCGACCCCGACCCCGACCCCGGACCCCGACCCCGGCCCCCGCCGAGCTCACCGCCACGAAGCCCGAGGACGAGGCGACGAACACGCGGATGACCATACTCTCACAGCCGCGAGCTCCGAGCTGAGGCGGACGCGGAAGCCAAGCCCGGCTGGAACCACCGCCGTCGGGGAAGCTCGCGGGGATCCGGCTCCCCCGCCCGGTCCGCAGAGAAAACCCGCCGCCGCTGCCGCGGGCTGGGCGGGGAAGGGGCGGGAAGGGAGGGGGGAGCCGGCTGCCGCGAGGACTGATGGGACTTGTAGTTCCGGGTTCTCCCCGCTGGCTCCTGCGGGGCGTGGCTTCAGACCCCGCCCTCCTAGACCCTCTCTTCCAGACCCCGCGCTCCCTCCAAGGCCCCTCCTTCCAGAGCCTCCCTCCCAAATTCCTCTCTTCCCAGACCCCTCCCTCCTGGACCTCTTCCTCCCAGACCCCTCCCACCCTCCCAAACCCCTTCCTCCTAGACCCCTCCCTCCTGGACCCCTTCCTTTCAGTCTCCTGGCTTCCAGCTCCTCACTCCCAGGCCCCTCCTTCTCAGGCCCCTCCCTCCTAGAACCCGCCCCCTCAACCCCTCCTTTCCACACCACCTCCCTTTTAGGCACCTCTCTTCTAGACCCTCAGGTCCCCTCCTTTCCAGCCCCTCCCAACTGCCCCAGCCCCTTCTGGGAGCACTGGTGACTTGCCAAGACCTAGGATGGGAAGGATTCAGACAAGAGCAAACTTAAGTAGAAAGGTCTGGGTTCACAGTCTTCAGGACAGGCTCCCCCGAGTCCTCCAGGGCGGGGTCGGTGGGACTGACTGGCCGCGCCCATCTCTCCAGCTTTTTATTTTAGGACAATGCACCGCTATGTAGCCCAACCTGGCCTTGAATTTATACCCCTCCTGCCTCGGCTTCCCAGAGGCTGGGGTTACAGCATAGGCCACCAGGCTTGCATTGAAAGGCGATTCTTTTAGATAAAATGATAAACTCTTTTTTAAAGTTCTCTCGGATCCTTAAAATTGGAAACCCAGATGAGAAGATAACCAATATTTTATTTTTCTTAACAAAACTGTAATTGTAGGAGAAAAAAATAACCAAGCGAAATGAGAAGCCTTCTATCAACATTGGAAATCGGGACCCCGCCCGCCCCACCCCTATCCACACAATGGTGCTGCGTCTGTGCCCCTCATATTTTACATTTGAGCCGAATCTGTGCCTTTTTTTCAAAACCACTCAGGGTTCCAAGGAAGTCTCCCAGGAGGGTCACCGCTTTTAGTATTTGCTAATAGTTTAGGAATACTTCTTTAGCAAGGGTTTTCTGTGTGAGCAAAGCTCCCTGAGTCGCACCGTGCTGTGGACATGAACCAATTTTCCCTGCACTTCTGTATTTACTTTTGTTCCTTTTGTCGGGGGAGTTACAGAGTTGTGAGAGCAATGTTAATTAATAGTTCCAGAAGGAAAGAAATCAGATCATGAGGTCTCCAATTCGTGAATTTTTTGCCCAAATACTACTCATTTGGATTCTTTTAAAAGAGTGATTTGACTATGTTTAGTTTCTACCTATTTCTTATTCTAAGCCCTTCCTATAGTTGTCCCTTTTTAATTGAATACAATAAAATATACACAATCCTCCATTAGTGTCCAAAATTTTTTTAATATTAGCTTTGTGCCTGTGGCTCAAGTTTGTAATCCTACCTACTCAGGAGGCTGCGATATGAGGATCAAGGTTTGAAGCCAGCTCAAGCAGAAAGTCTGAGGACTCTTATTTCCAGTTAACCATCAAAAAGCATCTTAAGTAATAAAGTGCCAGCCTTGAGTGAAAAAGCTAAAGGACAGCTCCCAGGACCTGAGTCTGAGCCCCAATACTGGAACAAAATAAGGAAGTTTAAAGACATTATATATTGGTTTTGCTATCATTAAAATCACTCTGAAAATGTTTTCCTATTCTAAACATAGAAGCAAACATTTATAAAATACAAGATGACTTTCATAAAAGTACATATTGTCTTTCCCGTATGAATACAAGTCTTCACAAGAGTCAACATTTTCAACCTGTGTGTGCAGTCTGGCTAGCTGGCTGCTTTGTCAATAGAGTTTTATTGCAGTGTGTTCCTTTACATATGAGTTACAGGCTGTGGCCCTCAAACTGATCACATTTACTAGCTGGCCCTTTACCTAAAGTATTTGCCTCTGTCCCTGTTTCTGGTTTAACCTGTTTCCATATCTCTATTCTGCAAATCTGCATCAAAGCCATGTATCATATCATTGACTTTGTGTCTTGTTAAAGCCATCACAAATAGGGTTTATTTTATACTAACTAAAATTTCCTGACAGTTTTCTAGCTAATTTGTAAACATTTTAAGGACTATCTTTGGGAAAAAAGATTATTCTGATAATACATCTGTCTTTATTTTCTACCGTGAATGAAAAAGTTAATTTCTAGAGTTTATCTGAAGGCTTAATATATTACTTAATATGTTACCCAGCAGACACATAGGGTATGGAGGCCTATGGTTAATAAACCAAGTTGAAGACTGAGAGTTGAAGAAATCTGGGATATAAGCCAGAGGTCTAAGACAAAAACCAGGTATCAATATCACAGAGCAGATTAGATAGCAATCTGACAAGCCAGACTACTGATAGTGCAGGCAGCTGAAACTTTAGAGGTGGGAATCAAAACTGAGTAGGTGATTAGACTTTAGAAGAGTTGGCTACCAAAGACATGATGGTTTTCACAAATCTCACTGTACTATCTGGCAAAGATGTTTTAAAGGAGAAGGTCCCTCACCTTTTGTGGGGGTGGGAGGGGAGTATCAAGAAACTTTAAGCCTTCTAATGAAGTCTGTTGACCTCTTCTCAAAAAAAAAGTGTTTCTAATACTCTTTAGGAAATAAAATCTCAGGATTACAATAGAAATTAATATAAGAAATTAGTCATTAAAATAGTAAACATATTCATGTTTATATACTTCCTTATTGGGTATAAAGTTCAGGTGGATAGACCAAATGCCCATCATGATTTTGAAGTAAAAGGGAAATTTTTTTGAGATATTTGCAATAATTAAAAACTGTGAAAATAAACCTAATTTCTGTTGATAATGAAGTCAGATATTTTGTTGTTACAGTGACTTATTGCTTACATTCAGTAACTTGGTTGGCATTTAGTGAAAAGGTAAAGATGTGTTTTGTTTTGTTTTTCTTATTCAAGAGCCATCAAGGCTGGGGAGGAAACTCTAGCTAAGGAATCGCAGTGTCTGATGACATCCAAACTTACAGAAGTCTATGGTTTTGCATGAGATCCAAATACCCCCAAGGCTGAGCTCTGTAACCAAGAAAATGGTGGAAGATGGCCCAAGATAGCAAAGGTACCTTCAACTGTGGTCTTCCTGTGCTCTCTTTTTGTCCTGTTTCTCTTCTAATACATTTTCCTATTGTCTTTATTTTTTTAAGTATGAAGAAGGTGTAAATATGGTCAAAATATTTTTATTTTTTTAGTCCGGTCATGGGGCCTGAACTCTGGGCCTGGGCGCTGTCCCTCAGCTCTTCAGCTCAAGGCTAGCACTCTACCACTTGAGCCACAGCGCCACTTCTGGCTTTTTTCTTTTTGCTTATGTGGTGCTGAGGAATCGAACCCAGGGCCTCAGGCATGCAAGGCAAGCGCTCTACCACTGAGCACCTTCCCAGCCCTGGTCAAAATATTTTATGTACATGTGTGAAAATAGATTGGTGGGACCAGTTGAGATTGGTTGGGAGGAGGGAAGAGGACGCTTAACAGAGCAGGTCAGTTCTATCAAGGCACATTGTATGCACACATGGTTGTGTCACATGCAATCCTCCTGTACAACCAATTGATCATTTAAAATGTGAGAAAAAGGAAGAAAGTATACAAAGAGAAAAGAGAGCCGGGCACCCAGTGGCTCAGGCCTGTTAATCATAGCTACTCAAGAGGCTGAGATCTGAGGATCACCATTTGAAGCTAACCCAGGCTGGGAGTTCCCTGAGACTCTTACATCCAATTAAGCAGCAAAACACTAGAGGTGGAGCTGTGGCTCAAATGACAAAGTGCTAGTCTTGAGCTAACAACAAAAACCTCAGGGACAGTACCTAAGCCTTTCATTCAAGCCCCTAGATAGCACCAAAGAGGGGAGAGGGAAGGGGAAGGTGAACAGGAACTAAGAGCCCTGGAGGAATCCTGGGTGCTGGTGGCTTACACCTATAATCCTACCTACTCAGGAAGCTGAGATCGGAGGATCTCTATTTGAAGTCACCTGGGACAGGAAAGGCCATGAGACTCTCACCTCCAATAAACTACTCAGAAAAGTCCAGAAGGGGCTCTGTGACTCAAGCAGTGGAGGGCTAGAAGCAGCTCAGGGGCAATGCCCAGGCCCTGAGCTCAAGCCTCGGGATGGCCAGGGATTGGGGGGGGGGGGGCTAGGGGGGAGGGGAAGACATGGAGGAGCAATCAGAGCAATCTACTTCAAGAAAGTGGAGTAGCCAGAACCCAAGACAAGAATTTTATGCTTCAAAAAGTAGCTAAGAAATAGCCAGTGGCCAGAGGAACCAAAGTCACAATGTCAAGGTGATGGCAACTCCTGGTACATGCACTAATAGGTGTTTGGTGCATGGCTCTGTTCTGTAGTAGAGTGCCAACCTTGCACTAAAAAGCCAAGGGACAACACTTAAGATCTGAGTGCAAGCCCCTCAACCTGCATGAAAGGAAGAAGGAAGAGGAGGAGGAGGAGGAGAAATCAGGAGGAGGGGGTTGGGGAAGAGGAGGAAGAGCAGATTGTAGAGAGCATTCGTAGGCTACCATGCTCTTTTAGGGATGATATACATAATGGAAATGAGAAAAGACACCCTCCCCAGCCGATGTGCACCTCAAATGAGGGCTGGGCATTGTGAGGATGGGGTTAGCCCAAGAACACATCTTACTCAACTTTCCATCTGAAACACTCTGCTTTTTCTTTTTTTGGGGGGGGGGGTCTGGTCATGGGGCCTGAACTCTAGGCCTGGGCACTGTCCCTCAGCTCTTCAGCTCAAGGCTAGCACTCTACCACTTGAGCCACAGTGTCACTTCCGGCTTTTTTCTTTTTGCTTATGTGGTGCTGAGGAATCGAACCCAGGGCCTCAGGCATGCAAGGCAAGTGCTCTACCACTGAGCCAAGTTCCCAGCCCCCACTCTGCTTTTTCATAGTCTGGACCATTCGATGTGGAGTCCACTCAGCAGCCTGTGTGGCCTTTGCTTCTCCCTTCAATGCAAAGTGCTGAGCCCCTGGTATGGGGGTCAGTAACTCTGCGAGAAGCCCAGCAGATGTTAAGGTGATGGTTGATGATGATGCCAACCTTTGTGAGAGCAGTTCCAGTACAGCACTTCTGGCCAAAGCTGGAGGGCGGTGGGTGGGTCTGCAGCCAGTGAGACAGCTGTGGCAATGGTACAGACGTGCTCTCTCTTATTTGGAAGTCAAGCAATGCTGGGAAGGGAAATAAATCAGCAAGGGCCACTTCCTCCTCCTCCCCCTCCCCCTCCCCCTCCCCCTCCCCCTCCTCCTCCCCCTCCCCGTCCCCCTTCCCCTCCCCCTCCTCCTCCTCCTCCTCTTTTAGTAGCTCTACAAAGGAGTTCCCATTCAACACGTCAGTTTATGAGAATACTCTAAGACAGGTCCATGTCACCCCTTCCCATCAATCACTACCCCCCACCCATCCCCTCAGGTCTGGAGAGCCTAGAAACAGTCAAGAACCTCAATTGTCTCAATTTTACTTTTCAAATGCAATTGAATCTGATCCATAATTTGTTTCATCAGGGCTGTTCTAGTCTCAGCTGCCTTAAGCTGATAACTCTCTAGCTCTTGAAGGAGTTCATTTTTTAAGGAATTTGGATGTCACCATATCATACCCAGCACAATCCTCGCTTGGTCCAAAGCCATAGCTCCTCTGAAAGCAAAGCAAAGATGTGTTTTTGGTAATTAGTGAATGGCAGATTGTTGGATCAGAGGGGTAAAGGAATTGTCCTGGATGAATGTCTTGTGTATGATTACAGAAAGTTGACTCATTTTTCTTATTTATTGGTATGCTTAATGGAGATTATATATGTCAAGGATTCTCTCTCACATCGGGGGAGGGGCAAGGCCCTGAGTTCAACCCCAGTAGCAGCACAAAACAGAACAATTATGGATTATGCTTTATACAATTCCAGTCAAAACAGGTACTAGAAATACCTAGTAATTGACATTTTGGTTATTAGTTTGCTACACTGTAAATAAGTACTATATTACAGTAAACATGACATTTGCATCTTGGTTATTGTTGAATTCAGAATCTATTTTCATTCCTCATAAATATGCTGCTAATGAGTTTTCAACATTCATTATAATTTCTCATGTTGCTAGGCATAAATGCTATTTAGAATAATCACCAAAGAGAAAGTATATAAGAACATTTTCATATACAGAGTCAATTAGAGAAAATGGAAAAGCCGAGTTAAACAAATACAAAATGTTGCATTATTATAACAATTATATCACTGGGATTTTTTTTAATTGTGAAAATACCATACAGAGGGGTTATAATTACATGAGCAAGGTAATGAGTACATTTCTTATCAAGCATTGTTGCCTCCTCCTTTGTTTCCCCTTACTATACCTTCCCATCTCCCCCTCCCCTCCAAAACCAAAGTTGTAAAGTTTGTTTTTCGACATAACGTCTTATACATCTCATTGTTGCAATGGGTCCACCTGTATCCCTTTTTAAACAATTTGTTTTTTCCCTTCCCCTCCATAAATTATACCAACATCAAATACAGTGAAAACAGGGGTTATACCGTGGGGGAGGGACATACAAAGCAACAAATAAATCATCGTATAAATATGTCAGAAACAACAGCAAGAAAGAAAAATATTTGAGTCCTTATCTTGGGGTTTATTTCACCTAACATCAACTTATCTGACCGTTTCTGCTTGTCTTAGACATATACTAGTTATTGCAAATAAGGGAAACCATGGGACCTATGTTTCTTTGGGCCTGGCTTACTTCACTTAATAGAATTTTTTCTGAGTCTTTCCATTTCCTAACAAATGGGGCAATGTCATTCTTTCTGATGGAGGCATAGAATTCCATTGTGTATATATACCACATTTTCTTGATCCATTCATCTACTGAGGGGCATCTGGGTTGGTTCCATATCTTAGCTATAGTAAATAATGCTGCAATAAACATAGTTGTGCTGGTAGCTTTAGTACAGTCTTGTTTGTGATCATTTGGGTAAATGCCCAAAAGTGGGATTGTTGGGTCATAGGGGAGCTCTATATGGAGTCTTTTGAAGAACCTCCATACTGCTTTCCAAAGTGGTTGAACAAGTTTATACTCCTACCAACAATGCAGTTGGGTTCCCTTCTGTCCACATCCCCTCCAGCATCTGTTGTTATTGGAGTTCTTGATTATAGCCATTCTAACTGGGGTGAGGTGGTATCTCAATGTTGTTTTGATTTGCATTTCTTTTATGGCAAGGGAGGTTGAGCATTTCTTCATGTGTCTATTGGCCATCCTTCTTTCTTCTTCAGAGAAGTTTCTCTTTTCACTGGGATTTTTTATATGCCTTTTTAAAGTCTTATTAAATGGAACATTTGTTTTCAGTGCTTATGAACACCTCCAGCCATAAGATTTTTAAAGGAACAATAGGTCTTTTTCCTTATAATCTTTTAACACTTTCCTAATGTAAAATCAAAAGGATGCAAAAGTTTGGGGCACTTTCCCATCAGGATGTCACATGCTTCCCTCAGTTCTTCCTTGGTCTTTATCTACTTCATCCAGTGGCAAGTGGAATAGCTCAGCCCTACCCACATTGGGTGCCCTTGGGTTAAATAGCATCTTTCAAGAGCAAATTCTGGTAACTGTAGTGTGGCCTTGCTTGTGTTCTATTGGATAAATGCTCAGGAGTGGAATTGCTGGGTCATAGAGAAGCTCTATGTTTAGTCTTTCAAGGAACATCCGTACTGCTTTCCGGTGTGGTTGAACAAGTTTACATTCCCCCCCTACAGTGTAATAGAATTCTCTTTAGGCCACATTTCTGCCAGCATCTGTCATTGTTAATTTTCTTGATAATAATCATTATAACTGGTGTGAGGTGGAATCTCAATGTTGTTTTGATTTGCATTTCTTTCACAGCCAGATTTGTTTACTATAGCCAAGATACAGAATCAGCCCTGATGCCCCTCAGTGAATGAATGGATCAAGAAAATGTGATATATATATATATATATATATATATATATATATATATATATATATATGAATTCTACTCAGCCATCAGAAAGAATGATACTGTACCATTCATAAGGAAATGGAAAGCCTTGGAAAAAATTATATTAAGTGAAGTAAGCCAGACCCCCCAAAACATAGGTTGCATGATTTCCCTCATTTGTGATAACTAGAATGTTCCTGTAAATCTACAAGTAAACACACTGGATGGTTAAAAAAAATATACTGGGACATGATTAATTACACAGGTCTCTAGGCATTCACACAGTGAGACCAAAGGAGGATATTCTCAGGAGAGGATCACAAAGGTACAATAGTGATGTGCACCTTATCATACAGAATAATATGCATCAAAATGAACTCCAGGGGATGGAAACAATAGGTTTTTTTTGTTGCTGTGTTTTTGTTTTCTTAAGAGGAAGGACGAAGGGTGAACAAATGCAGCAGTGGTATGTACAAGATACTATGTTGAAAATGAACTAACTTGTGGACAGGGACTATAGGGGAAAACTGGGAGGGAGGGAAGGGATGACAATGTTCAAAAAGAAATGTACTCTGCCTGATTTATATAACTGTAACTCCTCTGCACATCACTTTTATAATAACAATGAAATGCACAAAGAAAAAAAAGAGCGAATTCTGTTCACATTATGTGAAACCCATTTAGCCCCAGAGCGAAAAACTTCCTCTGAATACATCCTCCCTGCACGGGCAAGTCCCATCTCACCCAGATATCATTAAATTGATGGCAAAATGTGGACACTCAATAATGGAATGTAGGCCTTCCAGTATTAAATTTCTCCCTGGCTGGAAGTCAGACATATTTGAAAAGTTCATTAAACTCTTCTTGCCCTGAGAACAACACAGTGAAGTTCCCTAAAATGTTAATCACAATTTACATTTGCCAGGAACACATAGTTTTCCACCCCCCCCCACCAAAGCCTATTTGTCTTGCTTCAATTCCCCACCAGTAACTCATCAAACGTGATCTCTTCAGTGAGTTGAATTTCTTTAAATTGTTAAGAACTATTTTTAAATCATCTCTTAAGGTCAGAAAAAAATGTTAGTCTGTCCTTCTGATTTGTTAAGCTCCCTATGCTTTTGTTAGCTTTTCAACAGAGTGGGGTCTTAAGCTATTTTAATTTCATATGACTCACATGTATTGAGCTCCTACTATGTATGCAGCAGGCACTATGTTAGCTGTGGGAAATGGATCATTATGAAGGGGGGGTAGACGGCACGGAAGAGGGGTGCAAGCACACGTACACCTGAGTAGAAGAACCAGCAGAAGCCAGCAAGAGCTGGAGAACAATAAAAAGAAACTTGGGATATGGGATTTCTGAAAGAAATGATCAAAAATATCCTTGTCATAGGTTTTACTCTTCTTCCCATTTTAGAGAAATAAAGCAGGAAATGAATAGTTAGCTAAACTATCACATGTCTCTTTTCCTCTTATTTACTACAATTTGCCTTTTTCCTCTGAGAAGAGTAATAACCGCGAGTGACATCAAGGCTGAAGGGTGGGGAGAGTTAGAGGAGATGGAATGCCATGGTGCTGAATTCACTGAGTGGACAGACAGGTATCCGGTTTCCCCATCCTCCTCCATTTCCATGTCAATTAATATATACCCAGATGCAACTTTGGGCCAATCTGACACATTTGAGCAGCAGTCCTGATGGTTAGTCATGTGTAATGTGTACAGCAGATAGGATAGGTTAAAGGTAGCAATCCATGTCCAGGACCTTTTCTACTTTCCACTCTGACAAACTGGGCATGATGACCTCCTTCCTCATGGTTGCAAGGTGGCTGCCACAGCCTCCTCAACTATGGCATCTTTATACCATCGTCCCAACTGGAAAGAAAGAAGAGGTTAAAGATGAAATAGACTTTCCTCTTAACTGGGAGGAAAATCTTTCCCAGAAGCCCCCCCTAGCAGACTTGAACCTCATTGGTCAGAATTGAGTCCCATGGCCTCCTTCAAGGGAGTCTGGAAAATGCATATTACTAAGAGGAGGAGACTAGGATGGGTTTGAGTCTGTTGTCATTCATCCTTGGATGTGGCCTTTTACCAACCCAAACTACTGGGGTTCTGCTCCTAAGAAAGACAATGGAGCACAAGTGGCAATTAATAGTGACTGCCCTAGTCATTGCTTAGAACGAACTTGGAAAACTCAGCATCTGTCTCAGTCTTGTTTGGGTTAAGATCTGACTATCTATCTATCTATCTATCTATCTATCTATCTATCTATCTATCTATCTATCTATCTACATTTATATGTCCTTAAAAACACACAAAAGTTTATTTCTCACCATTCTGGAGATGGAAAGAAAAGAGTCAGGAGACTTCATGCTATTCAGGAGGTTGAGATCAAAGGATCGTGATTTGAAGCCAGCCTAGCAGAAAAGTCTATAAAACTCTTATATCCCATTAACCACCAAAGAGCTGTGGCTCAAGTGGCAAAGTGCTAGCTTTGAGCACAAAAACTCAAAAAGCCCAGGCCCCAGCGCTAACACACACACACACACACACACACACACACACACACACACACACACACACACACACACACACACACACACACCAAGACCCCTAGTTCTAGTTCACATCCAGTTCATGGCTGGCACCTTCTCCCTGTACCCTCCAGGGAGGCAGGGCTCCATAGAAGGGCACTCATCTAACTCTCAAGTCAGAGGAGATAGTTCCTCATGACCCTGTCACCTACTAGAACCCCAGCCTCTAACATATCACACTGTGATTGGGTTTCAAGATGAGCTAGGGGATACATACTGAGACCACAGTAGCATCTCTGCCTCAGTCTCCACATCTTTATAATAATGATAAGGATAAAAAATTAATTCCTAGGTTTGAGGTAACAATAAAATGACATAAGTGCTTGAGTGGGAGTCTGGTGCATAAATTCTTATAAATTTACCTACTGTTCAAAAAAGAAGCAATCTGTTTCCCAAAGAGTTTCAGTTACAGCCAGATTCCTCCAGTCCCTGGACAGTACCATGTGGGGAGGATAGGACTGGAGAACTTGCCTCTCAGCTTTCAGCTCCATTTTCTTTTCTTTTCTCTTTTCTTTTTGTCAGTTGTGGGGCTTGAACTCAGGACCTGCCCACTGTCTCTGAGCCTCTCTGTGCTCAAGGCTAGCACTCTACCACTTAAGCCACAGTGCCACTTCCGGTTTCTGAGTGGTTAATTGGAGATAAGAGTCACACAGGGACTTCTCTGCCCAGATTGGCTTCCAAACACAATCCTCAGATCTCAGACCTCTTGAGTAGCTAGGATTACAGGTGTGAACCACTGGTGCCTGACACAGCTGCATTTTCTTTGCACACATCTGTGTCACAACACAGACCCCTTCTATTCTTCCTGACCTCCTCCTCCTTCCTCTCCTTTCCCACTTTTCCTCATGCTGCCAAATTTCATCTTCTTTTATGGTTCTCTCTAAGGATTCCCTCCTCTTTCAAGCCACAGAATTATCATTACTCTACCCTCTATCTAACTTCAATGCTAAAAATAGTTTGATCCTCACCCAGGAACTCACTTTAATTCACCAGGTAAAAAGACAAGATGAAGGGCAGAGAAAGATTACGACACGGCATGGGCCTGCTACAGGAAGATGGCACTTCAGTCCATGGTCAGCCATCTCTGAGTACATACATTAGTGCTAGGTTTAAATAGAGGAAGAAGTAGGTTCAGAGGGAGAAAGGAATGCATAAAGGTTCAGTTACAAGTGTGGCCAGTTGAGTCTTTATCTCAGTTCGGAATTTCCAGAATTCTGCGGAAGTCATTATCATTGTCTTCATCTCCAATGCCCATGAGAAGATTCTGGCTCCAAGTGCAGCCTCTTCCATCTAGGTAACTGTCTTCATTTGGGACTGATTGGTCTTGCAAGGCTCTGCTTATTCCTTAGGGAAGTTTGAATCCCATGTCTTTCTGGAACCCAAGGGGAATCACACATGACTGGAGAGAGGACGGCTTCCAGACATGACAAATACAACATAGAGATGGAGATGCCAGACTTTTCCTCTTTTAGTGAATTCCTGGGTCCATGTACAGAGTTGATGCTTTTCACCAAAAGCAGTAGAAGGATCTGTTCCAAATATGCCTTCAAGAAACAGAAAATGGAATTGTCTCCAGAATGAGAAGTTCAACATTGGCCTCTGGGGTTTGAGTACTTACCAAGATTGCTTGCAAAAATTTCCCATTCCAAGGTCCAACCTACAGGGCCAAGGTTAGCATTGAGCCCAGAACTTTCCATCACAGGAAATGGAATTTTTTCTCAGGGTCCTTGGGATCTCTTTCTGCCCTGATCACACTGATTTCTCTGCTACTTAACATTTCCCCCTTAAGGACTCAAGGCCTTGAAGAATTCTCCATTTCCATTTTCTTTGCATATCCCCATTACCCATGGCTAGCTGCTACCTACCTATGGCATGATATTGGGTTGATTTTATTTTGTGCCAGTCCTGGGATTTGAAGCCAGGGCCTGGGCACTGTCCTTGAGCTTTTTTGTTCAAGCTTGGCACTCCACCACTTGAGTCACACCTCCACTTTCAGCATTTTGGTAGTTAAAGAGTCTCACAGACATTCTTGCCCAGGCTGCCTTCAAACTGTGATCCTCAGATCTCAGCCTCTTGAGTACTTAAGATTACAGGAGTGAGCCACTAGCATCCAGCTCAAATTTCTTCTTATAAGAAGCTAGAAAAGAGCCTACCTTAGTGATTTTTATTTTAAATTGATCTCCACTTTAATCTCTAAATGCAGTCTCATTCTAAGGTACTGGAGGTTAGAGCTTCAGTATACAATGGGGATGTGTGCAAATTAATTTGTATCTGTGTTTGTGGTAAGTTATTCACATATTGTATTAGTTCATTGGTTTGATTACTACAAGCAAATACTTGAAGCTATGTAACTTTGTCAGTGTAAGAAGTATATGAAGCTTAAAGGTATGGTGGTACAAGCAAATGGCTCCAGCACCAGCTCAGCTCTGGTGAAGGCCTTATAGGGAATGAGCCACCAGGGTGGCAGAAATGCATACAGGAGCCAAGTGTCAGTGGCTCACTCCTGTAATCCTACCTACTCAAGAGGCTGAGAGCTGAGGAGCCCAGTTCAAAGCCAGCCCAGGCAGGAAAGTCCATGAGACTCTTATCTCCAAGTAACCACCAGAAAACTGGAAGTGGCTCAAGTGGTAGAGCACTTGCTCTGAGCTGAAGAGCTGAGGGACAGCAACAGGCCCAGAGTTCAAGCCCATGACCACCACCACCAACAACAACAAAGAAATGCATGTGGGAGCAAGAGGTCACACTGCAAACCAGGAAGCCAGTTGCTGAGGCCACAATCCCTTCCAGAGACATGTCCCTAGGGAACTAAGGACTGCCCAGTGGCCTCTAGTGTCAGTCCTTTCTCCTTCCCTTTCTCCTTCCCTCCTTCCCTTCCTCTCTCTCTCCCTCCCTCCCTCCCTCCCTCCCTCCCTTCCTTCCTTCCTTCCTTCCCTCCCTCCCTCCCTTCCTCTCTTCCTTCCTTCCTTCCCTCCCTCCCTCCCTTCCTCTCTTCCTTCCTTCCTTCCTTCCTTCCTACCTTCCTTCCTTCCTTCCTTCCTTCTTCTTTCCTTCCCTTCCTCCATTCCTCCCTTCTTCTCTTCTTTCTTTCCTTCCTTCCTTTTCCTTCCTCTTCCCTTTCTTCTTTGTCTTTCTTCTTTTTCTCCTAACGCACTCTAATCAAGCCCTGTATCTACCACTGGGCTATACCTCAAGCTTAGCCTCCAAGTTCGAAACTCCAGCATGCTGAGGACCCAGCCTGAACACATGAACCCTTGAGGAGACAAAGCACATAGAAAACATGGCAGCAAAGTGGGTAATATGCTTACAGCGGTGGAGCATTGACAAGCATGGGTTCTGGAGTGTCTTTGTCATCATTTGCAAATGTCACTGAGTGACTTTAGGTAAGTTATAATATGTCACCAAATATCAATTCTTACCTATAATAAAACAATAAAATGATACTCTTTTTTTTTCTAAGGCATCACCAAGATCTTAAGACAGTGCTGAATAGAACACAACAGAAAAAGACAATCAGTCATACTGTATGCTATGAGTTTTTGAAATGAGCAGGGGGAAAGTTCTGGCACATAGAGAACTCACTTGCATATATGCAAAACTATTCTGAGATGCCAGGCACTGGTGACTCATGCCTGTAATCCTGGCTATTCAGGAGACTGAGATCTGAGGATCACGAGCTCAAGCAAGAAAGTCCATTAGACTCTTATCTGCAATTTACCAGAAAAGAAAGAGAAAGAAAAGAAAAAAAGAAAGAGAGAAAGAAAGAAAGAAGAAAGAGAGAAATAAAGAAAAAGAGAAAGGAAGAAAGAAAGAAAGAAAGAAAGAAAGAAAGAAAGAAAGAAAGAAAGAAAGAAAGAAAGAAAGAAAGAAAGGAAGGAAGGAAGGAAGGAAGGAAGCAAGCAAGCAAGGAAGGAAGGAAGGAAGGAAGGAAGGAGGGAAGGAAGGAAGGGTGAGCTGTGGCTCAAGTGACAGAATGCTAGCTTTGAGTACAACACAAAAATACCCAGGGACAGTGCTTAGACCCTGAGTTCAAGCCCCAGAAACAGCACCAAAAAAACAAACAAACAAAAAACCCCAACAACAACAGCAAGACAAAACAAACCTACTCTGAGAAATCCAAAACATTTGTTTTTGAGAATGGAAGTTTTAGTTTCCTCATGTTCCATGAAGACCAAATGGTATGACTTTGGAATGTTAGCAAAATCCTGTGGTTCTTGTTTCTTTTTTTGTCAATCTCCTTTAAATGAGCACAGAAGGGAAGTGTTTCCTGCCTGAGCCTGTGAGGCTAGGGCAGGGGATGGGGGAGAGATCAGACCCTCTGCAGTGAAGCCACACCATTCCCCTCATTCCCCCCCATATTTTTTTCCATCCACAACAGGAAAAGCCAGGGTTCCTGGGACTGGAAATGGGGGTGAATGGCCAAACCATAGTCCCATTTCCCCTTATCTCCTCCACAGGCAATTGGAGTTGACACAATGAGTCCTCTAGCAGTCAGCCAGCATGTCTGGTGTTTCTTCTGCCTCTTCCCATCTGGGGATCTTTAGCACAGCTCAGAACCTCAAATGCCTATGTGGATCACAAGGGGGTAAACAAAGGCAAGAAAAAGAACAGAAGTAAAGTGCTGGTTCTGAGGCTACATGGCTACAACAATGCAAAACTGCTGAGGAACATATACAGTAGGAAAAGATAGGCAGAGGTTATGTATGTTTATTATATAATACATACACAGAGGAAAAAGCAAGCCACAGAGCAGTGGATATTTACTTATGTGTAAGAATAAATATAAAACATAAGATAACTGGCTATCAAGAGGGGATCTGACAGTGGGAAGGAAGAAAGGGAGAGGAGATATGGATACATTTCATCTATTTTTTTCATTGTACTTTATATAGTTTATATAAGCCATATTATGGTTCAAATATATTTTACCAATTCTACTATGAAATTTTATCACCTAGAAAAATAGAGGCAAACTGATTTTGAAATCAAACTTGAATCCCTCTTATTGTGCACCATATAAGCAACAAAGAACACCATGGAATGTATAATTTTGTGAAGTGACTTTGTACTTGCTTAGCTGGCGCTCCACCACTTGATCCATGCCTACAAGGGTTAATGCTTCATCTTTAATGAAACATATTCTAAGAACAAAATGAACAATGATAGCAGTAGTCAGGTGGCAGTGACTTACACCTGTACTCCTAGCTACTCAGGAGGCTGAGATCTGAGGATCACAGTTTAAAGCCAGCCCAGGTAGGAAATTCCATGAGACTTGCATTGTCAATTAACCATCAAAAAGCCAGAAGTGGAGATGTAGCTCCAGTGGCAGAACACCAGCTGGAAAAGCTAAGGTAGCCAGACTCCCGTGGCTCATGCCTGTAATCTTAGTTACATAGGAGGCTGAGATTTGAGGATCATGGTTCAAAGCCAACCCAGGCAAGAAAGTCTGTGAGACTCTTATCTCCAAGTAACCACCAGAAAACCGGAAGTGGTGCTCTCGCTCAAGTGGTAGAACACTTGCCTTGAGCTGAAGAGCTCATGAACAACACCCAGGCCCAGAGTTCAAGCTCCACAACTGACGAAAGAAAAGAAAGCAAGAAAGAAAAAGCTAAGGGACAGTGCTCAGGACTTGAGTCCACATTCACTTAGGTTTTTTTTGTTTGTTTTTTTTTGTTTTTTTATTTCTAATGGAATCAATGTGTGGAGGGGAGTTGATTTACACTATATGTCTACATCTATATATGCATGATTCAAATTGTATGTTTGTATACACATATATAGTAGACTATGGCAAAAATGGTATGTTAAGGTTAGGATCTGGAATTTTTCTATGTTAGAAAACAGTATGGGGGGGAGGGAAAGAGGGAGAAAAATGAGGAAGGGGTTAACAAGTTCAACAAGGAATGTACTCACTACCTTACTTATGTAACTGTAGCCCCACTGTACATCACCTTGACAATAAAATAAAGAAGTATCAGCATGCATGTATGACTTAAATACACTGACCAGCTTTGGCCACTGTAGGAACTTACAGGCAATAACAGTCCAGTAGCAACAAGCTTCTGAGTACATAACCTAGAGCAGAGTTTTTAACTACAAATCTCCAGTAGAAGGCCTGGGGTTCCCTGGAGAAACGGCTGGGTCTGGAGCAGAGACATCTGGAGTGAGCCCAGACATCTTATGCCTCCAACTGGTGAGTGCCCAAAGAATGGGGAGGGGGGGGGAGAGGGAGGGGGGGAGAGTGGATAGAGTGGGGTGGGGGAGGGGAGGGGGTGGCAATCTGTCAGTAGCTAGTGGCTCATTACTATAATCTTAGCCATTCAGGAAGCCAGGACCAGAGGATCATAGTTTGAAGCCAACTTAAGCAGAAGAGTCCATAAGGCCCCATATCCAAAATAAACACATATACACACACACACATACACACACACACACACACACACACACACACACGCACGCACACACACATGCACATACATACATACACAGTGAAAACATCTCAAAAAGACATGGGAGCCAAACACTGGTGGCTCAATCTATTCAAGATGCTAAGATCTGTTATAAACACAGTGGATGAAAATTTATTTGGCCTTCATTCAAAAAAAAATAAGAGCTATCAAAGACTCTTTGGAGATAAGAAAATTTTAATTTGGGGCAGAACTTTACATTTGGCTTTGAATAGGGAACTATGTTAATTATCGTAAGTGTGATAACCATCTTGTTTGTGGATTTATTGCATGTGGTTTTAACTAAGTGCAGTCAAAATTAAAATCTTTAATCCAAGGAATGTTCAAAAATATTATATCTTGTGTGCATCACGCCATTCAGTTGTGCAGAAAAATTCTCATGTCACCGCCAGCAGTGTTTAAATCATTCTGCGATCTGCTGTTTCCTTGCCCTTAATCTTGTGAAATTCTGCTTCTCAAGATGCAAATGGTGCCTCAAAAGCAAGGTAAAAGTTAAAATGCTCTAATTTAAGTGATCATTTTACATCTGTTGAATGACTCCACATTTTTAGTAGAAGCTGGGCAGCGTGAGGGGAAAAAATGAATCAAGCATCCATAGTACAGTACTAAACTCTACCCATCTTAGCATGCCTGGGCTTTCCTCAACAGCAGTGTCCTTGGAATCAGAAATGTGTGCATATGAAGGGTCAACAATTTTAAGGTTGTATAAGAAAATATCCTGTCCTTAGGGGATGCAGGATGAAATGTTTAGGGGTGAGTTTTCAAGATAGATACTAATTTAATTTTAAAAGTTTAAATAGATGGATGGATGCTAGAGATGAAAGATACATAGATGGAAAACAGATCAAAGATATATATAATTTATATAGTGATATAGATTATTGATAGATAATAGTCACATAAACTTATACAGTAGATGATGATAAAGGTACATAGATGATCATTAGATAGTGATAGATAGATGGATAGATAGATCCATAGATAGACACAGAAGAATCAAGTACAACAAAATGTTGGTAATTAATTCATCCACTGATACTCTTTGATAAGGAAAAGTTTGACGGAAAGCTATATATGAATTAAGTAGAATAAGAAGGATTATCATGACTCCTAGTTAGTAGCAACTCCACACATTTTCTTTTTTCTTCTTGAAGTGGTTAAACAAAACTTGTCCAGGTGAGCAGGGCAGCATGTGAGCAGCAGATGGGACTATGGAAAACTCTGGAAAGCACTCTGGCTAACCTCTGAATATCACTGTAAGGAGGAAGAGGTCTGGACCCTAAGCATGGTAGCTGGTGCAGGTTCAATGCCAGCTCTCAGGAGATTCTGTTCTTCCCAGTAAGAGAATGTGTGCCAGAATCAGAATGATAAAAACACAAAGCGTGTCCATGTGATCTTGGGCAAGTCACAGAGATGCAGCTTGTTTATGAGGATAATCAACCATGCTCCCAGAGTCATTTTGAGGATGGAATTAGAAAACCATAGGAAAGACTGAGAACAGAATTGCCACCAGCCAAGAATCCAGCCGGGGCTGGTTCTTGTTATGGTTCCCAGCTCCTCACCATTCTCTCTTTAGTTTTTCTGGTTCTGAGGCTTTTCCCACAGTCACCTCTATGAGAGTCCGCTAGCTTGGGCATTCCAGGGAAATCACGTGCAGGATTATAATGCAAATGAGCTCCGGGTTCATTCTTGCTCAGCCATCTGACAGGAGCCACGCTGGGCCATTCTGCTGAGAAAAAAACCAAGGTCAGCAACTGTTCAGGGATGTGCTGCCTCTGGAACACAACAAAAGAAGGTGGCTTCTGCTTGCGTTATCATCAGAGAAAACCCTGAACAAATCAGGGGTGATTTCAAAGCAGGTTTTTCTAAACAAATGACAGAATATTCGAAGAAAAATCTAGAAATCATTTGGCCTTTGGTTCTATTGTGTGCTCATATATAGGAATAGCCAAAGTGTTGGGGTTCTGGGCGGGGGAGGGTTGGTTTGGTTTTAAGTCAAGTTCATGTATTCCCAGGCTGACCTTGAAATATCCCAGCTTCCTGGGGCTGGTGGGACTCGAACCCACGATCGGTGAAAGGAGTCACCAATACTCAGTCAATAAGGTTAGGAATCTTTTAATGGCTTGGTGTCTGACCTCCATCATACCAAGACAGTGAAGACCAGCCTTGAAGTCCAATAGCTCAGGGTATTTAAAGGCAAGATCCATTGGGGAGGAGGGTGCCACTCTCAGGTGGCCAGTGGTAGTTTTTCAATCAGCAAAGTTACAGAAGCAGAGCTAGCAGTTAGTGATTACAAAATGGTGATTACAATTCCAGTCATTCCAATAACCAAGGTCATACATCACAAGGCAAAGTTCTTATCCCAAATCTTGCCATCAAAGAGCAAGTTAGTGAAACAACAATTACAGTCCCTATAAGCAAAGTAATAAGTCCTTGAAGCAAAAACCACATTCCAAATTTCTTACTTATCACACCCCAAAATCAAACCACCTTCCAGGTTTTCTGGCTTTTTCACTGTTATCTATCAAATTCCAGTAACTCACCAATTTCCTTCAAGTCTTTATCTCTGGAATTTTTCCTTTTAATGACTATCCTGAAGTTTCTACAAGGAGATTCTGCCTTTCAAATTTGGCCTTATTCTTACTCACTTTGCAAATATCAGTAAATGCTAGGCTGCAGTTTGTCCCATTCCTAGGGTCTGTACCTATGTTTCTCTGGTTACCTGGGACTTGTTTGTCCCAGTAAAATTTCATTCTTCCTTGGTCTAATTAATACTCTATTTGTTTAATTTAATCTGGTTCTAACAACCTGACCTTTAACTTATGATCCTCTGGCCTCAGATTTCCCAGTACTAGGATTTCACGTATGCAATACCAGCACTCAGCTTCCAAGGCTTTTAAAGTTTAAAAAAATGCACCAGTACTAGGGCTTGAACACGGGCCTTACATGCTGAATTAGTTTCTTGCTCATGGCTGGCACTCTACCACTTGAACTACATCTCCAAGCCCCACATTTTGGCTGGTTAATTAGAGATAACAGTTTCAAGGACTTTTTTTTGCCTGGGCCAGCCTTAAAGCAGGATCTTCAGATCTCCTAAGTAGCTAGGATTACAGGCATAAACCATTGGCACCCATTTTACTAAATATAATATTTAATATGGATCAGTTATTACTCTGGGCATTTTATAGATGTAATCACTCAATCACAATAGCAACTCTTTGAGAGAGATTTTCCCTTTTACAAATGACAGCACTGAGTTCTGAGGGATTGATCCCAAAAGCTTAGAGTTGCCTGGTCCAGAAGATCCCCCCCCCCCCCCCCCCCCCCCCCCCCCCGCCCCAGGTCCCGGAGCTCCTAAGTGTCCAGTCTGGAAGCAAAGCCCAGGTGTAAGCCCAGGCTGGTTTATTGATTGGTTGAAACCAAGCTCCATTCAAAGCCCCTGACTTCCCCAGCAGTGGATTGGCTCCGAGGCAACCCAGGAGCATCTATCTGAATGCTGGTGTTGAGGGTGCTGTCCATTGGGGATGTCAGCACCGAGGTCTCTGGCAGCCCTGACTGTTCTGGGTCAGTGTCCTGGGCAGGCAACCTTTGGCCTGAGCCTTGAAATAAACGGGAAGTGCTTACCTGCAGGAAGTAAACTCAGTCACCTCAGGTCACTCTGTGGTTTCTTCTGTTTTAATTCAATTCAACAAGTCAAGGGGGTGGGAGAGAGAAAATAAGAGAGAAAGAGAAAAGGAAAAATAGAGAAATAGAGGCAAGGAAGGAGGAGAAAGAAGAAGAAAAGAGAAGAGAATAGAGGTGGGGGAGGAGGAAGAGGAAGAAGAGAAGAAAGGGGTGGAGGAAGAGGAGGGAAGAGTAGAGAAGAGAAAGAAGAGAAGGAAAAATAGAGGCAGGGGGAGGAGAGGGGAAGTTAATACTCCCTTCTCCCTAATCACAATACAACTCTAACATTGTCCTCCCTGAAGCATATAATTCCACCATTAGAAATCTGGTGCTGTGAAATCATTAATCTTTCTAAAGGTCGTGATGATCATAAACTAATAGAGTTACACTGAGAGTGCTTGACAATGAATCTGGAATTTTTGTTAAGGAAGCACAGGTTCAAGTCCCAGTTCTGATGGACACAGTCTGGTCACCATCTAATGAAGGTTTTTAAGTACTGCTCATAGTTGTGCATTTTCTTGTGCCAGCAGGCTTGGTTCAATGCAGATTCTTTCCTCATTGGCAGGCTTCTCTGAGTGGTCCCAAGCCTTGCACGGCAAACGTGTGTCCCTGCACAGATGGAGAGAGTGCTCAGGGCAGTAATCTCTTCATGAGTATCTTATTCTTTATGACCTAATTTAAACCTAATTCCTCCCAGTCTTGCCCAGTGTCATCTGCCTGCCTGCCTCCCTCCCTCCCACCCTCCCTGCCTGCCTGCCTGCCTGCCTGCCTGCCTTCCTTCCTTCCTTCCTTCCTTCCTTCCTTCCTTCCTTCCTTCCTTCCTTCCTTCCTTCCTTCCTTCCTTCCTTCCTTCCTTCCTTCCTTCCTTCCTTCTCTTTCCCCTTTTTCTTTCTCTTTCTTACTCTCTCTTCCCTTATTATCTTTATTTTATTATATTTATTTATTTATTTATTTTCGTAGGTTATGGGGCTCAAACTCAGAGTCTAGTTGAGCACAAAAACAAACAAACAAACAAAAACTCAAGTAGTGATCTGCTACTTTGAGCCATAGCCCTACTCCCAGTTTCCCAGTGTTAATTGGAGATAAGAGCCTCATAGACTTTTCTGCCCAGGTTAGCTTCAAACTGTGCGCCTCAGATCTCAGCATCTTGAGTAGCTAGTATTACAGGTGTGAGTCACCAGCACTCAGCTTCCCTTATTATCCTTAAGTAGTTGTACAAAAGGGGGTTTAATTCAACTCAATGAATCAGTTTATGAGTACAATGCATCTTGATCAATGTCACCTCTTCCATTGGTCTCCCCCCTCTCTCACAACCCCATCCTGCCCCTCAAATTTTCTGGTTCCAATCCTGTCCCTTTTTGAGACAATGCACTAAGATGTGAGACGTGAGTGGGGGAATGTCTATGGAGAAGAAATATGACCCAATAGCCCAGGCTGCTCTTCAGCCTCAGAATTACACATGAGTAAAACATCTCAACTTTTAGGACTTCAGTTTTCTCTCTCTTTTTTTTTTATTTCCTGGAGCTTGTTTAGATAAATATTATTTTGTATTATCAGATGCACATGAACATTGTGCCTTTCTGTTCCTCTCCTCCTTTGGTCTCACTGTGTGTGAGTGACCAGAGACCTATATAGTTTATTATATCCTAGTTTATTTTAGATCTAGTTTCCACATGTGAGAGAAAACATGCACCATATGTCTCTCTGAGATTGGCTTACCTTCCTTATCATGATTTGTTCTAGGTCCATCCATTTCACTGCTAATGACATATTAATCTTTCTAATGACTGTGTAAAATCCCATGTGTAAGAGTACCACATTTTTTTGGATCCACTCATCTACTGTAAGTTTTCTCCCTTCTTACTGCCCTGTCTGCCTTCCTCCCTACCTCAAACTCTGCAACTAAAGCTCCAATTGGAGGAGTTCTGGCTTTATATCACTGAAGGTTCCAAAGTCACCTTCCTTCAAGCAAAGTGCAAGTCAAAAACCTTTTGCAGCTGGGTACTGTGGCTCACACCTGTACTTTCAGCTACTCAGGAGGCTACTCAGCTCTGAGGACCACTCTTCAAAGCCAGTCTAGGTGCGAAAGTCTGTGAGACTCTGATTTCCCCTTAACTACTAAAAACTTGGAAGTGGAGTTGTGGTTCAAGGAATACAACACCGGCTTTAAGTGGAAAAAATGTAAGAGACAGCGCCTGGCCCCTAAATTCAAGCCATAGAGCCAATATTAAAAAAATAAATAAAAACCACCCATTTTTGTTTTTCAAGAGTAACTTGCAGGTGGAAGTTCCAAAGTTCATCTAATGCTTGTCTGTAAAGTTTACACAAAAGCCTTATCACTAGAGAACAAATACTGCTGGATGCTGAGAACACAGTTCACCCCTTCTCAACATCATTTCCCTGACATGCTCCCAGAAACTAAGGACTCTGTTAAGCACTATAAACTGTACTGTAATATTTAAAAGCCAGTTTACTCTACCTACTTAAAATGGAGTACAGCTATTTTTCACTGGGCTATCACTGTTCAGGTATTTCAGGAACAAAGGCCTGCTATGACCATGTGAACAGATGGATTTGGGTGCCAAGAAAAGAATGCAGAGAGAAGCCCTGCAAAGCTTCCTGTCTTTTAAGCTGCAGATTCTTTTCATTTCTGGTTCTGAAAGGGGACAGCCTGGTGGAGGCTCATTCGCTCTGGTCTAAACAGTGCTACTTGCTTTTGGGGGAACCAGCTCTCCTGCCCTTCCTCTATCTTAAAAGATGACTAGCCTGGCCTTCCAGGGCAGAGGTCCTGATCCCTTCATGAAGCTTGGGTGTGGAGCTCAAGTTCTCCAAAAGCCTGGTTGTTAAAGACTTGGTTCCCAGGTGGTGTACTCATTTTATTTTGTCACTTAACAAAGCAATTTATGTGTAATTTGGGTCATCCCCTCAACGTCTTCATCCCTTCCCCCCACCCCTGTCCTTATAGTTTCCAATCTTGTAGCATAAACAATGCATTCTTGCCGGCCTTCTACTCATTTCCCCCGTTCATTCTTCCACTCCTCTCCTCTTGAACACCCCCCTCCCTCTGTCCCATACTCATTTCCTAGTACTCGTTTTATTGGACTTTGACGTAGTCTTTCTAAAGAATTTTACTATTTGAACTCTCCATGGAGTCTATTATACTTCCAAGAAGTGAGGGAAGGGGTGGGGTGGGACGGGTGGAGGAGAATGATGAAAGAGGTGAGGTTGATCACAAGGCACTATATTCATAAGCTGCTCTGTTGAATGGCAACTCTTTTGTACACCTACCTAAAGAAAATAAACATATATAAAATTTACAATAAAAAGGGCTAAGTGCCTTTTTATAATGACTGGAAGGCCAGGCTAGTCATCTTTTAAGATAGAGGAAGGGGGCATAGAATTCCATGACATTTCCCCATTTGCTAGGAAATGGAAAGGTTTGGAAAAAATTATATTAAGTGAAGTAAGCCAGGCCCAAAGAAACATAGGTCCCATGGTTTCCCTTATTTGCAATATCTAGTATAGGTATGAGTCAAGCGGAAAAGGTCAGATAATGTGATGTCAGGAAAATGAACCCTTAAATATGTATTTTAATGTTTTCGTTTCTTTCATGCATGTGTTTCTAACGCATTTATAAGATTATTTCTTTGTTGCTTTGTATGTCCCTCCCCCACAGTGTAACCCCCGCTTTCACTATATTTGATGTCAGTATAACATGTGGAGGAGATGGGGACAAACAAGTCGTTTAAGGATTCAGGTGGACCTGTTGCAACAATGAGAAGTACAAAATGTCATGTCAAAACCAGCTTTACAATGTTGGTATGTGGGGGGGAGGGGGGTATAATTGGGTGGGGGGAGGGGGGAGGCTGGGAAGGGAGGTGAAGGGTAAACAAAGGAGGAGGCTGCAATGCTTGGTAAGAAATGTATGCATTATCCTGCCCATGTAATTGTAACCCCTCTGTACAGTATGTTCTCAAATAAAATAAAATTAAATTAAAAAAAAAAAAAAGATAGAGGAAGGGCAGGAGAACTGGTTCACCCAAAAGCAAGCAGCACTGTTTAGATCAGAGCGAATGGGCCTCCACCAGGCTGTCCCCTATCAGAATAAATTATAGGCGTGAGCCTATAATCCTAGCTACTCAGAAGGTTGAGAACTGAGACTCATGGTTCAAAGCCAGCTGTGTAGGAAAGTCCTTGAGCACAAAGAAGCTCAGAGACAGCACCCAGGCTATGAGTTCAAGGCCCAGGACTAGAAAAATAAATAAAGAAAAGGACTTGGTTCTCAACTTGGTGCGCGTGGGAGGTGCTAGAAACGTGAACAGGTAGAGCTAGTGAGAGGACTTTAGGTCATTTGAGATGCCCCTCCTCCCCTTTCTTTCCCTGGTCACGAGCATTCACACACACTCCTGCTATAATATGTTCCCTCACAAACAATGGGGACACCCAGTCATGGACCACAAACCTGGTAACTGTAGTTCTTAATAAACCTTTTTACATTATAAATTGATCCCCTCAGGCGTTTGTTACCATAACGATAATAAACGACAAGAGTCAGCAATCTGATGTCTCTCTGGACTGCTCCCTAACTCTGGTTCCAGTAAGGCTGGACAGTGCCTGCCAAATTCACCGTCCATCTTCTCCTGACATCTCAATGAGTTCGACACATTCTGGTTCTATACATTTTATGACTTGAGGAAAGTTTTTTTGGTGTGTAACAGATATGAAACACTGAGCAATGCGGGCTTTTCTGAAGTCAGGTAGGGTTTTGAGCTGCTTCTTTCTACTTTCAGATGATGTGAGCTTGGAAAGGGGAATTGATTTTATCCTAGGCAGAACTTAATGAGAAAGGAAGCTGGCTGCCAAAACAGCTCGAGCTTCATTTCAAAGGCAAAGCAAAGTGACTTTTGTCTTACCCACTGCGCATGGCCCAGATCTTCCGTGCTTGGGCTGGAGCAGTGCTGTAATGGCTGTAAACTCTCCCTGTCCTTGAAACCTGCACCTCACCCAGAACCCTCATAATGTGGGAATTCCCAGATAAAGGTGGGGTGTGGGGAGTCAACTAACAGAGAATGCTGGTGGAAATCAAAATACAATTTCATAGAACACATATACCTGATCTTCCTTGTGGATGAAGACTTTGGGCCTCTCTTTGCCTCATACCACGAGCATCTTATGCCTAGCACCATGATTATGGAATATATTGAGAAAATTCCATGCCGGTTTTGTGTGTGTGTGTGTGTGTGTGTGTGTGTGTGTGTGTGTGTGTGTGTGTGTGTGTGTGTGTGTGTGTGTGTGTGTGTGTGGTGTGTGTGTGTACTTGTACTGGGGCTTGAACTCAAGGCCTGCATGTGAGGTCCTTTAACATTTTTGCTTAAACTTGGCACTCTACCACTTGATCCACAGCTCTACTTCTGGCTTTTTTGCTGGTTAATTGGAGTTAAGAGAGTCTCATGGACTTTCTTGCCTGGGCTGGCCTGGAATTGCAATCCTCAGTTCTCAGACTCGTGGGTAGCTAAGATTAGAGGAAGGAGCCATCAGTGTCCAGCTTGAGGAAAAAAATAGAATTTAATAGACCATAGATAGCTCTTCTATCCTGTGGGTGAAGCTATACGATCCTGGTCCTAACCTTGTCTAGCACTCTGAGTTTATAATGATGAGATATATTGAGACATTTCTATGCCAGGCTCTCATGTAAAATTAATCCTCCCAGAGAAGCAGCAAGAGAGCATAAATGACCCACATTTTGCAGACAAAGATAAAGGGGTTCCGAGTAGTCAAGTGACCCATCAAAGGCAGCACAGCTACTAATAAGTGTCTCTTTTTGAAATCTAGACTTGCCCCCGTTGGATTCTATGACTTATTTCAAAGCAGACAGTGAAATTCGATATTATAGTTCATTTAAGGAAGATGAATTGCGAAAAATCTCCATGAAAGAGAACAGTAGAGGTGAAGTAAGGAGGCCAGGTCTGGCCATATCCACAAGGTGGATGGTAGGGTCTGACATCTTGTCTTCATGCTGGGGAAGGAAACCCCCCCCCCTTCCCCCTTGATCACCTGCCTCCCAGGTAAAGGGCGTGCCTGGAACCCTAGGCACTTGGCTGATAGGTTACTGAATCTGTCAACCTAGTGCCTGGGACTGGGAATTTCCTGAGGATCTGCCCCCTGTGCCAACCTATTTAGGCCCGGACCAGCCTAGACACCAGAACTCCATCCACATGTGTCTCCGTGATCGTGTCCTGTGTCCTGGCTCCTGGCTCCTCTCCAGTCATCATGGAGTTCCAATTCAACTCTCCATTGGAGCTGAATTGGCTTGTTGGTATTGTTTTTGTTATTTCTTTCCTTTCTATCATGTTTCCTACCTGTGTTATATGTATTTGTGTGCTGCAGGCCTTTGTAACAACAGGCCTGCAGCCTGTTAACTGTATAATAAAGACTCCAATAGTCTATATTTTAAAATGTGGCTTCTGGGATGACTTACCTTACAACAGAGGAAAAGTTGTCATTTAATAATGAAAACAACAACTGTCATTTGTTGGGCGTCCCCCTTCTATGTGTCATGAACATTCCTAGTTGGCTCACAGCCTTGTTTTTCTTAAGCCCTGGTGATGGCTTGTCTTTACAGATGGAGACAATGGACTCAGAGAGATTTCCCAGACCCGTATGGAACAGCCTGGAGGATGATGAGCCACACTCAGGAGAATTGGGCCGTAGAGCCAAGTGAAGGGTAAAGCTAGGGTGAGAAATAATAAAAACCAGTGGGGCACCAGTGGCTTGTATCTATAATCCTACTTACTCAGGGGCTGACATCTAAGGATCACGATTTGAAGTCCATGAGAGTCTTATCTCCAATTAACTACCAAAAAACCTGAAATGGAGCTGGGGCTCAAGTAGTAAAATACTAGCCTGGAGCAAAAAAGCTCAGGGACGGTGCCCAGATCTTGAGTTCAAGCCCCAAGACTGGCATACACACACACACACACACACACACACACACACACACACACACACACACACACACACAATAATAATAATAATAATAATAATAATAATAATAATAATTTTAAAGCCAAATAGGACAGTCAAGGTGATTTAGTGATGTTCTTTCTTTTGTATATAAAGAAAGGTAGGTCTAGGGGGGAGGGGGGAGGCGGGGAAGGGAAGTGAAGGGTAAACAAAGGAGGAGGCTGCAATGCTTGGTAAGAAATGTATGCATTATCCTGCCCATGTAATTGTAGCCCCTCTGTACAGTATGTTCTCAAATAAAATAAAATACAATTAAAAAAAAAAAAGAAAAAAGAAAGGTAGGTCTAGAACCTTATCTTCCAGAGTCACACATCATCCACTAGCTGTGACTCAATTCAATTAATCAGGTTTGATTTCAGTGTCTACGACGTGCCATGCACAGCAAGGTCTCCTATCCTATCCTCCAGATCCCCAACTTTTTCTGTGTACAAGGTGGAATTTAGAAAAGGATCACCGCACAGTCAGGAAATGAGAGCTAAGGCATAGGACTGACCACAGTTAGGAAAGAAAATGTTCATGTGTCTTGAAACCAAGGGGGGGGCGGGTAGCCAGAACTGGTACATCAGGTAAAACTCGATCCTAATCATGAATGCCAAAAATACCATTCTGAATTACTTTGGGAGTGACTTGTCTTGCTTGCAATGAAGACCAAGCCTTTTGATTTAATCCTCACTGAACCCTAGGAGGATTTGTTTTAATGTAGTTAAAAAGAAGAATGAGAGGCATCTGCTCCTATAACAGAGGACTATCTTTATCATGTTCATGACTTAGAAACTGCTGAGAAGGGACAGGAAAGGAAGGGAAGAGAAAGGAAGAAGGGAGGGAAGGGAAAGGAAGGGAAGGGGAGGGGAAAGGAGCGGAGGGGAAGGGATGATCAAATGTGGCTCTTTCCCTACTGTCTCTAGGGAATGAGGCCTTCACCTCTCCAAGGTTAAATCATGATCTCCCAAAACACTTTGTTTAGAAGACTGCTCTGGTTGGGCTGGGAAGGTGGCTCAGTGGTAGAGCGCTTGCCTTGCATGCTCGAGGCCCTGGGTTCGATTCCTCAGCACCACATAAGCAAAAAGAAAAAAGCCGGAAGTGGCGCTGTGGCTCATAGTGGTAGAGCGCTAGCCTTGAGCTGAAGAGCTGAGGGACAGCGCCCAGGCCCAGAGTTCAGGCCCCACGACCGGACCCAAAAAAAAAAAAAAAAAAAAAACAAGACTGCTCTGGCTGTAGACATTTATACATATTTTTATTTAAAAAATGGTATGTCTAAGCCAAGTGCCAGTGGGTCATATCTAGAATCCTAGCTGTTCAAGAGGCCAAGATCTGAAGATCACAGTTTGAAGCCAGACCAGGCAGGAAAGTCTATGAGACTCTTCTCACCAATTAATCACCAGAAAACTGGATGTGGCTCAAAGTGGTAGGATACTAGCCTGGAGCAAAAGTGTTACAAGGACAGTGTCCAGGTCCTGAGTTCAAGCCCCACAACTGACAAAAATAATTGTCTAATGAAAAAAGAAAGTAAGACTGAGACAAGAGAAATGAGCTAGACAACTTAGAGGACCATTCAAGATTATTTAACAGTTAACTTAGATTTGAAGCCTTAATCTGATTGCTATTTCAGTTTCCCCCACTTGCCTCTTCTAAATTTTTCACCACTATGAAAAAAAAGTAATACTGGGCCTTTAAGAAAAAAAAACCCACTAGAATACAAATGTCAACAAAATTTCTTACAGTCTTTGAAGAAGCAAATGTAAAGTCAGCATGTAGAAAAGCAGGCATAATCGCCAGCCAGGCGTCTCTGAAATAGATGGAATAATGATATTTCCAAAACCCTCTAATTGGACATTAGAAATGTGCTTTCCATGTGCAGAAATACAGTGATAGTTCAATTTGTTGGGGCACAGGAGAACTAACACTTGAATAGCCTGCTTTCAGTCAGATAAATGAATCAGGTTCTAGCTAGCCTCTGTGTCCACAGCGAATTTGCTGCATTAGTGGAAAATTACATTGTCTTTCTAATAATGGCAGCCAACATGAGACGTGAGTGATTCAGAGTTTGGAATTCTGACACTTAATGGGAATAGAGCTGTGTGGCTGTGTGGATCAATACAGCCAGGCCTTCAGCTGTGTAGGAATGAATGATTCATAACCATCATAAGAGGAAAAAATGGTGCCAACTCAACTAGTTGTTTTGACCTAAACCTGCAGTGGTCCTGGGGGAGGAGGAGGGGGCAGGCACAGGATAAGCCTCTCCCTTTGACTGGGAGAGCCCTGCTGTCATTGGGGGAGAGGATGGGGCCAGACCACGCCCAGTCCCTAAGTCTGGAAAGGCAGGGCACATGGAAAGGCCAGTTTTCCTCTTCTAGTCTAACTCATCTGCACATGTCAAAGCTGTCTTTAGTAGGCAAAGACAGACTTTACAAATATTAGAAGCTTTTTTTTAAACTCCATTTTTAATTTTTTTCTCATAAAACTTTTCATTGTGTGGGTGTGGGTGCCAGTACCTCACTTCTCTAATCCTGGCTACCCAGGAGGCAGAGAGCTGAAAATCATGATCTGAAGCCCACCCAGACAGAGAAGTGCCTTCAAAAGTACATACAGAAAGATTCAAACATTACTCCAGGAAAGCTGCTTCTTTCTATTCTTTTTTTTTTTTTTTTTAAATAAGCAAGGTGTGTTTTCCTTCTACATAATTAGGAAAAATACATTTATATCTATCTTAAAATGAGCCTGGTATTTACATTTGGAAATGGTGAGGGTGTGAAACTGAAATTGTTTCCTTTAAGTGGAAACAAACAAAGAGGTTGAATTGGTAAGAAGCAATATTACTCATGCTATGTCTATTAGTAGCAGGACTTTGCATCTGGATTTCAGTACATAAATAAATGACAAAAATGTTTTAATTTGTGGAGGCTCATATGAAAAAGAAAATTGTCCTGAGCTTAAATAACAGAAATATAGCATCAGCTACTGAGAGAGGGGGTAGATGAATGGAAAAAGGAACAAGGAACAAATATAGACAGGAAGTGGGAAACAGGATCAGGAAGTAGGAAAGGTGAAATGAGCCAGGGGGATGGGAACAGACAGGATGGAGGAGAAAACAGAAGAGGCGACTAGATACTTCGATGGACATGTTAAATTGCAAACCTCTGCACAACCTTTTCAAGTTCAGGAATGAAAAAATATGTAGAATCAGATAAAAAAGGAAGATTTTGAGTTTCTCATTTCTAAAGGACCAATGATCAAGTTTCCTTTGCTCAGCAACTTGTGACATTCTAAACCCAAAATCAACGAATGGTTTCGAGGGGATTTGCTTGCCGGCTAGCCAGGCACCAAGAGCAAAGTAGGCTGTTTCTTCTGTGAGATGCCAGTTCACTACCCAAGCCATGTTCATGGCAGTGACAGAAATGTAGTTAAAAAACAATTGTGACAACAAAAATGTTCAAATTCTTCCAAGAAGGGTATCTAATTCCCAACATGAAAAAAATGATTTATTCAGAGACTCAAGAATGCAAAATGAAGTACTTATAGATATGTGTATTACTAAGAAGAGCTATAAAGAATAACACATTGTTAAGCACCTCAAACTTAAGAACCTTGTGTAAGGATTTTCCTGTGACCCTAGGGACACCCACAATGCTAAGCAGGGCAGAAGTCTTTATGTGAAAGGTAAGGGACTAGGTGGGTGTTTCCTCAGCCAGCCATACTACCTGATTGTCTTCTACTTCTTAAAAAAGTTTCTGATTTTTTTTGTACCAGTAGTGGGGCTTGAACTCAGGGCCAGAGTGCCATCCCTTAGCTTTTTTTTGCTCAAGGCTGGTGCTCTACCACTTGAGCCACAGCTCTACTTCTAGCTTTTTGCTGGATAAAGGGAGAAGAGTATCTCACAGATTTTCCTGCCCAGGCTGACTTTGAACCTCAATCCTCAGGTCTCAGCTTCCTGAGCAGCTTGGATGGCAGGTGTGAGCCACCAGAGCCCAGCGCAGAAAAGTCTCTTTGATCCCTTAGTATCAATTTGTTGGCTTGCCAAGACTGCCAGTCTTTCACTGGTCTTCAAAATATGACACAATGCCACGATATTATTATTTATTTTTACCTCAGAAACCTCTGGATTCTGTCCATTGAGGATTAAAATACTATACCGATTGATGCACATCCAGGACAAAATTTCTCCCAAGTAAATTTTTTCACTTAGATTCTATTTCCAGATGAACTTTCCCTCCTGGTGTCTAACTCTGCTGTAACTCCTGCAACTACTTGGCTTGTTTCTCCAGTCACTCCCAGGAGTAATTTCTCTTTCAAATGTATGCAATAAAATGGATGAGGGTAACAACACATACTCAAGGTCTTTCTTGCAAAATTCTCATGTGCTCAACATAGAGCCAGCAGTTGGATAATAAAAATGCTTGACTTCCCTGGCCACAGATTTCAAGATAATAAATGAAGGACTCTGGGTAGCATTCCTTGAATGAACTCATCCCATTTCAAAACTCAACTCTGAATGCTAAGGATTGGCCTCAACTTTGAAAAGGCACAATGGTATGCAGAATACATTGTGAAGAAATTTAGGATTTGTCTACACACTTCCTCAGGCAAGAACAGGGAGTAAGGAATTGGAATGTAATGGAAGATTATGAAGGATTCCTTTATCTGATTCTATAGCTAAGCCATTCCACAGTTCCTTTTCTTTACAATTGTGTGGATTGCCTGAGTGATTCTTCTGATCATCTCTTGGCTTCCTCCGTGTGGCAGATGGGCAGGTAAAGCATCAGCTATGGTATATTAATCTCAGGGCATGTGGCCGCCCCAGATAGCCGGCTCAAGCTTTCTTATATAAGATTGTCTTAAGAATGTATTCTTGGAAAAGAATTCCAAGGATGTGAAAACAGCATTAAAAACATTTAAACAGTAGCTATAAGACCTGGGTGATATAAACCACATTTTTTTTTTCATTCAAGCAAGTCCACAAAGCTAGCTGAGATTCAAGGAGATAAAAAACAGACTGTATGTCTTAAGGAGAGAAGATCTCTTGTTCCCACCCATACCATGGCACCAAACACCACCGGCCTCCACAGCCCAGCCTGCAACAGCATCTACTCCAAGCCCAGACTCTGTGGTCACAATTGGGTGTGTGCAGAGGTGTGTAGCTGCTTGGATGTGCCTTCTCTATGTGTGGAAGCCTATGAACTAAACACAGGTTGTTGCTCTCTGCACACAACATGTAATAATACAGCAAGAACAGGTCACCTGCTAGAGGCCTGTGATTATCTACTCTGTCCCACAGGAGCCCCCAAAGGAGCAGAGAGTAACCATAGCAACCAGAGAGGTACAGCCCTTAGGAAGGTGGGCTAGAGACCTGTGAAGTCTTCTGGCAGGAAGGGCCTCCCCCCAACCCCATGTTTGCATATACTAGTGCCACGTACTATTCTGAGTTTGTTTCACACACTTACTCATGTAACCTTCATCTTGAACTCGAGAAGAAATGTGCTGAGTTGCCAATTGAGGAAAATCTATAGCTAAGACATGACAGGGGAGATAAGCTTTCAGAGCTACATGGCTCAGAAGTGTGCTGTAAGGTAGCTCAGAGCTTTCAGAGCTATGACAGTACTCAAGGAGAACAAGAAGTAAGACATGGAGTAGATTGTGAAAAAGTTGTGTGAATCTTTAGACATGCAGAGTTTTCTTTTACAATACTAGGATTGAACTTGGTGCCTCACACTTGCTAGGGAAGTGCCCTATCTTATGACTTCAGCCAGACCCCAATTCCTTTTCACTTTAAGTTTGTTCTTAAGGAACTTGAGATCTTGCTTGGGCCAGCCTTGGAGGACTGCAATCCTCCTATTGATTCCAAAGGCCTTGTCACAAATTACTGTGAATTTGTACGAGGAAGCTCTATTTCTACTAAGTGACACAAATATAGAAAATTCTCCTCTTTGTGCATGGTGTTTTTCTTGCACATTTCTTCATTGGAGGAAAATTGAACTGACCTTTACTAATCAGAAAGTCTCCTTGCCTTGTAGAGGTCAGCTGTTGTTGTTTGTTTGTTGTTTGTTTGTTTTTGATAGTCCTGGCGTTTGAACTCTGGGCCTGCGTGCTGTCCTTGAACTCCTTTTTTGCTCAAGGCTAGCACTCTGCTAATAGTGGTAGTTTATTGGAGGTAAGAGTCTCATGGCCTTTCTCTCGAGGCTGGCTTTGAATAGTGATTCTTACATGTCAGCCTCCTGAGCAGGTATGAGCCACCAGCACCCAGTATTTTTGTTTTCTTTTTGTACCAGCACTGAGACTTGAACTTAGGATCTGGGTACTGTTCCCCAGAGTTTTTGCTCAAGGCTGGAATTCTCCCATGAGCCTCATCACTTCTGCCTTTTTGGCTGTTAACTGGACTTTTCTGCCTCTAGTTGGCTTTGAATATTAATATTCAGATCTCCACCTTGTGAGATGGTAAGATCACAGGCATGAGCCACTGGTGCCTAGTAAAGCTTTTTGTATTTTAGTAGATCACTTTTGGTTTGATTGTGAATCAACTGCAACCAAAAGCCTTTAAATATATCACGTACTGTGACATTGCCTAGTTATAAATTAAATACAAGCAATGGCCCCTCAGGGATGCAAAATCTGGGCCATTTTAGGACTTCAGACATTTCTTGACACCTCAAGGGAAATAGTCCTTGTGTCCTGGAGATCTCTCTTGGAGGGAGATGTAAGGAGCTGTTACTCAGTGTTTCATTTTGATTTAGAGTCACACTTTAAAACAATAACATCTATAACCGGTTTCATTGTGAGGTCTACTTTATTATTTAGCTGGCTAGCAGGTTTCATCACCCTTTGTCCTACGTTAGGTAAAAACACAGATGGTACAGTGTTTCCATAGCAACCGATTTTAGGCGTGTTTCTGCTTGTCAGCTTTTTTCAACATCATAGTCTTTTCACACAGCCTGTCCCCCCCCCCTTTCTCTTTCTCTCTTAATTCCTCCACATTTTCCATTGCTCCTCTTCTGAACACTCTCTTACAACAGACAAAAGAACAAAGAAACAAAAATTCCCAGTACTTTTTTTCTGGATTTTTAATCTCTCAATTATCCAAACCTTACATACAAATCTAAACTATGTTTCCATCATAAAACTGCATTTCTTACTTGTTTCTCTTATTTAAATATGCAATATGAAGCAATTATAAGGCCAAATTTGATCTCCGTGAGTCTTCTTTTTTTTTTTTTTGGTCAGTCATGGGCTTGAACTCTGGGCCTGGGCACTGTCCCTGTGCTCTTCAGCTCAAGGCTAGCACTCTACCGCTTGGGCCACAGCACCACTTCTGGTTTTCAAGTGGTTTATTGGAGATAAGAGTCTCATGGACTTTCCTGCTCAGGCAGGCTTTGAACCGCGATCCTCAGATCTCAGCCTCCTGAGTAGCTAGGATTACAGGCGTGAGCCACTGGCGCCCGGTGAATCTTATTTTCTTAACCTTTGAATTGAGGCAAGATCACAGGAGCTGGAGTGGAAGACACAGTGTAAGGATGAATGCTGATCCTGCTGCCCAGGGAAGTCTAACTTGCAGCCACCCTCAAATGAAGCCCTGTTTAGCTTTCTCCCTGCAGACCCTCCTTCTACCACCATGTTCCTAATGTGGAGCCTATAATCATATTTGCCACTCTAGGGCTACTAAGCAAACTATGTGACAAGTGCATTTTTGGACATTTGCACCTCAAAAATCAGACCTTCTGTAAGACTATTTTCAGGGTCCTGGAATGTGGTCTCCTCCCAGAGGCCTTCCTGAGCCTTGGCATTCTCTTAATCAGAGGCTTCTTCAAGATTAATTTTCATTCATTCATTCATCCATTCATTTATTCTTATCCTGACCCAAACTCTAGGGCCATTTAGGAATGTCTAACACTGTATTTGGAGAATCTTCTGCACATTTTGGCTTATTGAAAGTATTCAATAAATGCTTTCCAAAGAAATGAATGTTACTTCTCTCTCCCTCCTTCTATCACTTCCTCTCCTCTTCCTCTTCCTTCTCCTCTCCTTCCCTTCCTCCCTTCTTCTCTTCCTTCCTTTCTTCCTCCCTTCCTTATTTCCTTTCTTTCTTCACAGAGTATTGTGCAGCTTGACCTGGAATTTGTGATGTCAGCTTTCAGATTGCTGGAATTACAGGCGTGCATCACCACACCCAACTTTTTTTTTTTTAATAAACTTTCAGAATTTGTTTTCAAAACAAGACTGTTTTTCCAACCAGAAATTGGTATGGTTTCTGATTCCTTTTTAAAAGCTGACTGCTATGAAGATCAGCGCTGAAATCAGCAGTCAGAGAGTGAAGCTGTATTCGCTACTAAGCTTGAATTATTGGCTTCCTTTCTTTTGTGTATATTTTTCTTTTACTATTGTAGTTGCATTACTTTTATGATTTTTTAAAATTTTGTGATGGTACCAGGGTTTGAATTCAGAGCCTCTCACATACGTAGCTGGCTTGTTCATAACTGGAGCTCTACAGCTTGAGCCAGTCCTTCAACCCAGCATTTTGCTAGTTAATTGGAGGTGGAATCTCATGGATTTTTCTACTCATCTGACTTCCAACTTTGATCATCCAGGACTCAGGCTTCTGAGTAGCTGGGACTACAGACATGAGCCACTGGTGCCCGGCTTGTTTATTATATTTTAAATCTTCTCAAATACTTCTCGAAAGCAAGCAACACATAATAAAACAAATAAAATACATTTATGATCCTTCATAGTAAAATAACACTTACGGAAGTGACCAGAGACAATGATGTATACTATGGGAGCTTCAGAATTCTGCTAAGCATTGACACAAATGAGGACCAAAGAAACTTGAAGTCTTACAAAATTGGAAGAACTCTTTTCTTATTCGTCTGTGGTGCACACGTACCAAGTATGACTAAGTGAATACTGAGCACAATGACCACATTTAGCAGTAAAGTCTTCAAACTCTATTTTAAAGAGCATGCATGCTCTATTTTAAAGCCCAAATTTATTTTGAACTGCTGGCACATTGGAGATATTTTCTTTACTACTCCTTCAGGCCAGTAAAAATCTCTTTTTCTCTGTGGGTAAAAGAGCTCCCTGCTGCCTTTAAAAGTTTTTCTAAATTGTCATTATAAAGGTGATGCACAGAGGGGTTGTGGTTACATAAGTCAGATAAAGAGTACATTTCTTTTTGGACAATGTCACTCCTTCCTTTGCTTTCTCCCAGTTTTCCCCTCCTGTCTCCACCCACAAGTTGTATAGTTCATTTTTAACATGGTGTCTAGTGAGTTCCACCGCTGCATTTGTTCATCCTTTGTTCCTCCATTTCTGTGCTGTCCTTAACCTCTCAAAGACAGATAAATGAACAAACAAGACAAAAAGGAAAGAAAACAAAAAACAGCAATAAAGAAACTTGCTGTACTTTTTATAAGGAAAAAAAAAAAGCCTAGAGGAAAAACAACAATAACCTCATTAAGTCTTTGAACAACAAACTTACAGTTTACCAAGAAGCTGGAACTTGTGCTTTTGGGACAGGGGAGGTGAAGGGGAGAGGGGGCAGATGAATGGAGAGAGGAGGGGTGGGCATAAGAAGTCATCACAATGTACATGTGTGAAAATGGAAGCCCATAACTTGAGGGGATGGGTAGGGGTGGGAGAGGGGAGAGAAACAATGGGAAGGGTGGCAGGGATCAAGATGTGTTGTACTCATAAACTGACGCATGGAGCTGAGCCTCTTTCTACAACTATGTAAAGAAAGCAAACAAATATAATTGTCAACAAATAATGATTCAGAGCTTGGCCACCTCAGGCAGATACTGTCCCTTTGTCGCCAGGTGAGCCAGGTTTGCAGGACTAGGACTTGAAGCCCTTGGGCTGCCATGGAGCAGTGTTTGTGGTGGATGGAGGGGGGATGCGGGGTCAGGTGGATGGAGGGGGTGTGGGGTCAGGCGGGACTCCTGAGACCAGTTCAGAATCTGACCAGAAGAGGAAGCTGTGGACAGGGAGCAAATCAATGACATCAGTGCCACCCGGGAAGAGGGTGATACAGGCGGAGTTATTAATAGAAAGGACAACTGGACAAGTGTCACCCTTAAAAAATAAATAATTTAGTGGCAAGAGAGGCTGGGAGTCTGCTTCAGAGGTAAAGAGAAGGCATTTAGCTCATCTCATTTTCAGTCATTGGAGCCAAAGGGACTGGAAGTGGGAAGGAGGAGGAGAAGGGAAGGAGAAGGGAAGGAGAAGGGAAGGAGAAGGGAAGGAGAAGGGAAGGAGAAGGGAAGGGGGAGGAGGGAGAGGAGGGGGAGGAGGGAGAGGAGTGGAAGGAGGAGAAGTGGAGAGGTGAAGGGGAAGAGGAAAATGGGGAAGAAGTGAGGAAGGAGGAAGGGGAGGAAAAGAGGGGAAGGAGGGAGAAAAGGTGGACCAGGAAGAGGGGGAGAGGGAGAGGGAGGAGGAAAAGGAGGAAGAGACAGGAGAAAGGGAAGGGAGAGGAGGAAAAAGAGGAAGGAAAGGGTGAGGATGGGGAGAGGGAAGAGGGAGAAGGGGAGCAGGTAGGGAGGAGGGGAGGAGAGGGGAAAGGGAGGAATGAACAGAGGACAAATAGAGTGATCTCCCTTTTGTCTGTGGTTAGTTTTCCTCTTTCCTTCTCCCACAGAGGTCCCATCCCCTACCCTAAAAATCATCCAGTCCCTTTCTACCCTCTTATTCCTTCTTTCTACAAATCTGGGCTCATGGATGGGCTAGTAATGGGCTAGTAATGGCCCTGGGTGCTGGGAACTGAGCTCTTCAGCTCAAGGCGAGCACTCTACCATTTGAGCCACAGCACCACTTCCAGTTTTCTGATGGTTTCTTGGAGATAAGAGTCTCGCAGACTTTCCTACCTGGGCTGGCTTTGAACTGTGATCCTCAGATCTCAGCCTCCTGAATAGGATTACAGGTGTGAGCCACCAGCACCCCACTAGTAATGGGTGTTTTAAAGGAAATTAAGACAGTTAGGTAATCAGCCAATGTTGCCTGTGGCTTCTGAGTAAGAAGAAATGAAAGCTTGCATGCAGTGAGTATTTGTGGTGATGGTGGTGGTCTTTCCCAATGGCAGCCAGTTTCTATTTACCTGATGGGGCAATGCCATGGGAGGATTAGTAGGGGATCTGCACTGTTTCTGCCCATTGACTCTTTTCCACTGTGGATAGACACAATTGGCTGCCCCTAGTCTCCAGCTGTCACAAAAAGAGCATCATTACCTGTGTGCTGGTGCTAAGGACAAGAGCGGGGTGTGCTGGGAGCAGAGAGCCATTGCTAGTGTTTCCCCAAGAGGTGACTCCAATTTTCACTTCCCTAAACAGCAGCCCAGAGTGATTGTTCTGACATCATGTCAATACTTGGCACTTTCTAAAATTAAACACTTTCTAACTGTCTAAAAGAAGATCATTTATCACTGGGACTTTTATTTGCATCTGATGTTAAATTTTTTTATAAGAACTTTGTTGTGATTTAGTTCAAACAAATACCTTTTATTTACTTGTTCTATAGTGTACAATTCAGTGAGTTTTTAAAAGTTTATTTACACAGTTGTATAATCATTGCCACAAGAAATTTTAGGACATTGTAATTATTAACAAAAGAAACTCATGTATGGGAAGTCATTGCTCATTTCTTCCCAAGTCCCTCAGCCTGGATGACGACGTGTGTGAGATTACCTACTGTGGGTATTTCCATGTCATAGAATATGAGGTCCCTGGGAGCCAGTTTCTTCCACTGAGCATGTCTTATTTGTTTGTTTTGGTTGTTGTTTTGTTTGTGCCAATCCTGGGGCTTGAACTCAGTGCCTGGACACTGTCCCTTGAGCTTTATTGCTCAAGGCTAGTGTGCTACCACTTTGAGCCACAACTCCACTTTTGGCTCTTTGGTTATTAGCTGGAGATAAGAGTCTCAGGACCTTTTCTGTGCGGACTGGCTTTGAACCATGATTCTCAGATCTCACCGTCTGGTGTAGCTGGGATTACAGGTGTGAGTCACCAGCTCCCAGCCCACTGAGCATGTTTTTAAGACTTGTTCACGTTGTATCAATAGTTTGCTCTTTTTTATTGCTGAATAATCTTCTGTTGTAGGGAAATACCATATTTTATTTGTGTATTCATCAGTCAACCCATGTTATTTTCATCCTTTGGATATTATAATTAATGCCCCTAGGAACATTCATGTCTGCATTTTTCTGTGGATATATATTTTCATTTCTTAGGCATCTACTTAGGAGTGAAACTAAGATTAACCTTTTGAGGAAACTCCAGACTATTTTCCAAAGTGGCCACATCATTTTACATAGATTTTATGAAAGTTTCAGTTTTCCCCTAACTTATCTCTTTTTTTTTTTTCCATAGAGATCATAGTCAATGTACAGTGGTATCTTAGGTTTTTTTTATTGTGAGGAGTTACAATTACATGGGCAAGATAATGAGTACATTTCTTATCAAGCATTGTTGCCTCCTCTTTGTTTCCCCTTCCCATCCCTTCCCGTACTCCCACCCCTCACCCCTCACCCGGTCTTCCCCCCACCCCCCTCCAAAGTTGTAAAGTTCGTTTTTGACATAACGACTTGTACATCTCATTGTTGCAATGGGTCCATCTGTATCCCTGTTTAAATGATTTGTTTTTCCCCTTCCCCTCCACAAATTATACCGACATCAAATACAGTGAAAGCATGGGTTATACCGTGGGGGAGGGACATACAAAGCAACATAGAAATCATCTTCTTGGTTTGGTTTTTATGTGTGTTTTCCTGATGACTGGTGATGCTGAGTGTCTTTTCATGTGTGTATATGGGCCATTCATTTATGTATCTTGTAGGAGAAGTGCTTATTCAGATACTTTTCCTATTTTCAAGTTGATGTGTCTTTTTTAAATTCAAGAGTAAGAGGTTGTTGTTTCAACTAAAAATCTCCTATCAGATATAAGATGTACAAAAAAAATCCCAACTCTTTCTAGAATGTGTGCATTATCCTCACTTTCTGGATGGTCTCCTTTGGAAAGCAAATTTTAAAACTTCAATGATGTCCAATTCATCTTTCTCCATTTGCTCCCTGTGCTTTGGAATTACCATATCTAAGGAACCACTGTCTGATTCAAGAACACAAAGACTCATGCTTATGTTTTCTTCATGAATATAGTTTCAGCTTTCACATTTGGTTGATCCATTTTGACTTAAATTTCATTGGTGATTCAAGGTAGGGGTCTAATTTCATTCTTTTTTTTTTTTAATGTATGGATAACATTTATCCTAGAAGCATTTCTTGAAAAGACTATTCTTTTTTCCATTGGTGAATCATTGTCACAGCCTTGTTGAAAATCTGTTGGTTCAAAATGTGAAGAACATTGTAGTAAGCCTCCTCCAACTCCTCTTCTTTTCCAAAATTATTTTGCTTATACAGAGTTTTGTGAAGTTTCACATGAATTTTGGTTCAAGTTGTATGTTTCTGTAAAGAAACAAAAAGTAGAAGTTTGAACTTAGACACATAATAGTATAAATGGAGAATGCAAATAGATAAAAGATCTTCAAAATACATAAAGCTGGACACCAGTGGCTCACACTTGTAATCCTAGCCACTCAGGAGACTGAGATCTGTGCAACTAGCCTCAAAGCTATCCAGGGAAGGAAAGTCTAATTAATCACCCCCAAAAATAAAAAAAAATGTAGCTATGGCTCAAGTAATAGAGCATCAGCCTTGGGTAAAAGAGCTAAGCAAGAATTCGAGGCCCTGAGTTCAAGCCCCAGTATCAGCATATTCTTTTTAAGTTAAGAAAATAACCAGGTGCTGGTGGCTCACACCTTTAATCCTAGCTACTCAGGAGGCTGAGATCTGAGGATCGCAGTTCAAAGCCAGCCCAGGCAGGAAAGTCCATGAAACTCTTATCTCCAATAAACCACCAGAAAACCGGAAGTGGTGCTATGGCTCAAGTGGTAGAGTGCTTGCCTTGAGCTGAAGAGCTGGGAGATAGCACTCAGGTCCAGAATTCAAGACCCACAAGCGACAAAAAAAAAAGAAAGAAAAAGAAAAAAAATAGACCATTGATTAGACATGACACATAGAGAAGATATTAAACTATCTTCAGAGTACTAAGAGGAAATGAGAAAGAACAGGCATTTGTATACCTGCTTAAATGCCTGAACAAGAATGATGGTGACATGGGAACATTTTCAAAAAACAAAATCTATGAAATTTTATCACCAGCAAATTTCCACTGAAGCATGTCTAAAAGATAAAATAGCAGGGAGAAGAATTCAGCGGAACACATGAGTGTCAAGAAAGACTTGTGTTCTAAGAAAGTGTTCAAGTATATCTGAACTGCAACTAAGTAAAAAATAAAACAATACTTTTTGTGATGACTAATTTGGAGATTTAGGAGAAAAAAAACATGTAATCACAGTGTTAGACAAAAATAACATAGGATAGGAGGAGTTTGGAGTTATTCTAAGATCCCTGAATTGTTTAGGGTTTAGACTATCATAATGATGAACTTTGGCTTTGTCAGCTAGCCAGCTATGTTTTAAAACAATAAAGGATAAGGATGAAAAGGACAGAAATAGAAATCTATAACTTTCCTTGAGAAAAAGAAACCTAGAAATTCTTGATATTATCCGAAAAACTAAATAAATAGAGTGAATGTTGGATTGGGAGCAAAAAGAATGACGCTAATAATAGACTCTAACACCAGTAATCAGAATGAATGCAAATGAACTGAACTCACCAGTTAATCACATGTTTTGGGAAGAGACACCAGAAATCTATATTTTTATTTTCTTTATTGTTATTGTAAAGGTGATATACAGAGTAGTTACAGTTACATAAGTCAGGTGATGAGTCCATTTCTTTTTGGACAATGTCACCTCTCTCTCGGTCTCTCCCAGTTTTTCCCTCCCGTTGCCACCCACAAGGTGTATAGTTAATCTTCAACACAGTGTCTAGTGAGTACCACTGCTGCATTTGTTCACCCTTTGTCCCTCAGTTTCTGTGCCCCCCCTTTACTCTCCCAAAGACAAATAAACAAGATAAAAAGAAAAGAAAACAAACATCAGCAAAGAAAAAAAAACCTTGTTTCCATTTCCTGCCATTCATTTTGATAAATATTGTTTTAGATGATCAGATGCACATAGGCATTGTGCCTTTGTAGACACAGCAAATCTTTCCTAGTAAATTCAGGAACTTTTATAAAATAAAGAGTGATTGAAATGTAAAAAATGAAAGTATAAAACAAATATGCTGCTATATATTAATATATGCCAAGGAAGACAATTTTAAGTTAGAAGAGCAAGATCTGAAGGATCACCAAATGATTCCTTATTTTAGGAGCATGTTTGAAAGTAGAGATCATTTTTTTCCAGCACAGTTCACATAAAACAGAACCATCCTTGGAAAGTAATAATTTGGGAAATGAGAACATCATTATCTGGCATGAGAAAGTTCATTTCACAGGAAAACGTCCATTAAAGTAAGTATAGCACCTTGAATCTTTTATTTTCCTCCTCTCCTCCTCTTCCTCCTCCCTCGATTCCTCCTTATTTTCTCTCACCATCTCCATTTTCTTTCAAGGTTGAATCTTGCTGTATTGTTAAGGCTGGCCTCAAACTCATGATTGTTCTGCCTCAGACTCAGCCTTCTGCACAGTTAGGACTACAGGCACTTCTGTTTTTCTGTTGTTTAGTTTTGTTTTGCTTTTTGGTGTTTTGATTCTGGTCCTGGGACTTGAACTTAGTTAGGTACTGGATGCTTTCCCTGGCATTTTTGTTCAAGGCTAGTGTTCTACCACTTAAACCACATGTGCATTTCTGGCCTTTTGGTGGTTAATTGGAAGTAAGAGTCCTAAAGACTTTCTTGCCTGGGCTGGCTTTGAACTGTGGTCCTCAGATCTCAGTCTCCTCAGTAACTGGGATTACAAGCATGAGCTACTGATGCCTGATTAGCATGCCTGGTTTTCAACTTAGCATCTTTTTTTGTGCTTTTTTTTTTTATTGTAAAAACACTGTACAGAGGGGTTACAGTTACATGAGCAAGGTAATGAGTACATTTCTTATCAAGCATTGTTGCCTCCTCCTTTGTTTTTCCCCTACTATCCCCTCCCACCTCCACAACTACCCCCCTCCCTGCCAAAGTTGTGTAGTTCATTCTCAACATAGTGTCTTGTATATCTTACTGTTACAATGGGTCAACCTGTATCCCTATTTAAGCATTTTGTTTTGTCCCTTCTCCTCCCCAAATTAGAGAAGCGTTTACACAAGATGCAGGGCACTGACATCAAATACGGTGATGTTGTACCATGGGGGAGGAACATACAAAGAAACAGAAAAATCACATGGTACATTATAAATATGTTAGAAACAATAATAAGCAAGAAAAAAAACTTGTGTCCCTATCTTGGGGTTCATTTCGCTTAACATCATCATATCTGGTCATATGTACATAGGTTTTGACCTTTTCTACTTGTCCTACATATGTACTAGTTATTGCAAATAAGGAAAACCATGGAATCTGTGTTTGTTTGGGCATGGCTTACTTCACTTAATATAATTTTTTCAACTTAGCATCTTAACTTAAAATTTATTTTTTAAAAATTGACAAAATGACAGGAAGTTTCTAATCAATTCACCAATACAACCTGGGAAACTTTAACAAAACTCACCTAAACACTGACAGGTTAATCAGACAAAACTTAATAAAAATATCAAATATTTGAACCAAGAGAAGCGGTTCAAAGCCCAGTCTAAGTAGGCCTTGTGGTTAATGCAGTTTCCCAACATTCCTTCCATTCCACTGCTCAGATCATAGCATGGTGGACCCCGTTCTCTTTCTGGGACTTGTCTATACGGGTTGGAAGCTCTCATTGTCATATCTTGTTGACCTGAGATGTCAGGTGAGAAATCCAACCAGGCTTAATGCTCTCCACATTGAAAAGATCTAAGTTAGACTCATGGAGAGACCAGGGGAGGTGAAGGGAGGTGATTACGCACAGATGGTCCTAACTCCAGATCTCTGAGTCCTACACATCCCATCCCTGCTGTGCCTTGAGTAAATTTCTGGCCCATGAAATCACTAGATGTAACACAAATCATTAGGTTATACCACTATGCTTGGTGTGTGTGTGTGTGTGTGTGTGTGTGTGTGTGTGTGTGTGTGTGTGTGTGTGTGTGTGTATGTCATTGGGCTTGAACTGAAGGCCTGGGCACTGTCCCTGAACTCTTTTGTTCAAGGTTAGCACTCTACCACAGAGCCACAGCTCCACTTCCAGTTTTCTGGTGGCTAATTGGGGATAAGTCTCCCAGACTTTCCTACCCGGGCTGACTTCGAACTGTGATCCTCAGATCTCAGCCTCCTGAGTAGCTAGGATTGCAGGTGTGAGTCACTGGTGCCTGACACCACTATGCTGTTTGCTATTGCTGTCACATGCTGATACCTGAGCATTATTCTGTGAGCTGTGCTTGGGTGTTACAGTTCAGTGACATTAAGTGTGTGCACATTGCTGGTTAACCATCATCACTGTCTATTTCTGATAGTTTCCCTTCCTGAGAAGGGCCATGGAGTTTCAGGGAAGTTCATCACACAAGAATCAGGTATGTAATAGTCTACCTGATACAGAATTTTGGAGGAAATGCATCAATAAAACATAGAAATGTTGCAATTGAAGACCTAAAAATGGTTATTTCCCAAAATGTTTTCCAAAGCAACAAAGCAATACATGATAACTTGATACCAAACTATTCACCAGAATAGATTTAACAAGTTTCAATGTGCAAAATCAATTGAATTCTTATATTATCAACATACTTGTACAATATAATTTTTAAAGTTGCCACTTAAAAGTAAAATTGCAGTAAAGTATCAAAAATTAGTCTATTAGCAGTTGTTCAGAACTTAGAAAAAGATACATCTTTTTAATACACTTTAATTTTTTTGTCAGTGGTGGGGCTTGAACTCTAGACTTGGTCACTGTCCCTGAGATCTTCAGCTCAAGGTTAGTGCACTACCACTTGAGACACAGTGGCACTTCTGGCTTTTTCTGCTTATGTGGTTCTGAGGAATCGAACCCAGGGCCTCATGCATGCGAGGCAAGCACTCTATCGCTGAGCCACCTTCCCCTTTTTAATACACTTTAAATGAAACCGAGAGAATTCCATTTATATATGCATAGAAGAAGATAGCAATTTTCCTTCAAATTCAACACAATTCTAAATACCATTTTTTGTTGTTGATTTGCCTTATATTATGGATCTCACTCAGCAAGGCGATCCCAACATGAAAGAGTCATTAATGCTTTTTTTAAATGAGCATGCTGTTGGTGGCTTATGCCTGTAATCCCAACTACTCAGGAGGCTGAGATCTTTAGATCATGATTCAAAGCTGGCCTAGGTGTGAAAAGTCCATAAAACTTTTATGCCCAATTAATTCCCCAAAAGCCCAAAGTAGAGCTGTAGCTCAAATAGTAGAGCACCAACCTTGAACAAAGAGCCAAGTAAGAGCACAAGGCCTTGAGCTCAAACCCCAGTACTGGCACATGTGCAGGCACACACACACACACACACACACACACACACACACACACATACACACACACAAAAGTAAAAGAAAAACAAGACAAAAACCAAAGAAACAAAATAAAACCTTTTGGGTAAAGACTATAAATCAGTTAGATTACATTCACATTAAAAACATCTGTGCCTGTAAAGCAGGGATTTGGGAAAACTGGGAGAAGATATGACTAGAGAATAGATTTGCCATAGACATGATCAATAGAGATGGAGAGTAGTATAAATCTGTAAATATAGACATGTACACAGAGCAACAGATATGGAAAGGCATCTTTTTTTTCTTTTCTTTTCTTTTTTTGCCAGTCATGGGGCCTGAACTCTGGGCCTGGGTGCCGTCCCTCAGCTCTTCAGCTCAAGGCTAGCGCTCTACCACTGGAGCCACAGCACCACTTCTAGCTTTTTCTGCTTATGTGGTGCTGAGGAATCGAACCCAGGGCCTCATGCATGCAAGGCAAGCACTACACCTTCCCAGCCCCTGGAAAGGCATCTTGTGCAACAGAAAAGCATAGAAAAATCCTCAGATTCATTAGTAATAAATGTTTTTTTAAGATGTTATATTTATTTATTTATTTATTTATTCCAATGCAAGTACACGAGAGCTGTTTATTGCAAGCTTGAGCCTGGACTCACAATCGTCACTGACGCAGCGGGTCAGAGTTATGAGCCCAAGATATTATTTTATACACTTAAAATTTGTTAAGATGCAGTCTAGTGATGTCAAGAGCTGGGAACAGTTTAGAGTCTTCAATTGTCATGTTTTATAATAATGTTCATTGATATAACTACTCTGAAGACCAATGTAAATAAGACACCATATGTGCACACAATGGTGCCATGAAGGGAAAGTCATGTGAAACTAGAAACTATCTAAATATCCATCAATGTATCATGAGATTCAAATTTTGCTATAGTCACACAACAGAAAAATAAATGAGTGAGTCCTAAGTTTATTATGGTATCTTGAATTTGACTGTGTATCAGGGGAAGATAAAGGAATAGTATACTAGAATTCTCTGAATTTTTCCATCTTTCTGCATATATAAAATTATCCCAACCCTGGCATAATCACAGCTACTCAGGAGTCAAAGATTAGAAGGATCATTGTTTGAGGCCAACTTGGGCAACAAGTTAGTGAGACTTTCCTACCCCATTTCAAGCTACCATGGAATGGTTCTTGTAATTCCACTTATATAGAAGGCTTAGGTAGGAAGATTGCCGTCTGAGGTTGGGCCTTGGGGTGAAAATGCCAAACCTTATCTGAAACAAAATTAAAATATTAAAAAAAGGGTAACAGTATGTCTCAAGTGACATATGTATGGCCCACCTAGCAGTCGCAAGGCCCTGAATACAAATCCTAATATCATCAAAAAGCAAACCGTTTTAACATAAGAAGTTCATTATAAGTAAATGGCTAGAATAACTTGTGCCATTCTAAATCAATCTTGTATGCCTGAAAAAAACAGCAAACTGCAGATGACACACGTGTGGCAATGAATCAGCTCTCCACCACTGGAACAAAATGTTTGAGGAAGTTTACTTCTGTAGAAGAAAGGTTTACTGTGGCTCATCCTGATAGAGACTCCAGGTCACAATCAGGGGATCTATTGCTCTCTGGTAGAAGAGGCTGCGTGACAATAGTGGGAAGTGGCGACAGAGCAAACTTCTCCTCTCATGGCCAGAAAGCAAGGGAGGAAGGAAGTGGCAGGCAGCCACTCACAGACCCCTTCATGGTCATACAGTGCAGTGACCTAAGGACCTTCCCTAGCCTGACTCCTGAAGAGGTGAAGTGCCTTTAGGGCACACCTAAGTGGTATCTTTAATACATTGCCATTTGGGGGTGGGGGGACTTTCAGGGCCCAATCTATGACCATCTACATGAATTTAGAAGCATGCAATGCTTATGTCTTAACTAGTGGCAGTATGATTGGAAACACATATGGTGGATGGCCAACAGAGAATTCTGAACAGGAACTACGTGGTGAAGGCCTAGGTAATGCACTGGTGTGTGACAAGAGGCGTTCCCAGCAGTGCTTCCATTTTGTTTGCCATGTTTTCTTTCTTGATTCGAGTGGTCCATGCAAATACAAATATGATTGTAGTGTACGCCTATAAAAAAAAGACTGTCTTACATATATACCTAGCTAATGTGAGCATGAATGTATACATGAATTTAAGTTGCCTGCCTTAATCAGTGATCCCAGCTCAGAGAGAACTCAGAGAGCCATTAGCTAGCAAGAACAGCTAACCCATATGCAGTTCTAATCCCTGGTTGTTCTGTAAATCCTTCCACATTTTGGTGACATTGTGACTTTTTCGGGGATAGTGCCTTTAAATGAATAAAATGAACCACACAGAATTACAAGAGAATCCAATTGCATTCAAATCTAGTAATAAATTATTAAATAATTTGTGTTATACTAGCACATGTTTTTATAATATATATAATACATAATGTATATTATATATGTATATATAATTTGGTAATAGTGGCAACATCATAATGTCATGAAAAAAAAAGCTGCAATTTCTTTTTTTTTAATATTATTTTATTTTATTTGAGAACATACTGTACAGAGGGGCTACAATTACATGGGCAGGATAATGCATACATTTCTTACCAAGCATTGCAGCCTCCTCCTTTGTTTACCCTTCACCTCCCTTCCCAGCCTCCCCCCTCCCCCCACCCAATTATACCCCCTCCCCCCCACCGACATTGTAAAGCTGGTTTTGACATGACATTTTGTACTTCTCATTGTTGCAACAGGTCCACCTGAATCCTTAAACGACTTGTTTGTCCCCATCTCCTCCACATGTTATACTGACATCAAATATAGTGAAAGCGGGGGTTACACTGTGGGGGAGGGACATACAAAGCAACAAAGAAATAATCTTATAAATGCATTAGAAACACATGCATGAAAGAAACGAAAACATTAAAATACATATTTAAGGGTTCATTTTCCTAACATCACATTATCTGACCTTTTCCGCTTGACTCATACCTATACTAGATATTGCAAATAAGGGAAACCATGGGACCTATGCTTCTTTGGGCCTGGCTTACTTCACTTAATATAATTTTTTCCAAACCTTTCCATTTCCTAACAAATGGGGAAATGTCATTCTTTCTGATGGAGGCATAGAATTCCATTGTGTATATATACCACATTTTCTTGATCCATTCATCTACTGAGGGGCATCTGGGTTGGTTCCCTATCTTAGCTATGGTAAATAATGCTGCAATAAACATAGTTGTGCTGGTAGAAAAGCTGCAATTTCTATAAGCAGCAAAGCTCCAGATATTGCTTATACTACTATGGCTAGTTGCTGAAGTTTTATGTTAAAGAAAATGTGGTTTCAATTTGAGGTGGATTAAAAAAAAAGTAACAGTTTGTAGGCTGGTATCAAGGCTAGCGTGAGGTGACTAAAGCAACTGCTTCAGGGACAAATATGAAGAGTGTCCCGAAGCTCAGTGATCGTGACATTCAGTTGTTGTTGTCACATGAAGTCTGACTGTGCAGATCAGGCTGGGCTCAAATGTCCCTCCCACCTCAGTCCAGCCTCACCAACCACCTTCATGCCCCGTCATGATGCAATGTGGTGGTGGTTATTTTCAATCAAGCAGTAAGAACACATTGTACTGAATGAAATATCAAAAAATTTAAATAGCCTGGTGCCAGTGGCACACCCCCACAAGTACTAGCTACTTGGGAGACTGAGATCTGAGGACTGAAGTTTGCCAGCTCAGGCAGCCAAATCTGATCTCCAATTACCTAGCCAAAAGCCAGAAGCCAGCACTGAGTGGAAAAAGTGGAGCAAGAGCAAGAGGTCCTGAGTTCAAGCCACAGTAGCACACCAAGTAACAAAAGAGACAGAGGGGTGACCATCAAGGGCTTTGTCTTCACGCAGGCGCACTGCTGTGCTTCAGCTGCATTCTCTGACAGAAAGTCCTCTGCAGGCATTATTCTTACACATCAAAGCTTCTCTTTCCACATTTTGCTGTTTCCTCTGCTAGAAAGAACAACCACCATAAACAGATGATCCCATAAAATGCGTATTCGTTATGGATTCCTTATGGATTTTTTTTTTTTTGAGGACTTTGACACATTGTATCTTCAATTTGTTCCTACCAGTGCTGAAGCTCCACCTAGGGCCCTTTTTTATAATTACATGCATATTCATTACAACTAATCAGCTTCTGTACAATGGAAAGATAGAAAGCGGTTATGCAAATCAGAGAGAGTGTTGAGTGTTTTGTTAGGTGATTTCTTTTCCCCTTGGCCATGTGTCTAATGCATAAAATTAGAATCGGTCAGTCTCAGCAAATGAAGAGTAAAACAATGGACCAGTATGGGCTGCTTGCCACACACAAATGCTGTTCATATTTTTTTATCTCTGCGTTTGGAACATCGTCCTGTAGGAATGCAGACAGGTAATCTTTGAAACAAATGCTCCCAGAGCAGACAGGAGCACTAAAGTACAAAAGGCCCCACAGTAGGGGTGGGGGATGGGGCTGCCAGGAAGGAAACTGAGGGAGACTTACTAGAGATAATTGCAAAGGTCAGTAGGCACACCTGATGCTAGTGGTGTCACAGTAACCCTCAGGAGGCTGAGATATGAGGATCCAGGTTCAAAGCCAGCTGTGTCAGAAAGGTCTCAAAAAGCTGGAAGTGGTTGAGTGGCTCAAGTGGTGGAGCTCCAGCTTTGAGCAAAAAAGCTAAGGAACAGGTAGCACCCAAGCCCCAAGTTCAAGCTCCAGTATACTCCCCTCCTTCTCCCTCTCTGTCTCTTTCTCTCTCTCTCTCTCTCTCTCACACACACACACACACACAAACACACACACACACACACACACACACACACACACACACACACACACAGAGCTATCCTGGCTCTCTGCTTGCTTCCACTAACAGTCTTATTCTGTCCAATGTAAGTATAAATTCTTTATGTAAGAGGAATTCACAGATTGAAAGGCAGCTCCAAAGGATTTTCTTTAGAACTTTCTTCACTTCTAACTTCGCCATTTCTGCCCAACGCTTGGATTGCTAGCTTTTTCCTCCTAGCCCAATGGGGTGAATTGTTTCTTGGTTTCCTGTTTCCCCAGCCCTGCATAATGCAAAACGATTGGAGCTAGCACCCCAGAGTGTTTTGACTCACACCTGCCATCTGTCTGCTTAGTCACCACGCAGCCGCAGCCATCCTTCCCCGAAGTGATAATTTGTATTTGATGTAGGAATTGGCAGGCAACGATGGCTGTGTGAGGAGATTGCTGCATTCCCACTCTCCTTGATGCTGGTGATGGTAGCAACATGGCGCATTCATGTTTCAGATCTTCACTTGGCTTTTTCTTGGAACTGCCATATGTTGTTAGAGAGACGTTGTGGGGGGAGAGGTGTAAACAGGAGAGGGAAAGAGATCACTCCTAAAGGCGCTGTTCTAGCACTGTGGGCCCATGGCCATTACCATGTAATACAATGCAAAGCCCACATTTCCAGTGAAGGCACCATCTCAGCCATTCATTTTTTCCAAACTTGTCCTGGCTCTCTGCATGCTTCCATTCACACTCATTCTGGACTCATTCTGTAAGTACAAATTCTTTATATAAGAGGAAAGAGCAAATTCGTTCTGCAGATGTTCATGGAAACCAGGCAGATACAGTAACAATTGCAGGTAACCATCAAGACAATCGAGGCGAACATACTCACTTTTTTCCAGTCATGGGGCTTGAACTCAGGGCCTGGGCTCTGTTCCTGAGCTTTCTCACTCAAGGCTAGCACTCTGCCACTTTGAACCACAGCTCTACTTCCCAGTTTTCTGGAGGTTAATTGGAGATAAGAGCCTCACGGACTTTCCTACGTGGGCTGGCTTCAAACCATGATCTTCATATCTCAGCCTCCTTAGTTGCTAAGGATTACAGAGGCATGAGCCACCAGCAGCTGGCTCTTTAACAGCTTCTTGCTCTTGCTCAGCTTTTAATCCTTCATGGCTGGTGTCACATCTCCATTTCTGGCTTTTTGCTGGTTAACTGGAGATAAGAGTTTTATGGGTTTTTTCTATCTGGGCTGGCTTGGAACCACAGTTCTCAGATCTCAGCCTCCTGGGTGGCTAGGATTAGCCATGTGAGCTGCTAGGGACCTGGGTTGCTCTTCCACCTGTCACAGCTTTCCTGCCCTTTGCAAGACACAGCCTTCACACAGTTCTTCACCTTGATCTTGAACTTCCCACCCTCCCAATAGTGAGAAATAAATTTCTCTTCTTTGTAAATGACTTTGTCTCAGCTGTTCTGTTACAGTAGCACAAAAACAAATGAAGATGCGAAAGAGAATGCTTGTTGTTCTGGATATCCTGCGTTTGAGACAGGAGAAGGATATTAGCAATTGGAAACACGAGGTGAACGCATAGCTGAGACTTCAGGGAGAAGTCCAGGGTGGGGGCAAGGAGGTGTCTTGGCCAGAGAATTTCAATCAGGCTGTGTTTTGAGAGTCACTTGATGTCCTGTGAGGGGCTGCTGCTCCACTCAGGAGATTCAATTCATGAACTCCCTCTTTCTAAGCCTCTGTAAGAGCCTGCCCTCATGGAAGCAGAGGCACTGAGATGTTCTCAGATGCTCATTCTAAAGAAGAGTATTGAACATAGAACCCCCCCAGCTCTGTTCCTCCTTTTACTGCTCCCTTCTCACCCCCAAACTAACCTCAGCCTACCACTTGCCTCACTCGCCTAACCAGAGGAGAAGCACGTGGGTAAGTCCACCCTCACCAGCACAACTGTATCGATCTCTGCCTGCATAGGGCCGGAAGAGAAAGCAGCAGTAACGATCAGCTGGACCAAAAGAAACAAGCTTCAGCCTTGTGGATGTTCAGAGGATGATTTGATGAGCCCCAGTGAGACAGATGTTCCTAGAGACTTCTGTGGGGGAGAAAACTGGGAAACATCTACAAGGGAGAAGTTTAGATTTCCCCAAAATCCTCACTCTGTCAACAAAATCTCACTTGGCTATGGACACTGCCACATACCAAAGGGCATTTTCAAATGTGTGCCAGTATTGTTAGTTATTTTTTAATTTTTGCCTTTATGGTGAACGCAGTGGTATTCAGTAGATATTTTTAATGTGCTAGGCCCTAAGTGATAAGCAAATACACCCTCTACCTTATAGAGGAATGATCTTTCTACTCCAAATGATGATAAACAGTGCCTCTATGGGGAAAATGTATACCACAATGATAATGCAAAAGCTAGAAGGTGATGCTCTTTTTCCCACAGTGTTTGAGATATCTGATAGATCATAAAGTCTCCAGCTCCATTTTTGGGCATTCATTTTCTAATAAAAATTTTGGCAGAATTAGCAATAGAACCAAACTCACAAACTCAAGGAAAGTAAAAACAAATATGAAACTATAAAAACTAGAAAATGGAATAAAATGTGGCATAGTTTTCTTCATCTTGTACTTATTCTTAATTTCAAATAATCTATTCATATGTATTTATTTAGTTTTATATCTTTAGTATTTTTAAAGTACTTTTTTCCCTGATGTGCATAGATATCATTGAGCAAAAATCAAACAAATGGAGAGGAATGTCCAAACTCAGAGAATAAAGCATTTAACACAAATTACCATTGGTGTTCTCTAATTCCAGGGATCATAACACATATTCGTTGCAAGAATAGAAATTTCTTCACTTTGTAGAGGGGAAATAAAGGATGCTTATCTTAACTGAATGTGTTCATTCCCTTCTAAATAGGTTGAATATTGTATCTGTTGTGAAAAATCCATTTCTTCCTTGTCCTTTTACCAGGGGGAATTCCATTTGATTAATCTAACTGGAGATTTTTAGACTCAAGAGAAGAAAAAAAACTTATCCAGAAAAAGAGGAAGTTGTGAAGCCAGAAGTAGCAGCAGATGAGTCAGAAATATATCACAGGCTAGATACCATAGAGAGTCCACCATTACCAGCACACACCACAGCCCTTCCACCTCTCTATTCTATTACAATTACACAGAAAACAAATTTCTAGCTGGGTGCTAGTGGTTCACACCTATAATCTTATCTACTCAGGAGGCTGAGATCTGAGGACTGCAGTTCAAAGCCAGCCTGGGCAGGAAAGTCTGTGAGACTCTGATCTACAATTAACCACCAGAAAACTGGAAGTGATGCTGTGGCTTTAGTTGGTAGAGTACTAGCCTTGAAGAAAAGAGCTCAGGGACAGCACCCGGGTTCTAGTGAATTCAATCCCATGACCAAGATACAGACACAGACACAGACACACAGACACATAGACAGACAGACAGACAGACACACACACACACACACACACACACACAAACACACACACACACACACACACACACACACACACACACACACAAGGAAACCAAATTCCAGCTCTCTCATATAATCTACCATTCTACTATTCCTCTTGAAGGTTACACCGTGTGAAAATGGATGTTTAGAAAGCTCTTCTTGTTGAAAGAATTTGGAATAGTGGAAAGAAAGAAAAGCATTCTGGGAAGAATGCTAACTTGGAAGCCACAGAGCTCAGGATTAAAATTTTGGTTTTACAAATTGTATGACTGGGCAGCTTTCTTAGGTTTGGGTGTCTCATTGGTGGCCTCCGAGATTATCACTGAATTTTTTCTAATAAAATACCATGACAAGCTGAGTGCCCATGGCTCATGTGTGTAATCCTAGCTATTCAGGAAGTTGAGATCTGAGGATCAAAGTTCAAAGCCAACTTGGGCAGAAAAATTCATGAGACTCTTATCTCTAACCACCAAAGAGCCAGAACTGGAGCTGTGGCTCACATAGTAGAATACGTCAAGCAAAAAAGCTAAAGGATATTGCCCAGACTCTGAGTTCAAGCCCCAGTACCTGGCACACACATACACACACAAACATACATGCATACTCATACACTCTCACGTATGCACACACAAACATCACTGGCAGGAAGAATATTAGACACAGAATTTTCAAATCCCCAGTAAAGTACAAACAATATTGAATCCAAAACATAGAAACATTGAATAAAAACCTGTAGGCATTTTCTGTTCTTGGAATTCTTCTGCCAGACATGAAGGTCATTCCTCTGAAATTCTATTTGCAAATAGAATAATTCCTTTTTTAAGCTCATCTGTGTTGTGCAAGTACCTAGTTACACTGCTAGCAGAAAATAGTTGACATTGCCTACAAATTCCACAATAAGCTCCACAATCTTATTAGCTGCATTTTCTATTTTCTAAGGTACCACAGGGGACAGCTTTACCAATTGTTTCATTATTATATAATGGCTTACCTTTTCCATAGCTGCTTTAGTAATTCTCTTTCTGTAGCCAGCACCTGCTGGCTACAGAAAAATATATTGAGCTGGCTCAACATTTTTTCCAGTCTTCACTGAGTTTTCCTGCTGTTCTTCTGGTCTTTGGTTAACAACCTCAGTTCGCAGCTTGGCCAGCTTTAGTCCTGATTGTCTTGTCTTAAAAAGCCAGTGTTGCACATCATAGATATTTCTGGTGCCAACATCCCTCTGTAGAGATACATATTTCAGGCTGGGAAGGTGGCTCAGTGGTAGAGCGCTTGCCTTGCATGCCTGAGGCCCTGGGTTCGATTCCTCAGCACCACGTAAGCAAAAAGAAAAAAAAGCTGGAAGTGGCGCTGTGGCTCAGGTGGTAGAGCGCTAGCCTTGAGCTGAAGAGCTGAGGGACAGCGCCCAGGCCCAGAGTTCAGGCCCCACGACCGGACCCCCCCCCCAAAAAAAAAGAGATACATATTTCATAGCTGGTAATTTTGTTTACAACCAGCTATGCTAATACCAATCTCTGCAAAGGTCACAATTCTGTAGACTGGCAATTTTGGTTAGATACGCAGAAACTCTTCTCTTGGTCTCATGTACACTCCTTCAGCAGCATGCCCTTGGGGCATGGTTGTTTAGGAATGGCCTCCCTCACATAGCTAGTAAAGAAACCCCGCATTTCATTACTAGATGACCTTACTGAACAATGGCCTGGACATCTTCATGTGGTTGCTAGGGGGTCCTAGGGCCTGGTGAGTGCTATGACTGGATGAAGGAAGTGTGTGAAGAAAATACAATGCCAGTGGAAACTGCTGGCTTGTGTTTGCCAACTCTTCTCTGCTATTTTATGTGTACAACAAAGGCGGCAAAGACACAGGATTCTGAGTGCTTCACATTATGCAGTGATCCGAAGGCCCAATGTGTTTCTACTCCTTTGTGTGCCTGGTCTTTGCTACATGCAGATTTCCTGTTATCTGCTTGGTTTGGAGGGTGCCCTATGACCTGTGAGCCCAAATAACCCTAAACTACCCTGTATTCTCCTACCAATTAGAAGCAGGGAATTGTTTCTCTTTTGCCCAGCCTTCCTCTCCCTTGTGTCTCTTGACAATGCTTATGTGTCTTGAGCGATCCTTTTTTTTTTCCTTATTGTATCTATTGGCAGTTGCTGAGATTCAAATGCAGCAAGAAAAAGTTTAAATGTGTGACCAATTTTAGTTTCTGTTGTATGTATGTAAGTATGTATGTACGTACGTACTTTCCTTTTTCAAATGAATTATTTGGCCTAGTGGAGAGACTGTGAGAGAGAGTCTGTGTCCAAGAAGTGGACAGAGAAAATTTTGCAATAAAAAAATTCAGAGTACCATACACTTAAAAGTCAGTGAGTTCAGAAATAGAGGGAAAAGGGAAAACATACAACAGTGGGACCCATCAGCTGCACTGCACATTAATGAAAGTGAACTAAGCAACTCGAGGGCAGCAATGGGAGGGAGGGAATTCGAGGGATAGAGGGAACAGCTAACACTAAGCAAAAGAAAAGAAATGTACATATCACCTGATGTGGAAGAAATAGCTCTATTGTCAAAGCTCATAGAACTCACATAGACCCTGATAATGACAATTTGCTTCATGAAGGTTAAAACGTGTTTGTGACTTTAAGTATCACTATCTCATAATGCTATGAAATTTATCTAATCACTTAATCACAATAATTTTTTTTAAGTCAGTGAGTTAAGCCAGGCAGGAGTGACTCACAGGCTGAGATATGAGGATTGAGGTTTGAAGCCAGCCCTTGGGCAGAAAAATCTCCAAGTTAACCAGCAAAATAGAAGCAGAGATGTGACTCAGGTGGTAGAGCACCAACCTTGAGGAAAAAGCTAAGAGAGAGTACAAGGCTCCTAGCTCAAGCTCCAGTACTGATTTAAAAAATAATGAATTAATAATCTCTCCTATCTGAAGGCCTGCAAAATAACAATTAATATTTTCTTTTTGGCAGGGGCATGGGAAAGCCTAATGTTAAAATATCAGAATTGAATTGGAAACTGATAATCCAGTTCAATTTTTCATTTTACCAGTGCCCGGAGAGCTAAAGAGATTTACCTAACCTGTACCTCTGATCATTTCACAGTGATTTCAGATACTTAAACATTACTACAGGATTAGGACATATAATACATTTTATGGATGATTATATTAAAATGGCTGCACCTGTTTTTATAAGTATTTCTAAAACATATACAATCTTCTCACCTAAGAGTCTGTGACAAGGCACAGAATCTTATTGTAAAACCTTTACTGCATTAGGACTGTGTACAAATAGAGACTAAAACTACTGACAGGATTCACAGGAAGTGACCAAGAAACAAGAGAGTGTTGTCCAGCTTCTCTTTAACCCTCTGCTCGATTTCTGTAATACCTTCCTTTTTCCTTCTCACATCTTCTGCTTCCTATGATCTACTGTCTATGATCTGCCATTGACAGACTCTGGTCTTCACTGAAAGCTGCAGTATCCTAATTCAGACCACCTATGATTTTTGCCCTAACTTCTCTAGAAAACACCTTAAATGCTAAAAAAAAAAAAAAATGCACTCCATAGGTTCACTTCAGTTTATCTCCAGAATGTATTCATGAATTCCAGCTGTCTCACCAGTGGCCTGAAGTCAAATTAGGGCTAGACTTCTGGCACGTATTTCACAGAGAATTCATGTGGAGACTTTATTTGTTCTGAATAAAGATATGAAAATATTTAGTGAATGGACCCTGTGATTTAAAAACCTGCCTTTCAAAGAGGATTGTGCAAGATACATGCCTATGAAGTATTAAGCATGCAAAGCTGGTTTTAATACCAAGGTCTAGTGGCTATCCTCATGTATGCAACATGTTAAGCACATTTGTTTTATGGTAGCTTGCTTTTCTGGGTTTAGATGACCTGTGCCCACTCTGTCCCATCCCATACAGTCCATGTGCAGTTGAGTAGTTGAGTTCTAGCAGTGGATTCAGCACATATATCTTCTTACACAACCTGCCATTTATTACCCATGGCTACGTCCTCCTCTCCTCCCTCTGTGTATCGTGTGTTCCAGTGAAACTCATTTGACTCCGTCAGCAACACAATGTGTTGAAATGTTCAAATTGGTCTTCTCTCTTAGGAGATTCACATTTATGACATTAATTTTCATAGTAAACATTTTCTTCCTTGACAGTTCCAAGGGAAACAATGCCCCAGTCAGATTTGAGTGATCATAAGTCATTAAATCAGCAAGGTTCAAAATAATAAACTATAATATACATAATAGCTTGTCTCTTCCAGTCTGATTAATTCCAAACTTCCTTGCAATTAGAGTAACTTTTCTCCTGGAAAAGCATGCTGAGATAAGTTTTGCATGCCAAATGAGACACACAAACCCATAGCTGTCTTGTAAAATATTACAGAGCGCTTGCCTTGCATGCCTAAGGCCCTGGGTTCAATTCCTCAGCACCACATAAGCAAAAAGAAAAATACCGGAAGTGGTGCTGTGACTCAAGTGGTAGAGGGCTAGCCTTGAGCTGAAGAGCTGAGGGATAGCGCCCAGGCCCAGAGATCAGGCCCCACTACCGGACCAAAAAAAAAAAAAAAAAAAAAAAAAAAAAAAAAAATTTACTTAAGGAAAGGACATTCTTTGGACATGTTAATGCTTGCTGGCTGAAGTAAGATTGTGTCCTAGCAAGCTTAGACACTACTAAATATAGTGCGCTTTCTTTTAAGGCTCATGTGAGGTCCAAATGCAAATATCCCAAATATAATTATCCCTGAAGGCCACTCCTTGTTAATGGCTGCTGTGATCCATACCATTCCCAGTGGAGTAGCTCCAGTCTTCCCATTCCTCTAATAATAGTGTCCCACAATTTTTTTCACATTATAAATGTTCTTTAAATATATATGCTGGATGTTTTTCATTGCTGTCAAAGAGTTCAATTATTTTATATTTTAATAATAATCTGGGAAAACCCCCAACATGTTCACAACCATAAATTACTTTTTCTTGTTATAAACCATTCATGTTATCGTAAAATAAAAAGGTGAAAAGAGCTAGGTGCTGGTGGCGCACACCTGTAATCCTAGCTACTCAAGAGGCTGAGATCTGAGGGTCTCAGTTCAAAGCCAGAATGGGCAGGAAACTCTGTGAGACTCTTATTTTTAATTAACCACCAGAAAACCAGAAGTGGTGCTGTAGCTCAAAGTGATAAAGTGCTAGCCTTGAGCAGAAGAGCTGAAGGACAGTACTCAGGCCCAGAGTTCAAGCCTCACAATAGGCCAAAAAATAGGTAAAAATATTACAGTAGATGAATGTATCAAGAATATGTGGTGTATATATATGTGTGGTGTATATATATATAATATATATATTATATATAAAATGGAATTCTACTCCTCAGAAAGAATGACATCGCTACATTTGTTAGGAAATGGAAAGACTTGGAAAAATTATATTAAGTGAAGTAAGCCAGGCCCAAAGAAACATAGGTCCCTTGGGTTCCCTTATTTGCAATAACTAGTATATGTCTGTGACAAGTAGAAAAGGTCAAAAGCTATGTACATATGACCAGATAAGATGACATTAAGCGAAATGAACCCCAAATAGGGACACAGGTGGTTTTTTTTCTTCCTTGCTATTGTTTCTAACATATTTATAAGATACCCTGTGATTTTTTTTTGTTGCTTTGTATGTTCCTCCCCCATGGTATAACCCCTGTTTTCACTGTATTTGATGTCAGTATAAGTTGGAGAGGGGAATGGAGCAAAAACAAAATGTTTAAATAGGGATACAGGTTGACCCACTGTAACAATGAGATGTACAAGACACTATGTTGAAAACGATCTTTACAATTTAGGTTGTGGGAGGAGTGTAGTTGTGGAGGTGAGAGGGAAGGGATGGTAGGGGAATAACAAAAGAGGAGGCAACAATGCTTGATAAGAAATGTACTCATTACCTTGCTTGTGTAACTGTAACCTCTCTGTACAGTATTTTCACAATAAAAATGACTAAAAATATTACAGATAGGTAATGGTTTTCATAAAAATTACAATGTAACACATAATTGTAATTCTATATCTTTCTCTAATCATTCATATTTATCATGTTTTTTATATGACCTACAAAGCGTTATAAAAATTACAAGTGAAGGGTGTGGAGGGGTGGTTTAAGTGGCAGAGTATTAGCCTTGAGTGAAAGAATAAGGCCCTGAGTTGAATCCCCTATTTCAGGAAAAGGGAGGGAGGAGCCTTAAGCCCATCACCAGTGGCTTAGGTCTATATAACCTTTGTTCCTCAAATTGTTGGTGTCTCAGGATCTTAGACAGACAAGTTCAAGACTCTTATCTCCAATTATCTTGTACAGACAGATGCTGGACAGGCATATATGTGACTCTTATCTCCAATTGATTAGTAAAAAGCTGGAACACGAGGCTTGTGCAAGTGGTAGATGGCCAGCTGTGAGCTAAAATGCTAAACAGAGGGAGAGGTCTTGAGTTCCAGTACTTTAACCTGCTGTTACATCTCAAAAGGTTTTACGTTGAAATGTGTTTAGCATTATTATACTTGGCCATCCAGGCATCTATATTAGTGCCTGTGGTCAGAGAAGAATTACAAGTTGACTGTTGTTACTTTGCATGATTCTCAGATAAGTAAAAAAAAACAAAATTAAAGTGTTAGATATAAACGGATTACCCTTTTATTTCCCCACATTCAATTGCCAGGATAGAATACTGAGTGCTGGTAAAGACATACTAAGACAAGAATTCTCATAGTCTTTGGGAGATTGGTTTGAAATCTTTTGGTTACTAATAGGTCAAAAAGTCTTAAGATCATATGTATTACCCAGCAATTCCACTTTTAGAATTCTTTTTGAAAAGTTGCAATATATTAACCCAAAATTATGTATAAAGCAAAAAAGGAGAGACCATGAACAGTAATATGATTAAATGTGTTATGATATATAATTAAATTCAAAATACTCTAAGATCATTTTGAAATATTTATTAAGTTTTTTGTAATGTTAATTAGACTATAAATCAATTTCAGAAGGCTTGACACCTTCAAATTATTCAGTTTTCCCTTCTAGGAATGTTAGATATTTTTAGATTATGTAGATCATAGACTATGACTGTTATCAAAGAAAAACCTTTTATTTTTCATTACCTACATAGATATTGCTAGATATAAGGAACAATATCAGTAGTAACAATATTTGTTCACACTCTAATATCTATATTGAACGCTCTCTAAGGAGATAATACCAACATTCATTAGCCTTGGAATTTACTAAGCAAATTACGTAATGTTCAAAATAGCTTGAAGAAGTAGCTACTACATTTTCCATTTTACAAAGAGAAGTAAAACTTAGAGAACTAGAACCTTCCTCCAATTTGCAGCTTGTGAGTTAAAGACTCTGACTTATATCTGAATTCTATGCCCTCAGCCACACCAATCCAAAATGTGAGAACTATTGAATTTTATATTTTTGACTTATATTCCAACTGACTGAACTTTAGGATTTAGAGAAAAGCACATTTGAATTACAAATTTCAAGTCAGCATTCTTTATTTCCTCTTGCAGACTTCTCAGTAAATCTTCTATTGAATTTCAAAGACTTCTTCAGAAACAAGAACTCTCAAATGACTCTCAAATTTGTCAAGAGAAGATTAGAAAAGCTCTATTAATATTTTTACATACATTATGTTCCTGTAGCACCAACTTAGTGACTTAGAAATTGTCTCCCCCTCCAATTTATTATAATAAAAAGTTTCCAGAAACTTCTACAAATTCCAACTTAATCTTTTGTTATACATTAGAGCATCATCATAATGCTATGGTATTAATGTATGTCACAACAGGGTTTTTAGAGTGAAAGATGGGTCTTTTGCCCTCCCACAGCCATTATGAGCTGGAGCTCATATCATGGCTATGTAACATCATACGGCTACACAAAAGCACAATATGGAATCAATATCATTGACTGTGTAACTGAAAACAGGTTATTTCCTACTGAACCACAGCTATCAGCTCTGCATAAATCAGCAAAGACTAAAGTGGTAAATGACCCCACCCATTAAACATCATCAAAATCCCAGCTGAATGATCTGTACTACAATCTCTCTTATTCAAATAGACTATTTGGTGTTTGTGCTACTGGGGTTTGAACTCAGGCCTTCATATTTGTTGGTCGGGCATTCTACCACTTGAACCATACTCTTAACCCTTTTCACTCTACTTATTTTTTAGATAAGAGTCTCACTTTTTACCTGAGCTGTCCTGGACCAAGATCCTCCTGTTTATGCTTCCTACTGTTGCTTAGATGTGGTTTTGCCAACTTTTTCTTTTTTCTTTCCTTTTTTTTTTTTTTTTTTTTGCCTGGGCTGGTCTGTAACTGTGATCCTCCTGACTTCTGCTTCTCCAGTAGCTAGATTACAGGCATGAGCCACCAGCACCTGACCTCTCAAAACTGTCATTTAATGGAATATCAAATAGAATCTTTGTCCAAAGATCAGTTGGTACTAATAATGTTGGTTTTTATTATTAAAATTGAAAGCATAAAAAATTTTAAAACAACACAAGTGCCCTTACAACTTATTAATGGTTTAAAAAACTGGCAATATAATAAAATGGAAATGTGAAACTATTACAAAGGGTATACTGATTTTAAGGTGATGATAAAAGTTACATACTAAATGAAAACTCATAATATACAATTATGCATATAGTGGGAATCTATACATGCATTGACTGAGAATTTTCAGTTGGTATAAAATTTGAGTCATTCCCCTCTCCCATTTCTACTCTGTCATGCTTTATTGCATTTCAATTCCCATCATAATATTTTGGACAAATTCAGTAATAGTCTGGTTCCTTTGGCTTCTGATACACAGTCCAATTTTAAAGTGTTAGGCTCATTTTAGGTTCAGTCTCTTTTCCTCTCCATGCAGCCAAAGCCAAGTAGCTTGAAGACTCCTGCTGCTGGCCCTGGTGGGGTGGGAAGGCCTGAGCTTCCTGCATGAATGGCCCCCAGGGTGGGGGTCAGGGGTGAGGAGGAGTCCCAGGCCTGGTTCTGGTTTAGTGTGTTGGGTCTGATCCCATGGGGCCCTCTGGGCAGCAATGGCCTCCAAGTTGACCAACTGGGATTTGGAGAGCGACTTATAGCATTACCAGGGTACCTTCTCTCACTGTGAGGTAGTGACTTTTCCCCCACCCTTCCAGACTCTTCTCTGGGTTGTACAGCTGCTATCCCAAGCCCCCGGGGAAGCCCCTCCTCCCCCCACAGAATCATGAAACTTTCCAGGGACATTGCCACCTTCACCACCAAGGAGAATTAAACTGGGGGCAAAGCTCTCACCTTCTGAGGGGTACTGCATTTTCCACCTTACAGCTCTTTTCCATGCTTACCTTAAGAAGTCTGCAGACTAGAAATGTACTTTAGTCTCTAGGGATGCCCTGGGCACCTTAGGAAACTCTCCCAAGAGCTCCCTTAAGTGCTTCTTTCCAACGGCCACATAGAGCTACAAAACAACAAAGCTGCAGGGATAACTGGCAGCCATTCTGCAGTGAGATGCCAACTGCCCTGGCTTCAAGAAGCCCTACCTACCTATATCTTGAATCACTCTTTTGGTTTTCCTCTTCTCATTGACAAACAAGGCTTTGGAAAAGTTAAAACTCTCTCCAGAAATGTAGTTTCTTCCTGCCTTTAAAGATGAAGAGGATGTCACCAGGAGATAGTCAATGCTAGTAAGATGGATTGTAAACTAAGCCTTGTGGAAAGTATTGAGTCTTACTAATTTATGACTCAGCTTTGGACAAAGCTACAATTCTAGGCACAGGAAGAAGCCTGTCCATCATGCCAGCAAGTAGCAGGCAAAGAATGGAGCACTTTCAAGCTTAGTAACTTTTTTTTTTGTCGGTGGTGGAGCTTGAACTCTGGGCCTGAGCACTGTCCCCGAGCTCTTCAGCTCAAGGCAAGCACTATACCACTTGAGCCACAGCCCCACTTCCAGTTTTCTGGTGCTTTATTGGAGATCAGAGTCTCATGGACTTTCCTGCCTGGGCTGGCTTTGAACCGTGATCCTCAGAACTCAGTCTCCTGAGTAGCTAGGATTACAGGCGTGAGCCACTAGTGCCCAGCTAAGCTTAGTAACTTTTACCACACTACAATGTAAATTCATGCAGACACTTTGGATATCAGTTTGGAGATTCCTTGATAAAATGAAGGTACAACTGGCTCATGATTCAGCTAAACTCCTGAGTCTCAGTCTGAAGAATAAGCCTGCATACAATTGAGATGTTTATAGCAGCATTCTTCACAATAGTCAAACTATGGAATAAGCCTAGGTAAGCAACCATTGATGAATATATGTTAGAGTTTTATTCAGCCATTAAGTAGATTGAAATTATGTTCTTTGCCTGCAAATCCTCATTATAACTGAAAAAACAGGAGAAAAACAAAATGATTCATCTTGTCTGTCATATGAGGGATTGAGACCTCAAAAACTAAAAACAACAAACCCACAACCCAATGACACCGAGTACAAGATGAAGGGGACAGATTTTGGGAATGGGAGCCTTGGAGAGACGCAAGAACAAAAAGGGAGAGTGAAGTGGGGGGAAAGGAAACCTAAGTTTTTCATATGCATGTATGAGAATAGAATGATTCAACCTGTTAAAATTGCTTTAATGGGTGTCAAGGATAAGAAAGAGGATTTTACGTGGTATATTGCATACATGTGTAGCTATACCACAGTAAAACAATTAATGTACACTAATAAGAACAAGGAGAATTAAATTTAACCATTTATATTATTTAACTGTATCTGGGATGGGAGAAAGTTTCGATTTCATCCAGCTTTTATGGAGTTTTCTCAATATCTCGGGTAGTGTCATAGTGTTAAACTCTACCTTGCTTCTATTACCATTCATTTTTTGCTGCTATGAGATGATTCAAGGTATGTGCAATTTCCAGTCTTTTCTTCTTGCCCAGGTATTTGTTCCAGGAGCCATATCTCCAGCCCCACCTTTTCTTTCTGCTATGTATTACATGATTTTTAAATGTAATAATGTGTGACATCATCTGCAAAAAGCTTGCCCATTTCTCATTTTTAAAACAGTGATTAGTACATATGAGCAAGTTGCTAAAGACTACCACCAGGCCCAGATTTTCTGTCTCCTAAATACAGGAAGACCTGAAGCCAGAGTTATTTAATATTGTATTTGTAGCCTTTTGAACCAAAACAGCATCAAGTACTTCTATTGGTAAGAAAACTACTCTGTAAACATCTCTTGTCCTATTTTTGCCTTGTATTAAGTAGATCCTCTGAGTTTTACTTAGTTTTACAGTTATGTATATGTACCAAGAGGGGGCTTTAGTTTTTTGGTGTCCATCCTGGGGCTTCAACTCAAGGGTCTTGGGAGCTGCCCCAGAACTTTTGTGCTCAGGCTAGTGCTCTACCACTTGAGGCACGGCTCCACTTCTAGCTTTTTGCTAGCTAATTAGAGATGGGAGTGTCTTGGATTAGTCTGATCCGGCTGGCTTTGAACTACGATCCTCTGGTCTCAGCCTCCTGAGTAGCTAGGATTACAGGCATGAGCCACGGATGTCTGGCCAACAGGACCTTTTATAGTTAATTTTCCTTTGGAATCCTACTTCTGAAATGTGTTTTCCTACTGAATTAGTTATTAAGATAGTTTAGGACACTAAAGATTAAACAAGGCAAAATAATGGGTTTTAAGAAGAAAAGCAAAGGGGAGAAAATAGGTTAATTCTTCCTCATCAGTCGAAGATTTCTGTCAGCTTGGCAGGAAATCACCTAAGAACTGGGCTGGCATCCTTGAGCAGATTAAAGTGGAGATGCCTGCTAAGCAGCTCGCCGCAGGCCCGTCACCATGGCGACCAGGGGCCCCGCCCACCCGTCACCATGACTACGCGGATGCAGGCGCAGGCCGGTGACGTCACAGGCACGCCCCGCAGGCCTGGCCTGCGGCGCAGCCTCCCCCAGAGCCGCCATAGTGGCAGAGGAGCCCGGATGGGCCCCGCCGTCCTGCGGCGCGGCCGGCCGTTCACTGGAGGTTGAAGACGGGCGACGCGAGACGCGACGCCGCGGAGAGGCTTCAGCGGGTGGCCCTCCCGCCACCCTCCGTGACCTCACCCGGAATTAGAGCAAGGCGAGGCGGAGAGAAGGTAGAGGCCGTGGGCCGCTCCCGCGGCAGCGCGGACGGTTCCCGGTCGTAGGCTCGGATTCCGTGTGAATGACCGGAAACGGCTGCACTGGCAGACCGTTAGAAAACGACCGCAGGACACTAGCGATCGAGGTGCAATCACACATAGACCCAAGCACAAAGACAACGAGCTTTTACGTGCCGGGCTCGTGTGTTAAAAAGCAGCCCCCCCCCCCCCCCCCATGTACTGGAACCTTCCAGATAACGCCCGAGTCACCCACCCACCCACCCCGCAGAGGTGGAATGTGCTGAGGAAAGCTACTTCAGGCTCTAATTCACACACACACACACACAATGTCCACGTGGGTTTATTTGTGTTCACCTTGGTTTTGTCTGTCACAAGGCAGCGCATCCTCAGGGTACCAAGTGCACTGTGAAAAGTCAGGAGCCTGCATCGCCAGGTGCAGGGATAAGAGCCAGCAGCCTGTGGACGCTGGTGGCTCTCACCTGTAATCCCTGGCTACTCAGAAGGCTGAGATCTGAGCATGACAGTTGGAAGCCGGCCCTGGCAGGAAAGTCCATGAGACCCTTAGCTCCAGTTAAGCACCCAAAAAAAGCCAGAGGTGGACCTGTGGCTCAAGTAAAGGCTCTAGACTAGAGAATAAAAGCCCAGGGACAGCACCCTGGCCCTGAGTTCAAGCCTCAGAATCAGCACACACACACACACACACACACACACACACACACACACACACACACACACACATTAAAAAAATTTATTGTAAAGGTGATGTACAGAGGGGTTACAGTTATACAAGTATGCTAATGAGTACATTTGTTTTTGAACAATGTTAACCTCCTCCCTTGTTTTCTACCACTTTCTTTCCCTCCCATTCCCCTTCCAACTTGTAAAGTTCATGTCCGAGGTAGTGTCTAGTGAGTATCGCTGTTACTTTGGTTCACCCTTTTCCCCACCATTTCTGTGATTCCCGTTTCCTTCCCCAAAATGAGATACAAGTCAAAGGATACTGAAATCAGAAACAGTGACCACATGGACTAAACCAGAGGGGGAAAAAAGAAAGGCAAAAGAAACAACTGCAAACAGCACATTAAAAACAACAACAAAAACCCTTTTGTTTCCATGTTGTGGTGATCATTTCAATAACATTTTATGTGGTCATATGCACATAGCTATTGGGCTATTGTGATCCTCTGCTAGGACTATCCTATACTAGTGACTATACCAATGATCACAAAAGAGGGAAATCATGGAGCCTATGATTCCTTGGATCTGGCTTACTTAATGTTTTTTTCCAACTCTTCCCATTTCCTTACAAATGGGGCAATGCCATTCTTTCTAATGAAAGCATAGAATTCCATTGTGTATATATACCACATTTTCTTAATCCATTCATCTACTGAAGGGCATCTGGGTTGATTCTATATCTTAGCTATGGTAAATAATGCTGCAATGATTATAGTTGTGCTGGTAGCTTTAGTGTGGCCTTGTTTGTGATCATTTGGGTAAATGCCCCAAGAGTTGGATTGCTGGTCTGAGGGGAGCTCTATGTTTAGTCTTTTAAGGAACCTCCATACTGCTTTCCAGAGTGGTTGAAGCAGTTTACATTCCCACCAACAGTGTAGTAGTGTTCCCTTTTGGCCACATCTCTATCAGCATCTGTTATTATTGGTTTCCTTGATAATAGTCATTCTACTGGGTTGAGGTGGAATCTCAATGTAGTTGTGATTTACATTTCTTTTATGGCCAGAGATGCCAAACATTTCTTCCTGTGTCTATTGGCCATTCTTATTTCCTCTCCGGAGGTCTTTTTAATTTTTTAGCCCACTTATTAATGGAATGATTGTTTCTTTGTTTTGGGAGGGTTTAATTTTTTGAGCTTTAAGTATATTTTTGATATAAGGTCCCTGTCTTTTGTGAAGATCTTCTCCCAGTCTGTGTGCTTTTTATTTATCTTTGGCATGCAGAAGCTCTGCAGTTCAATACAATCCCATTTATCCAGCCTTTCTTTGATTTGTTGGCACACACATATTTTAACAACTGCCTCTGGGAGAAGATGATTCTTGTAATGTGCTGGTACTTCCCCCCTTTCTTGCGAAGTTTCTGGAAATGTCAAAGCACAGTACTGGCACCAGCTAGAGGTGGAATTCTTGAGTTTGAATTCCCTCTTCTGAGGAAGGGGGTTGGGAGCTGGGCTTAAACTTAATTGCAAAGTGGTGCATTTGTTTTTCTTTAAGAAAAGCAAGAGATGATTGTTGGAGACCACTTATTATGGAAGTGGGTATTTGACAGAAGCTGAATTGTTGGGGTTTTATATCCTCACATCCATTTCAATGCAGTGAAGTCCTGATTTCTTACTCAGGGTGCCTTATTTCTATGCATGGCATTGTTTGAAGTGAAAGTCTAGTACTAAGAAAATAGTAACATTAGAAAAGTGCTTGGGTAGTTGATCTAAAGCGCTTGCTTGCATTTATAAACTGACACTATGAAACTAAAATACAGATCCAATACCAATGTGCTGATGTCTGTGGACTTACTATAGTACTTTCTTGTACTTGATTAAATCTTAAGTACAGGTTAAAAGAGACAACTATGTCTAGGTCAAAGTGTATCCACAGAATCAGGACCTGTTTACAACGAGAAGAGTGTTAAAAGATTTCTTCAGAGGATGTCAGATATGCTCAAAGGATTCATCAGAAATCCCTCTGATGATGACTTGGGATGTATGTGTGTGTGTAAGTAGTTTGCAGCCAATTTATCCCTCGTACTCAGTCAACCAAGAAGCTGAACTTGGCCTGGATGCTGTCCCTAAGATCTTTTGTTCAAGGCTAGTATGCTACCATTTTTAACCATATTGCCACTTTTGGTTTTTGAGTGATTAATTGGAGATAAGAGTCCCATGAGGACTGAGTGGCCTCAAACCATGATTCTCAGATCTGAGTTTCATGAGAAGCTAGGATTACAGGTGTGAGACACTGATGCCCAGATTGTAGATCTCTTTTAATAAAGATTTTGTTTCAAAAAAGGGATTATGCAAGAATGGAGGGGCACTAATTGATCTCATTTTTCTTTTAAAGAGAAGCAGAAATGAAGCTTTAAAGAATGCCTTATCCAACTGTCTCACAAGTAGTAAGAGACAAAATTGTGTGTGGAATTAAGGCTGTAGATTTCCAACTCAACATTATTTTTCTTTGCAGAAGCTGGCAACCTGCTCTGTACCCCTGGGTACACACTTGAGCTGTCCCACGAGGCACTATGACCCACTTGTGACCAGTGAACACTTCAGATGTGGCTGATCTGAACTGACAGGTGTTGTAACTAAAAGATAGTACTGGGTGTTGATTTTTTTTTTTTTTTTTTACTGTGTCCCAGGCTTCTTTATTCAAGAACAAAGTTGAATAACATGGGGATTAAAATCAAGAGCATCATTGAACTTCACCTTCCCTCTAACCACTTCCCCCCCAGGACCACCACCCCCCTTTGTGCTTCCTTCCTTAGTGAATGAAGAACTTAATCCCAAAAGCCCTGGCACAGACTCCAGGCTCTCCTTCCCTAGCTTCTCCCATTTTCTCTGTTCCCCCATCTCTAGGAAGGGCAGGCATCTCAGTTTGAATGCATGGGAGAGCCCAGAGTGGTGACAGGGACAGGGGGAAAGGCTTCTGCCTCGGAGAAAGGGACGGAGTACAGTGTGGCAAAGTGAGGGGTCCCATAGCCTGGGGTTCCAAAGTGGGGCCCTGGGGCCAGAGGAAAGGCTACAGGTCCCCCTGGGAAAGGAGGCCCTGCTGCCTCAAAATCCTCTCGTTGGGAATAGTCACTGCTTGATCGTTTGCCCTTCTGGCGCCGGTTACAGAACCACACTCGGACCACATCCTTCTCCAGCCCGAGCTGCTGAGCGATAATGTTGATCTGCTGCAGTGTGGGTTTGGGGCACTGCACGAACATGCTCTCCAGGTTGCCTCTAACACGGTTCTCAATACTTGTTCGCTTTCTCTTCCGGGCCTGCACAAGTGTCTCTGCTTTGCATATCTCCTGAAGGTTCTCATTGTTATCAGCTTCCTCCACCCACTTCTGCAGCAGGGGCCTCAGCTTACACATGTTCTTGAAACTAAGCTGTAGAGCCTCAAAGCGGCAGATGGTGGTTTGACTGAACACCTTTCCGAAGAGAACCCCCAGGGTGAGCCCCACATCAGCCTGGGTATATCCCAGAGTGATCCTCTTCTGCTTCAGCAGCTTGGCAAATTGCTCAAGTTCTTGCTGCAGATTCTTGCTGTCCTCAGGGTTTGCTCCTGCTTCTCCTTCTCCAGCTTCACAGCACCAGGGTGGGCAGTGCAGGGGAAGCCCCCTCGGAGTGGCTCTCCACCCCGGCTCCCACCTCACCCTCAGGATGAAAGGGCTCCACTCCGATTTGGGGCACTAGGCCCACTCCAACTTGAGGTCCACAGTATGCCACTCCTCCACGGAACTCAAATGGCGGAGGGCAAGGAGCAATCCCCCATACCTCGGAACCTGGTCCAACCCCCGGCCCGATTCCAGGCCCTCCAGGAGGACCTTGGAAGCTCAGCCAAGTACGAGGGTCAACCCAGCCCGGCTCTAGCCCTCCAGGCCCGGAGGTGGGGGCGAGAAAGGGAAGTCAGAAGGCAGGTGTCCAGCCATGGGGGAAGAAGGGCACCCCAAGCCGGGGCCCTTGAAGAAATCTGGGTGTTGATATTTTTTATTAAAAACAATGTGAAGTATTTCTCCTTGATCATCTAAAAGTATTGATTACAACTTAAAATGATACTCTAGATATTTAAAATTATAATAGCTAACTTTTGAAAACCTTAGTGTGACTACCAGAAAATATGAAATTAGACATGTGGTTCACATTCTATTTCCATTAAACAAGTCTGCTTTAACCTCAGTTCAGTATCTTCATTGATTAACAATGGAAGATACCTGACCTTCCCATTTTTCTGGGTTGTTAACAATCATACAATGCCATCTTTGTGAAAGAGCTCTGCAGAGTGCTATACAAATGTGAGATCACATTTGCTTAATGCTCACTTGCTCACCCACTGTGATAGCTGTTCCTAAATGGTGGCATAAAATTTGTGAAGTTTTGCTTTTAGGTGTGTGAATAGCTATATCTATATATCTGAATATGTATACATTGTATTTATATCTGTTTTTTGATGTAAGGAGCATGAGATTTGATCTCATTTAAATATACTATGAGCAAAAGAAATGTTAGACTACCACCAACTACTGCTGGATAGAGCAGATCTCTCAAGAAACTTCTCTTCCGTTCCCTCCTTTAGTGCTTGCTTTTGACAGCCCCAACGGTGAGCCAATAGCAAAAAAGTCTGGGAACTGTGGTTTGCTCTATCTTAGCTCCAGTGTCATGAAACAATATATAGAAAGGTGCTAGGGTCTGAGAAACCATAGGCACAATTCCAGCTGTTTTGGAACTGATCTAAGTGGTGGCACTCAGTGACAACCATCAGTGGAAACTGTTCATTCTAGAAGAAAGAGGGAGAGAGAAAGACTTGCCTGACAGAGCCTTGCTGTTCATGGAGAAGGCAGACTTGTCCATAAGTCTGAGACATTTTCTGAGAAGTTGTAGAAAGGATGGATGTGGAGACTTTTGTGGGAAGAGTATTAATAAGCAAAGGCAGTCAGAAGATGACAAGATTTGGCTGGATTATACTCACAGATTGGGGGTGGTGGTCTTCAAATTACATGTATTAAACATAAGCACACAAAACTGGACTATGCATATTTTAGAACAAAATTATCTCCTTTTGAGACATATATTTAGTTTGGTTCAGTACTACTTCTAGTAATAGCATTCCTTTGGAAAACTACTTCTCCAGATTACGAAACCATTTAGCTACAATAACTCATGTTAAGATGTGGACAGGGTTAATGTCAAAATTACTAGAGGACCAATCAGAAAAGAGGTATTTATTTTCCATTTATGTCCTTCGGTGAATAGAATTTAAGTTTCAAACTTTAGTGACTGTACTCCAAAAAAAAAGGATCAAACCAAGAAATAGGGAAGCACATCTAAAAGATAAAGAGAATACAAAATTGTTATGATATAAGGCACTTAGATTAACTCGATTATTCTTGGACCCTGTTTATTTCTACATTATTTTATTATACATATTTTTAAAAACTGCAAAAGTTCACTTGTGTCAAATATTTTGATAAGTTTAGATAGTTCTGGCATAGTGATAACACCCTCAAAGTAACTTTCAATCCTACTGACAGTTGTGAGTTTTACTAGTCTAGATAAATTTTGCCACCTTTTTGTTTTTTTGGTTGGTTATGGGGATTGAACACTGGGCCTGAGCACTGTTCCTGAGCGCCTCAGCTCAAGGCTAGTGCTCTAACACTTGATCCACAGTGCTACTTCCAGGTTTTCTAGTGGTTAATTGGAGATAAAAGTCTCATGGACTTTCCTGCCCGGACTGGCTTTGAACCATCATCCTCAGATCTCAGCCTCCTGAGTAGGTAGGCTTGAACCACCAGCACCCGGCTATTTTGCCACTTTTTAAAGCACGTAGTAACATAATGACTATACTCTTTAAAAATTACAGATCATAATTGCACATATACCTGGGACATGGTATAATATTTTATATAGACTGCATTCTGCTGTGTCTGATTTGATCATAGCTTTGAAACTTAACCATGTTTATCAGTATATATTGACAATCAGCAGTACATTGTAAAGGTTTGTATGTATGTGTATGCTGTTCCTGGGGCTTGAATTCAGGGCCTAGGCACTGTGCTCAAGGCTAGTGATCTACCACTTTGAACCACAGTGTTATTTCCAACTTTTTAGTAGTTAATTGGAGATACATGTCTCTAGGACTTAACTGTCCAGGCTGGCTTTGACCCTTGATTCTCAGATCTCAGCCCCCTGAGTTGTTAGGATTTACAGGTGTGAGTCATGGATGCCTAACTATATTGTAATGGTATTATTTTAACAATGCATTCTCACTGTGCTTCCTATTTTGCATAATATAAAGAAAGCTGCTATGATCATTGTTGGTAAAGTATTATTAATGCATGTTTTCATTCTGTGTAAGTTAACTAAGTCACACTAGAAATGTATGTTTAACTTTCTAAGAACCTGCCATCTGCCTGTCTCATGAGTATCTCAAACTTGGACTCCTAACTGCTCATTACTGTGACTTACTTTACATGTTTTCTGTACTCACTGCCTTGGAGGACGCTGTCAGGTTTCTTAGACATTTAATACCAACCTAGGCTCCTTCTTCTCCAATCACCCTCTCACATATACCTCCTGTCACCTAGTCTTATAACACAGGTAGTGGACATCCATTTTCTCAAAACTAGGACACAGCAGATAACATAGTGCAGTCATTTTCAAATGCTTTTAAAACCTTTTGAGAATTGCATATCAAGTGAACATAAAAATAATAGTGATAGGCTTGGTGTGGTACAGGCCTATAATCCCAGCTGCAGAGAGGATAGAGACAGGAGGATCCTAGTGCAAGGAAAAGCATTAGACTGTATCTGAAAAATAAAACAAAAGGCATTTTGTGCATGGCTCAAGTGACAGAACTTGCCTTAACAAGTGTGAGGCCCCAAGTTCAAAGCCCAATACTACCAAGAAGAAAACAACTGAAGAAGTTTCACAAAATTTATTTATCCTTAATGTATGCAATATACTCTGAAATTTTGTGCTATATCTGCATGGTCATCGAATACAAACTGATTTGATGATTCATAATGATTTACAACCTCAGGTCTTGGATTTGACAAGAATTTAAGTCCTCTACTTTTAGTTTCCTAACTGTAAATATGCACAGCCCCCGGCTTCACTTGTAACAAAAACACAACATCCTGAGTTGTACTAAAACAAGGAGCTGTAGTAAGGACTGAAATGAGTTCGGAAGATGAGGAACTGTGGGCCAGGAGCAGGTCGTGCTCAGCCCCCACGTGTCCATCCAGGTCCTCCCCAGGTCCTGCCCATGGTGCAGAGCCCTTTCTAAAGCTTCTGGAGGTTCTTTGTGCCTCTGGTCTTTGCATGGCACCACTGAGATCATCTTTCTAAATTGAAGACCCAATCTTTATCAGGACTCTATTTAAAGAAACTTAGTAGTCTTAGCTATGCTATGTTTTTGGGGATTAAACAAGGTTCATAAAAAGGCAGATAACTGTACAGCATCTGGCTCTGGGGTTTTGTTCCACCCACTGTCTTCTCCCAATGTCTTTCTCCATTATGTCTAAATGATTTTCTCTACCTAGCTTGTATATCTTAGTTCTGACTAGCTCTCCCAAAGTTTTTTTTCTGAGAATGCTTACCTGGACCACCAAGTCCCTTAGCAACTTAAGGATACCATAATAATCACTTTTATCATTACACAGCTCCTACAGCCAAAGTTTTATTTCTCTTCCTTGTTCGTCAGTGAACAGTTGGAGGGTAAGAAGATGAAAGTCTCCATTTTTCATCTTTCTAGTCTTCAAGGGATGCCAGATAGCTGCTCAGTATGTATTTAATAAATGAACCAAAGTTTCTTTTTTCTGGGTCTGGTCGTGGGGCCTAAACTCTGGGCCTGGGCGCTATCCCTCAGCTCTTCAGCTCAAGGCTAGCGCTCTACCACTTGAACCACAGAGCCACTTCCCGCTTTTTTCTTTTTGCTTGTGTGGTGCTGAGGAATCGAACCCAGGGCCTCATGCATGCAAGGCAAGCGCTCTACCACTGAGCCACCTTCCCAGCCCAAGCCAAAGTTTCTAATGTAGAAATTTTCCTATTATAAAGGGAAGTGTTGGAAATTTTAGTATGCCAAAACCAAACTAATAAAAATCTCTTTCCTTTATGTAGCAATGTTTATTGTCAATTCAACAATTTTCTGTGTATTATTTCTATTTGAGAATAAGCAGTTGTTTCCTAAGAAAATCATACTGATATTCTCCCTTTCAGGCCTAAAACTCCACATAGACATGCTATGGTTTATATTTCTTAATGCTATTTCTGTACCATTCACATAGGATTGACTTTTGGGATAAGTTAAAGATGTAATTGTACAGTAATGAAATCTGATAACATATTTAAAAATAACTTAGACTAATTTCAGGTTCAGTTCTTTGGATGTGAGACAAAAGCAGAAGTACTACAAATTAAAATTTACTCCATGAAATTCCATGAAAAATATAAGAAAATTACTAGTAAAAAGCTCAATGGTATAGCTTCTCTTTCCACTAACAAAATAATTAACTCATTAGTTCCATCAAATCTTCAAAAAAAATCATCCTTTATACAGAGCAATAATGAAACAATACTTGCTTTTTGTTCTTCAAAGGCAAGCAACAATAATTAGAATAGACTAAGTTTGTCTAAGACTTTCATCTTATAGCCAATCCAAATTTTCCTAAGGTACTCACTTGCTTTCTACCTATTAGAACCAGGCACACATGGCTTAATCTTTAATCCTAGCTAATCAGGAGACTGATATCTGCCAGCCTGGTCAGGAAAGGCAATGAAACTGTTACCTTCTGTTACCACCAAAAAAAAAAAAAAAAGCCTGAAGTGGAGCTGGGGCTCAAGTGGTAGAGGACTAGCTTTGAGCAGAAAAGCTCAGGGACAGAACCTAGGCCTTGAGTTCAAGCACCAGGACTAGCACCAACAAAATAGAATACCTATTAAATAAAGTTTAAAAGTTAATGTTACCAGGTGCTAGTGGCTCACACCCATAATCCTAGCTACTCAAAGAGATTGTGATCTGAGGTCATTGTAATTTCTAGATTAGCCAATCTAGAAATTGGTGGAAGAGTACTTATCACCCTGCCTATGTTAATGTTGGGAAATTTCTAAACACATCAATTTCTTCAGATCTTCAAGAGGAAAATGAGAATAATCCTTTTAGTAAACATTTATAGAAGAATTTTAATATCCTACTATTAGCATAAGCAAGACAATGCTAGAAAGGCAGAAAATGAATATTCAGTTAGCAAAATAGCAAATCTATAGAGGAGTTACATTTGCAATAGAAGCCCAGGGTCATTAGAAATAAAATTCCAAATTACTCATCACTGCTAGAATTTCATAAATATGATCTTTAAAAACCAGTAAGCCTGTCAAAAATCCTTTCAATTGGCAGATATATAAAATAAAATTTCAGAAAGGATGACTGTTAGGTAGTATACTATGAAATGAAATGGTAAATGGTTTAATCTGAGAAAATTCTAGCCCTAAGAAAAATGACTTCTATCAAAGCCAATAATATTACACAAACACTTTTGAAATTGTTATCACATACAGTGGGCTAACCTTTCAAAAAGTTAATTCAATAAATTGGTCCTTACTTCTGGTAGTTTATCAATTCTTTCGGTTTTTTAAAAAGTCAAAGTGCCAGGCACCTGTGGCTCACACCTGTAATCCTAGCTTCTCAGGAGGCTGAGATCTGAGGATCGTGATTTGAAGCCAGACCCAGCAGAAAAGTCCGTGAAACTATCTCCAATAAATTACTCAGAAGAAGCCTGAAGTGGCGCTGTAGCTCAAGTGGTAGAATGCTCGTCTTGAGCACAGTACCCAGACCCCGAGTTCAAGCCCTAGGACCAGAAGAAAAAAAAAAAAAGTCAAATAGTGACTGTTATTTTAAATATGGTAGGATGAATAAAACTGCACATTCTGAGGACCTTGAAAATAGGGTATACAGTTAGACAATTTTTGGAGACTGCTGCTGTTTCATTTTCTTGCTTAACAGTAACTATCCACCTGTGGGTGAACTATGTACTGAAGGGGCTAAAGCCGACCCTGCCCCCGCAGGACTAGAATAAGGCTTAGCTTGTGTCTTGGAATTACCGTTGGCTACTATGGAATCACCTGGCAAATTCTCTGCGCTCCGAATTTGTGTCCTCAGGTGTAACCAATGGCTGTCAGCTGTCGCCCACGGTCGTACGCGAAGGTGGATGGCACTGCGGAGCCTCCTGGGTGCTGACGGACAGTCGTGGCTGTCCGCTCCTCGCCAGCCAGAAAGAAGTCCCTGATTCTGGTAAGCGCTGTTCCTAAACCATCGCCTTTTTCGTGTGGGAGTGCCAGGACGGGGGCTTGAACTCGGGGCCTGGCCGCTGCCCCGAGCTTTCTCACTCAAGGCCAGGGCTCCACTTCCGGCCTTCTGGTGTGCGTTAGACGTAGAGTCTCAGGGACTTTCCTGTCAGGGCTGCTTCGAACCCGGAGCCTCAGATCTCAGCCTCCTGAGTAGCCGGGTAGCAGGTGCGAGTCCCCAGCCAGGCTCTCGCCACCGTTCCAGGGGAGCGCGGCGCGCGGGCGCCTTTAAACAGCTTCGCGTGCCCGGACGGCTCCCCGACCTCCGACCGCCTCAGGCCGCGTGCGGGCCGCTCTGCGCTGCGCTGCGGACGGGGAGGGCGCCGAGGCGGGGCACCCCGGTGCGGCGTTTAAACTGAGCAGTCGGACCAGACCCGAGGCCAGGATCGGTGTCTCAGACACTGGTCATTCTCACAGTCCGATTGCCGCCCAGTTGTCTGGGCGGCCCCGCTGCTCTGGCCGTCGGTCTGGTCCTCTCCGCTGTGGCGCCAACGGATTCCCTCAGGGCGCGGCCGCAGCCCACACGACAGGCCAATGACTGCCTTCCTTCGCGCCCATAGTCCCGCCTTACGTTTCCACCAAAGCCAATAGAAAGGGCGACCTGGAGAGACCGGCCAATAGCAAGGCGAGGAGAGACATGATTGGCTACGGAACCCCGCGGTGCAGTGTGGGCCTCCTACCCCGTTACCCTGGAGGCTAGGTCGCCTCCGTCGCCGTCGCCGTCCGGTCCCGCCCCCGTGCCAGCCCCGCTTCACTCTGTGCGCCGACTCCCGCCCCCCCACCCCCGCCTTGCTTCCCGCGTCCAGGCTGTGCGCGCCCACCTCCGTCGCTCCGCGCCCAACCGCATTCTCCCGCGCGGCATCGACCCGGCGGCTGGACGTCGGGCACAGGCAGCGAAGGCAAGGAGGCGGCGCCGCGCTGGCTCGGTGGGCCGGGGCGGCCCGGGGGCGGGCCTTGGGGCGTCGGGTGGGCGTGGAGGATGCGGGGCGGGAGGCCGGTGGCACCGCCTGGTGCTTGCGGGTGGACTGGGGTGGGAGCGGATTAGGGAGGAGGAAGGACCTGGGGCTCGGGATGAGGGTCACCGGAGAGCAAGTCGGGGCTGGGCTGTTGGGGGCGAGGGTCGGGAGATGGGGGCAGATCTAGGGTGCAGGGGAGCAGCGATGGAAGTCGCCCAGAACCAACGGGACCTTGGCGACCTAGGCCGGAGTTCTGAGAAGGGGAGAGGAAGGATAATTAGACATTACGGACCGGATTGTGGTTAGAGCAGAAGAGAAACTTTTGGTCACCCTCTTTTATTACACGTTCTGCAGGGATCAAATGAGGAATAAAGGTACTGACAACAAAAATCTGTCCTATTGGCCCAAGAGAGTTGGGAAAGTGGGTATTGGGGCTACCCTGTGAGTCTCCTTGGGTGCATAGCAGTTCCTTTGAATTTAGAAATCCTCTTCATCCCTGGGTAGCCTTGAACAAAGCACTGACGTTAGTCACTAACAAGTTGCTATTTTGAGAATAGGAAAAGTAGATTTGTCACGAGGACTACTTTTATCTGTCCAACATATATTGCTTTTCTTCAAAACCAGTGTTCTGTGAACTTTTCCGAGCTGAGTTCATTCTTTCCCTTGGTTTGCAATGACTTTATTTTATTAACATCCCCAACTTTCGAACTATTATAGTAGCTAGGTTTTGGCGTTTTTTCGTGGATTCTCCTTAGATATGGCAAACCCATTGTGTCTGATAATGCACCCATCATCTTTCCCTGCCAAAACATTCCAGCTGAAGGCTCCTCGTGTGCGTCGTGTGTATGTGCCCATGTGCACGAGTTCCAATGCTGGGACTTGAACTCAAGGTCTGGGTGCTGTCCTTTTTTTTCTCTCTCAAGACTGGCATTCTACCACTTGAATCACAACTTCTCTCTCTCTCTCTCTCTCTCTCTCTCTCTCTCTCTCTCTCTCTCTCTCTCTCTCTCTCTCTCTCTCTCTCTCTCTCTCTCTCTCTCTCTCCTCTCTCTCTCTCTCTCTTTTTGGCCAGTTCTTTGGAGTTAAACAGTTCCACAGACTTTCCTGCATGGACTAAGTTTCAAATCACAATCCTCAGATTTCATACTCCTGAGTAGCTAGGGTTTGCAAGCATGATCACAGGCACCCAGCTTATTATATTTTTAGCTCTAATCATAGTTCCATGTCTGACACTTAGTAGTTGTTCAGTAAATGTCTTTTGAGTGAAAGAGGGAACTTTCTGTGCTGTTGTCATTTGACTAACTTTGAGAGTACATACTGCTTCTCTTAAATAGCTTTTATTGAGGCCATCGTTTTAAAATGCTGTTTAAAAGAAATTAATCATCCCTTATGTTTTAAGGTGACATTTACAGTGATCTGACTGATCATATTTGAAATCCAAACCTAAAATCCAAGCATAGGTATAATTAAAGAAAAACAAATGTAGCTTGATAAAAAAAATCTATGAGTAGGTGTGGTGCAAATAAAAACAGTAGTCATATTTGAAAATTGCTTAGAATTGTGCAGAAACATGTCACTGCTTGGTTTTTATTTTTATTAATCTTTGGTTTTTGTTGAAGTAACAATTGTAGTGATGTTGCAGCAATATCGTATCCTTTTGGTTTTAATGTTGAGCTTTTACTCTTAAATGTTTCATTTCATTTCTGGGGAGATGGTTTCCTTATGCATTTCTTTCTTGGTTTGTTTTGTGTATTGTGAGTTCTTTGCCTGCAGAAAGGTAGCCAGGGCAGCAGGGTTGTATACGGAGAAACTGGGGACAGGTCTATGACAGAAAATTAACAATTTTTTTAAAAAAATTTAGTCTTAAAACTAAAAGCCTTTCTTACAGTCACATGAATCAGACTATGATTGTGAAATTACATATAGTGGACTCTGTCACTGACCACTTACTTTCTGACTCATTTGCTGCTGAATATCAAGGATACTGCAGCACGATGGTAGCCTCTTTTTCTGACCTGATTTGCATCACCTATATTGTTTGGGACTTTTTTTAAGAGTTTATTTTTAGATGAAAAATGTGAAGTATCGGGCATGATAATTTTCTAGTATTGCTCCAGTGGTACTTTTGTTCATTTTAGGAAAAGAAACACTTGCTAGGGATTGAAATTGGCAAGACTTACAACTTTTCTTTTTTATTTTAGCTAGTTAATGTTTTGATCACCATTGAGTTGAGAGGTAAATGAAATACTTGACACCTCTCCACACAGTTTTTACTAGCATGTATTACTCGCACAGAGTAGCTTCATTGTGATATCTCCATACATGGATGTAATGTTCTTTGATCCTGTTCCCTCCTCAGTTGTACTTTATTTCCCTCCTCCTTTGAAAGATTAATGTTAACAGTTTTCATTGTTATTTTCATGCATTCATATAATATACTTAGACTATATTCACTTCCCATCAACTTCTGTCTCTGCTCATCTTCTACAGGGTCCTCACCTTTTATACTCATCTCTCCCTCTCCCTCTCCTCTCTCTCTCTCTCTCTCTCTCTCTCTCTCTCTCTCTCTCTCTCTCACACACACACACACACACATTTCTGACCATTTAAATCCTTTGAAATCTCAGTATTCTGAGATCCTGTTGTCACTTTTCTGTGACATCCCACTGCTTTGGGACATTTTTTCTCTAAATGTGTTCCCCTGTCATCTCACTCTGCTTCAGAACGTGTTGAAATTTCTTGTTTACTGAGATAGTATAGGTTTGTTCTTTCTGTTTATTATTCTCATATAATAAGATCTGTGATTCTAATGACAGATGAGGTTAGAACTGAGAAGAAGGAATAATTGACAAAGCTTGTATAGAACAATTATGTCTCCTTTCTTGACTCATGAGCATTGCTGTAGTACCCCATGGTGCCTCACAACTGCGATTCCATTCCCTTTCCACAAAATATTCAAGAAGCATTTCTTCTGGAAATAAACATAAAGACAACATAGAAAAAAGTAATATATCCATGGCGTGTATTTGTATCTGGAGATAAACTTTCCCCATTTCAGCGTCTAGATAAATTACTGATTCACTGCATTCAAAGCAACGTGTTCTGGACAGAAAGCCCTGCCAGCACGCAGGGTTTTCATTCACTCCTCCTTTGTCCATGGTTAGCCAACAATTCTAAAAGAAATCAATTTAGCAGTATATAAGTAGGAAGCTTAAGAAACACAGAATGTTCTTTGTTGCTTTGTATGTCCCTCTCCCATGGTACAACCCCTGCTTTCACTGTATTTGATGTTGGTATAATTTGTGGAGGGGAAGGGAAAAACAAATCATTTAAATAGGGATACAGGTGGACCCATTGCAACAATGAGACGTACAAGTGGAGAAAGAACTTTACAACTTTGGTGGGAGGGGAGGAGGGCTGGATGGGGGGCAGGGGGAGGATGGGATGGGAAGGGGAAACAAAGGAGGAGGGAGGCTACTATGCTTGATAAGAAATGTACTTTATCTTGCTCATGTAATTGTAACCCATCTCTACAGTATTTTCACAATAAAAAAAAGAAAAGTAAAAAAAAAAGATACACAGAATGAAGGGAATTCTTGGATCAGAAGAGACCTTAAGCAAAATGTATATTTTATTATTTTTGGAAACACAAACATATAATAAACTGAACAAAATAATTACCTTGAAAAATCAGAAAAGAAAGGGTTCTTGGAAAAGAAAATGTTGGCCTATCTTCAAAACCATCATCATCATCTTCATTATTAAATATTATTTTTAGTCATGGCGCTTGAATTCAGGGCCTGGGTTCTGTTCCTAGCTTTCTCGAACAAGGCTAGCACTTTACCACTTTGAGCCACAGTACCACTTCCAAGCCTATTATTTTTGAATAGTGATTTACAAATTACAATTTTCTGAAGATAAAACAGAAAGGCAAGAACAGCTAGCCAATGTTTCAAAAGGAGAAAATGAAGGGAAGCTATCAGAAAAGTAATATAAGAAAAGCACTATATTTAAAGTACACGTTTCCAGATTAAAAGGTAAATGGAGTGAGAAAAGCCTGACACAATGAAGAGAGACCCACATGGATTCATATAGTTGGGAAATTTTAGTGTGACAGGAAAGAAACAAAAACAAGAAACCTTTGAGAGAATGATGAAAAGAGTGACACTGTTCAAAAGGAAATGCATCCATTACCTAACTTATGTAACTGTAACCCCTCTGTATAGCACCTTTACAATAAAATTTTAAGAACCAGATGGACATAACTAGAATGCTTACTCCCTAAAAGCAGGGATGTTTTCTTATTCAGAACTCTTTTTTTTAAATCTGTTATACAGTGAGAGCTCAAAAATATTTAATAAAAGAATGACTATGAGGATTTAAAAGACAGTGGAGCAGTGTCTTCAAAGTTCCGATTGAAAATAACTTAGCAAAACACAAAACCTAAGAAACTGTCAAGTGGAACACCAGAATGCAAGGACTTAAGAACATTTGCTTCCTGAATCATGTGTCCTTTCTGGAAAAAGTTATTTAAGGATGCGATCATGAAAATTAAGAACTGTGACCTAGATGAAAAGAAATGATGCAGGACTAGTAAATCTAGTCCTAGTAAATCAGGACTAGTAAATCTAGAATAACACAATAGGCCTAGAAAGTAATTGGAAATTTTCCAATAGGAAAATTAGGAACAATGTCTTTAAGGAGGAGAGTGGAATAGGTTTCAAAACATTGATTGAACAAAAGAAGCTGGTATTATTGATAACATAAGAGGTAAAAAACAAGGCTTATACCTTTAATCCTAGCTACTCAGGAAGCTGAGATCTGAGGATCTCATCCATAAGATTCTTAATCTCTAATTAACCACCAAAAAGCCGGAATTGGAGTTGGGGCTCAAGTGATAGAGTGAGCACAATAGCTCAGGTACAGCACCTAGTTCAAGCCCCAGTTGGGGGGGGGGTGAGGGAGGCAAAAAAAGATGATTAGAATTTTTTAAAAAAGAAAACCTGTGTGACCAAAAATAAAGTTGCTTGCTGAAGTCATCTAAAATGAAAAGCTAAATACCAATATTTCATTGTCCAAAATCCAAACAGTAGTCCTCTTTTGTCTGCTGGGGAAAGTTCCAGGGCTTCTGTAGACTCCAGAAACTGTAGACAGCATGGAGTCCCACACCTGCTCTGTTTTTGTGCACATACCTACCTATGGCAAGTCAGACAGTAAAAGATGATACCGGTAAAATTAAAGTAGAACAATTACAGTATACTGTAAGAAAACACATAATAAAACAAATGTGCCCTTCTTAAAATTTCTTGTAGATATTTACCTCTGTATATGATTTTTTCCTTTCTTCATTAAGTCAAGAACTTTCATTTTTACATATCTAAACTCCTTCCTCCTTCCTTCTTTCTTCCTCATCTTTCTCTTCTACTTCTTCCTCCTCTTTCTCCTCCTCCTCCTCTTTTTTTTTTTTTTGCAAGTACTGAGGCTTGAATTCAGGGCTTTGTACTCTTGCTTGCCCTTTTTGCTCATTGCTGGTGCTCTGCCACTGAAGTCACACCTCTTCTTCCAAGTTTTTAGTGGTTAATTTTCTGCCTTAGCTAGCTTAATTTCAAACTTCAGATCTCAGCCTCCAGAGTAGCAAGGATTGTAAGTATGAACCACTAGTGCCCAGCCTTCAGTACTTTTCTTAATCTGTGATGGTTAGATATTTAAGTTGCTTCTGTTTGTTAAAAATTGCATTTTACTACCTCAGACGTTTGCATATAACTTTGCCCCAATTTTTAGAGATACTTCTTGGAGTCCAGGAATGGAGTTAGGAGTCAAATATTTATACAAGCATGAAGTCTTAATCCATTTTGCCAGCCCTTGCTCTAGAAACTCTATGAATCTTTTCCTGAGGGTAGTTCTGGCAGCATTAAGTGTTAGTGTTGAAAATTCTTTGATAATATGATGGCCATAGTGGTATCTGAGATGAATAGAATATATGGTACAATTGGTATAGGATATGTGTCTTACTGGTGTTGCCTTTTTGTTTTCAGAAAGTTGTTCTAAATCTTGTTCTATTTTATGCTGGAGGTTTGAACCTGGGATACTAAGCATGCTGAGAAATCTCTGTATAAGATTACACTGTTGAGACACGATTTCATATAAATAGAAGCTTGTTTGATCTGAAAACGTAAAGCCTCATTAAAACAAGAATCAAGATAAAAATTCCTAACACTTATTTCACCAAAAAAGTTTTTTTAAATTTTATTTTCTTGTAAAGATGCTGTACAGAAGGGTTAAAGTTAGATGAGTAAGGTAATGAGTACATTTCTTGTTCAGCATTGTTACCCCCTCTGTTTTTCTCCTACTTTCCCTTCCCTCTCCCACCTCTTCCACTTCCATTTCCAACATATTGTCTTGTGAGTATTATTGTTGCAGTGGGTCATCCTGTGTCCTTGTTTCAGCATTTTGTTTTTCCTCTTCTACTCCCCAAATTAGATAAATGTATATACAAGATGCAGGGTACCAAAATCAAATACAATGACAACAGGGGATATACCATAGGAGGAAAAGCATACAAAAGAAACAAAAAATTTACATAGTACAGAGCTTCCCTAAGACCCAGCAATCCTACTTCTGGGCATTTACCCCAATGATCACAAACAAGGCCATACTAAAGATACCAGCACTATTATGTTTATCACAGCATTATTCACCAAAGCTAAGATATGGAACCAACTCAGATGCCCCTCAGTAGATGAATGGATCAAGAAAATGTGTTTCACACACACACACACACACACACACACACACACACACACACACACACACACACACACACACACTGAAATTCTATGTTTCCATCAGAAAGAATGACATTTGTTAGGAAATATACCATATAAACATGTATAACCAAATGATTACCAAATTTTACTAATATCAATTCTGGCAGAATACCAAATTTATTTTAAAAATAATTAAATTCTGGTAGTAAAAAAGGAAGTGGAGGGAAGAAGCTATTAAGTACTAGTAACATTGCTTTAACCACATTTGTTTTTTCCTTAATTTAGTCCACAACAGCACTGGTGAGTGAAACCAAGAGAAGGTAAAAGTGTGCAAGAACAAATCTCAGTTCAGTCTGCTGCCTTTAAGGCTGTGACTGTAGGTATGACCCAATGGTAGAGTGCCAGCCGGGAGCAAGCAAGCCCTGTGAGAGGGTGAGGCCATGGGTTTAAGTCCTGGTACCAGCAAATAAATCAGTGAATAATAATCTGTATATTATGTTGCTTTTCATATTTTTCACTGTAATTAATTACAGAGTTCTATAATTTCTTGATGAATTTCCTTTTCCTTCCTCAGTTGGTTAGTGATGTGAATTGTGGAATTGCAGATATATTGTGGGGAAAACAAATTGCACAGAAGTAGATATTATTGTCAAGATATGCATACCATGAATCTGTTCTTCAGTATTGTCGTGAATCTGTAAAGTTACGTGAAACGAGACCATTTTTCCAAACAATGGAGCAAAGAGAAAAAAGTTCAGATACTGAGCAAGAAATAAAAAGTGACAAACACCATCACTCTGGCTATTCATCTGATTTTGGCACTACACCACAGTCTTCTGGCCAGTACTCTCCAGCCAGTCCTTCACGTACAGATTCTAGGGAAACAATTGCTAAAAAACAAGTATCAGATAACCAAGTACATCAACAAGGTAAGTATTCTGTAAGAGTCGTTTGGGTGTCCAAGACACTTAGGAGGACTTAAGTAAGACTTGTAGAAATGAAACTTTTCCATTAGTGTTTTTTTTTAGTAAAATACAAGCAAGCTGATTTTTAATAGTTTGTATTTTGATAAATTTGTATAAACATTCATTTATATAAACATGACATGGATCTCATATTAGGAATTTTTATCTCAAGTCTTGTTATAATGAGGCTTTTAAGTTTTGAAATGAAACAAGTTCTTATTTATATGAATTCTTGTCTGAGAAGTATAATCTTGTACATAACAAATTTATTAGCATGCCTAGGAATAAGACTGAGAACTGAAATTTGTAGTCAGTATTTCAGAACAGCTCTGTAAAATCTTCTTTTTAATGAAACACAAGGTAGTTAAATTATAGAAATGGGTTTTTACTATTTCTTGGTTACATAATGAATCAGGTATCCATGACTGGTACTACCTGGAGGGAAAGTTAGATTTTCTAGTTTTCCTTCATTTTCTTTTTATTCTGAATGCATTTCCTCATGGAAACCCAAACAAACCAAACCTCAAGTCACCTTGGTGATTACAGTTCATTGTTCTTACCTTGAGCACATTCAGATCTCTGTCTTAAAGAATATATGGTTACATGTTGAAGCTTCAGATCCTTCCAGATTTGTAAGAAATCTTACAAGTTTATATGTACTCTTTAGAGATTTTATATACTTATTATTTACAATGTGTTTTTTTATTTCAAACTATGTCATGTTTTAATTTGAACATCACACAAAAATTCCCCAAGGAGATATTTAGAAGCATACTTGTACTCCTGGAAGAAAAACAGTCAAAGAAGGAGGTTCAAGTTTTGGTAGCAGCACCAAGACAGGGATCAAGAAACCCTTAGCGAAGACAGTATAATTCTTTTGCAAATGGAAGTAGGGAACCACTAGGACTAGATCAGTGTGCTTATTGCATCGAAATGGACATTGGAAAGAGGAATGTCGAAGAAGGAGAACGATGGAAAATGACAGGTTAAGTAAGCGCATTAGCCACCTGGAAACTGTGTTCATATCTCCTGAGAAACATGGACAGTGTTACCCCTTGCCCTACTCTCTCCCAGTTTTTCCTTTCGGTCCCCACCCAAAGGTTGTGTAGTTCATTTTCCACATAGTGTGCAGTGCATAAGTACTCTACAGAGTACTCTACGCTGCAGAGGTTTCTTTTTTCTGTGCATACTTCATTTACTCTCATGCCTTCCTATTGAGGTGATGATGTCTTCATTCTGTGGGTCAAGAAAATGACTTGGAATGGTTTAATTGAATTGTACTGATAATTACGAAGTGGAAATTCAGATTCTCAAATCTTCTTCCTAGTTGATACACTGTTTTCCTTTTACCCCAAATAAAGAAAACCAATTCTAGTTGATTTAGAGGAAACATATTTTCACATTGAACCAACAATGATCCCAACTGACTGGACACAGAAGACTTAGATACCACATTTAGTTTAGTGTTTATCGTACACTGTACTAATACTGATGGTGCTCATATTTGAATTTGACTTGCCATCTTGTCTACAAAGTCAAAAGTAACTCGAGCCTGATACTGTCGTATTCTAAGACAGGGTAGAATAATTCTATATAAACTATTGGAATATCATTCTTGAGGAGCCAGAATGTTCTCAAGTTTTCTTAGAAGATACCAGGCTATTCTTGATAGAAAGACATTAAATAACAGCCATTATTTAAATGTTGTTAAGTCCTTTCAGATCAAAAATAACTAAAAAATGATATGAGCCCAAGTGTGTTCGATGAATGACTAACAGTACATTTGATGTAGTTTTTATTTTGTATCATTATTGTTTTCTTATTACATTTAGTGTATCTTTCATTTTGTACTATTAGTGTTTCTCTTTTAGTCCCTAGGAAACCAAGCCCTAAGGCTATACCAAACAAAAAGGGCAGCCGAATGGGATATCGCTCCCAGAGTCTCAATAGAGAGCCACTGCGGAAAGATCCTGATCTTGTTACAAAGCGCGTTCTCTCTGCAAGTCTGCTAAAAATCAGTGCGTTGCAGAATGAAGTATGTGAACTCCAGGTCAAGATAGCTGAGCTGCTAAAAGAAAATAAGGCTTTGAAAAGGCTTCAGTACAGACAGGAGAAGGCCCTGAATAAGTTTGAAGATGAAAATGAAATTGCTCAACTTATACTTCGTCATAACAATGAGATTACAGTGCTCAAAGAACACTTAAGAAAATCTCAAGAGAAAGAGCGGGCCACAGAGAAGAGAGCAAAAGACACAGAAGGTGAATTGTCTAGGACAAAGTTTTCCTTACAAAAACTGAAAAAGATCTCAGAAGCCAGACACCTGCCTGAACGAGATGATTTGGCGAAAAAGCTAGTGTCAGCTGAGTTAAAACTAGATGACACTGAGAGAAGAATTAAGGTAAAGACCATGGCTTCTAATTTTGTTCTCGTGGGCATAGTATGTTGCAGTTTGGCATTTGGTATTATTTTTCTGAGAAAGTAGGAAAAATTTAAGGTTGCACATATGAGAGTAAGATGCCAAGGAATGTATACACTGATAAGCCACATATTGACTGATGATGGTTTAATTCCAGATTTTAGGCATTTGGGAATTACTTTACCTGGTTTTTTTCTTCCTCCAAAATTGAAAATGAAGCTGTCACAACCCATAACATTGATTTTTGAGGGCCTGTGTAAGAAACTCCTTGTGAATAATGCTGTGTGTGTGCATGTGATATGCACAAGAACTGGGGCTTGTATTCCGGACCTTTTCCTGTCATTTCTCTTGTTCACTCATGGCTGGTGCTTTACCACTTGAGCCACACCTCCACTTTCATCTTTTTTTGGTTAATTGGAGATAAGAGTCTAGCAGGTTTTAAACCTTGATTCTCAGCCTCCTGAATGGCTAGGATTATAGATGTTAGCACCTGTGCTTTGGTTTTGGAGAGTGTTCCTCCTCCCAAAATAAAAGCTGATAAGAGAGTGGTTAAGACTAGTAACTTGTCTGAGAACAGTACAATTGAAAAATTACTTGTTTCTATAGAGAAAGAAAGGAAAGGAGCCCTATTTCAATACTTACATTAGGTGATACTTGGTATCAAACATAAGTTTGAATTTGGTTCTAGTGCTTCAGAACTGATGAGTAGTTTGGAAAGCAAAAGTAGCCAAAAATTGTGGGATTAATGCCTGCTCTAAGACCAAAGGAAGTTCAGAAGTGTAAATAAATCAGTGCTTACTCTGTAGAGTAACTTACCCATGCCCAGTGGCAGTGACTCTATTAAACACACTATATAACAATGATCAGAAAACTACCTAGTTTTTTTTTTCTCTAAATTTTGCTATCATTTTCCTCTATTTCAGTGCAAAGATAACCATGTTATAGAGGGTATACCACTGATCAACTTTTAAGTGCAAAGCCAATACTAGGAATGTTTGTGATCTGATTTCTGCAGTCTGTTCTGGCTGGGTGGTGTGTGTGTGTGTGTGTGTGTGTGTGTGTGTGTGTGTGTGTGTGTGTGTGTGTGTGTGTGTGTGTGTGTGTGTGTGTGTGTGTGTGTGTGTTACTAGGAATGTTTGTGATCTGATTTCTGCTGTTCTGGCTGGGTGGTGTGTGTGTGTGATACTAGGAATGTTTGTGATCTGATTTCTGCAGTCTGTTCTGGCCGGGTGGTGTGTGTGTGTATGTGTGTTTGTGATACTAGGAATGTTTGTGATTTGATTTCTGCAGTCTGTTCTGGCCTGGTGTGTGTGTGTGTGTGTGTGTGTGTGTGTGTGTGTGTGTGTGTGTGTGTGTTACTAGGAATGTTTGTGATCTGATTTCTGCTGTTCTGGCTGGGTGGTGTGTGTGTGTGTGTGTGTGTGTGTGTGTGATACTAGGAATGTTTGTGATCTGATTTCTGCAGTCTGTTCTGGCCGGGTGGTGTGTGTGTGTATGTGTGTTTGTGATACTAGGAATGTTTGTGATTTGATTTCTGCAGTCTGTTCTGGCCTGGTGTGTGTGTGTGTGTGTGTGTGTGTGTGTGTGTGTGTGTGTGTGTGTGTGTGTGTGTGTGTGTGTGTGTGTGTGTGTGTGTGTGTGTGTGTGTGTGTGTGTGTGTGTGTGTATGCGTATATGCGTGCGCACATGTGTGCCCTGTCATGACCACACTTTCTTGATTCTAGGCTCCACAGACAGACCTTAACACTAGGTAAATTTGAGCTACTTACTCTGTGTCCTCTACTTTGTTGTATAAATTTTAGAATAAGCTTATCCATTTATACAAACAACTTGAGATTACATTAAATCTAGAACATAGAGAATTGACATTTTTATGATGTTAAATTTCCAATTCTTCACAGTGTGGTTTTCTAGTTCCTTCCCTCTCTCCCTCCCTCCCTCCCTTCCTTCCTTCCTTCCTTCCTTCCTTCCCTCCCTTTCTTTGTACCTTCCCACTCAACTTCTGGCATTTTGTTGGTTAATTGGAGATAAGAGTCTCTTTGACTGTCCTGCCTGGGCTGGCTTCCAATCACTATTGTTAGACGTCAACCTCCTAAGTAGATGGGATTAAAGGTATGAGCCAACAGTGCTTGGTATGTAGTTCCCCATTTGTTTATATCTTTGATTTCAAAATGATTTCACTTCTTTCTAGGTTAAAGGATTACTTTTTTTAAAGGATTACTTTTAAACTTTTGTTTTCAATTTTTTTTACTTCTATTCTAAGAATTCGTTTTGTGAAAATTGTGAGTGCTTTATTACCCACAAAAGAATGACTTGGCTTTAGACATTTAGACTCTCAGGTTTTAAGAATACTGGGTTTATATGAAGGCATGAATGTGGAGGGTGGTGAATGTGATCAGAACTTACTATATGCATATGTGAAGACAGAAAATTGAAGGCCATTAAAGCTATTTTATATTGAGGATGAATTACCATCTAGCTTCTTAAAATTATTACAGAAGGAGAGGGGATAAGAAAGTAACAGAGACCAACAAATGTCATCAAGATCCTTTATATGCCCATTTAGAACTTTCACAGTGAAACCTCTGTACAATTAATGTGTGCCAATTTTAACAAATGAAGAGGAATAGTGGATATCATCAGCTCCATGCCTCAAAATTTTATTTATAGATCTAAGCTTTTTCCTTGCTGCTGTAATTGAAATTGTATTGGAATCAACATAAATGTGCAGTTATGAACCCACTTTTCTTACATCAGTGATGTCTTGCCCTGCCACACCCTGCTAGTGCCCTCCAATGGAGAGCTGTGTACCCCAATTTAGGCTAAGTATTCTGGGCTCTTTAGCTTCCCTCTCATTCTTCCTAAGCAAAAGATGTTTGTAACCACTACATGAAATTGTATACTTCACAAGCTCTGTAATCAATCCAAAAATTTACTATTGAGTTTGTTATTTTGCTGAGAAATTTAGCTTTTGTTTTGTGACTTGCGCCGTTTTTCAAATTTTATTTCATCCAACTTTAAATTATTTTTTTCTTCTAATTCAGGAGGTCAGAGCCAATAGCACTATTTGGTTGAGGGAGAAAGGCAGTTGATGGTAGTGTTTCACTTCAAATGAAAGTCTCGATTATCTCCTTGACTTTCAAGAACATTCTATTAGTTCTTTCTTTAGTTTCCTACTGTGTTTTCTCAGGATGCTGTGTGTATGTTGGGCTTTGGGGGTCTTTTCACTTGTTTCTCTTGGAGAACATTTTGTTATATTTTAAGAGTTGCTCCTTATGCTAGAACTTGGGACAAGCAGTTTTGTTTATGAAATATTGCAGCAAGCCTCCTTTTTTTATTGTGAAAATACTGTACAGAGGGGTTACAATTACATGGGCAAGATAGTGAGTACATTTCTTATCAAGCATTGTAGCCTCCTCCTTTGTTTACCCTTCCCATCCCTTCCCATCCTCCCTCCCCCCAAATCCTCCCCCCCCAAGTTGTAAAGTTCGTTTTCGACATGACAACTTGTACTTCTCATTGTTGCAGCAGGTCCACCTGTATCCTTATTTAAACCACTTGTTTTTCCCCTTCCCCTCCACAAATTATATGGACATCAATTACAGTGAATGCAGGGGTTATACTGTGGGGGAGGGACATACAAAGCAACAAAGAAATAATCTTATAATTGCGTTAGAAACAAATGCATGAAAGGAAAAAAGAACATTTAAAATACATATCTTAGGGTTCATTTTCCTAACATCACCTTATCTGACCTTTTCTGCTTGACTCATACATATACTAGATATTGCAAATAAGGGAAATCATGGGAACTATGTTTCTTTGGACTTGGCTTACTTCTCTTAATATAATTTTTTTCAAGCCTTTCCATTTCCTAACAAATGGGGCAATGTCATTCTTTCTGATGGAGGCATAGAATTCCATTGTGTATATGTACCACATTTTCTTGATCCATTCATCTACTGAGGGGCATCTGGGTTGGTTCCATATCTTAGCTATGGTGAATAATGCTGCAGTAAACATAGTTGTGCTGGTAGCTTTAGTGTGATCTTGTTTGTAAACACTTGGGTAAATACCCAAAAGTGGGACTGCTGGGTCATAGGGGAGCTCTATGTGTGGAGTCTTTTGAGGAACCTCCACACTGCTTTCCAAAGTGGTTGAACAAGTTTATACTCCCACCAACAATGCAGTAAGGTTCCCTTCTGTCCACATCCCCTCCAGCATCTGTTGTTATTAAAGTTCTTGATTATAGCCATTCTAACTGGGGTGAGGTGGTATCTCAATGTTGTTTTGATTTGCATTTCTTTTATGGCTAGGGAGGTTGAGCATTTCTTCATGTGTCTATTGGCCATCCTTCTTTCTTCTTCAGAGAAGTTTCTCTTTAAGTCATTAGCCCACTTATTTATTGGGCAGTTGTTTCTTTGAGGATTTGTTGTCCTATAAGTTGCATTTCTTTCCTAGGAGGTGTGAGGGAGGTGTTCTTCAAAGCTATCTTTCATTAGTTGTGTGGTGAAAAACTTTCCTGTCAACACTCACGTATAAGAAGTAGGATGCCAACCCATTTTGTTACTTTATGCAAATGACAGGATGCAAAGGATTTTACTAATTTAGGGTAATGATGCTTTAGAAATGGATGTAGTGTAAAAGACATAAACACCCCTAGCTATGAACGAGACAAGCACCCTGACAGCAATGCCCTTCTTCAGGATCGGCCCATCCTAACTCTGCCTGTGTGACAGGGCTCACCCAGATCGTGTACTGAGGATAGAGCGCTGCCTGACAAGGTCAGACTTGCTGAGCTCTGTAGGAAGGGCAGGCAGCTGTCAGATTACATGTTTCCTTTTAAGAGTTGATATTATACCTTCATTTTGGCTTTTACCCCCAACAACTTTATTACTTTTCCTAATAAAATGGTGCTTTATTTTACTTTTTATTTCTTTTTTTAATTAATTTTTGTTTTGTTTTGTTTTTTGTCGGTCGTGGGGCTTGAACTCTGGGCCTGGGCGCTGTCCCTCAGCTCTTCAGCTCAAGGCTAGCGCTCTATCACTTGACCCACAGCGCCACATCCTTTACTTTTTATTTCTAAAAATTTATTAGGTGATATATATATATATATAAAACATAAAAGTATATAAGTTAAAAGGTATGATTATACATTTGAGTATATTATTGTTAGCTATGGTTATCCAATTGCACACTTCAACAAATTTGAGTTCTGTCAAAGGAGTCCCATTTTAATATATTTATTTTAATATTAGTACTTAATGTATTATTAGCTTAGTGTTTAATACTTAAAACTTCATTGTGTGCACAACTTAACTTCAAAAGCATAAGAACATTTTTTTTCAGTACTAGAGTTTAACTTGGGGCCTTGCACTTGTTAAGCAAGCCTTGTAATAGTTGAGCCATGCACTCAGCCATTTTGCTGTCTATCAGATAGAGCTGTATGGTTTTTGCTCAGACAGCCTGGGTGTGATCCTCTACTCACATTACCTATTGAGCTAGGACTATCCATTTGAATGGGCTTGTTTACTTTTTGCCTTGGCTGGCATCAAACTATAATCCTTTTGATCTCCAAGTAGCTGGGATTACAGATATGAGCTGTTTTTTTTTTTAAGTTTTATAATGCATTGGGTTTCAAACTTTGATCTCAAGATTCATTTATATCCTTAAAAAAAGATTTTGCTTGTGGATTTATCTGTTAATATTTATCACACTAGAAATTAAAATTGAGAACATCTGAAAATATTTTTCAACAAATATTTGTTTTACAAACAACTCATTAAAAGTTAAAAATCCTTCATGAAAAATATCTGCATTTTCCAAACCAAAAATAGATCCAGACAGGAATGGCTCATTAATACACTTGTAACTTTCCTTGATGCCTGGGTTAATGGAGGACAGTGAGAGCCTGGGATCTGCTTCTGTGTCATGTGCTGCAGCCTGTTGTGGTTGATAAACAGGCTAGAAATTGAACCTCACAGATGCATATAGTAAAAAAATAGCGGAGTTTTAAAAAATAGTCTTTTCAGAGAACTGAACGTTCATTGCTATTATGCTAGAACTTGAGTTATATATCCAACAGTTAAGTTACAAAATGGAATCTGAAATTGTATCAATGAATTTTTTGTATTCAGTAACAAGGCAGTGCTTTCATCTCCTTTGAATGAATGTTCTACTAAGCATGATTTTGTAACATCATGCATTCTTCATTTGGAAAATATCAAACTATGCAAATTTCCCAAATGTTGGTAAGTGTCCCTGTAGCATATCACCTGTGATGCGGACTATATCCTTAGGACAGCACAATAGTGAAGACAGCAGATAGTATCCTTCTAAAATAGTTCTCACCCAGACATACCCCAGAGTATTCTGGAGATATTTAATCGTTCCTCCCACTGTTCTTTCGGAACTCCTGATTTGCTATAAATTAGAGCTTCATTAGCTTTTGCTGCAATATGCAGCTTCTTTTAGTGGCACCCCCTGCACCATTTCTGCCTGGGCCTGGTGCTCATCTTAAACAGAGCTCCAGGAAAAGGCTTAAGTTCTGTGTGAACCTTGGAACTGACTGGAGCCGTCTTCCTGCTGTAGGGGGAGTGGCAGGTTCATCAGAGCTATGACCAGCTGTGGGTCCTAAAGCAATCATAATTATAAGAATTCATAATCACCAGGAGCTGGTGGCTCACGCCTGTAATCCTAGCTACTCAGGAGGCTGAGATCTGAGGATCTCCGTTCAAAGTCACCCGGGGCAGGAAAGTCTGTGAGACTCTTATCTCCAATAAACCACTTGAAAACTGAAAGTGGCACTGTGGCTCAAGCGGTAGAGTGCTTGCCCTGAGCTGAAGAGCACAGGGACAGCGCCCAAGCCCAGAGTTCAAGCCCCACGACTGACCAAAAAAAAAAAAAAAAGAATTCATAATCATTGAAAGGAATTACCTTGCAAACTCAATGCGAAAGATCAAAAATAGAATTGTATAGTTACATAATTAGTAAAAGAACTCGAGTAAACTAGAGAGTATACATTTAATACATAAAAGTATCCAACTATTTTTTAAACATTAAATTGGCACAGTAAAATCACCTTATAGAAACTCATGAATTAAGACTCACCAGTTTTTAGAAATATATAAGGACTTTAGGAAATGGTTCCAGTATCAGAACTCAGTATCAGGTCAGTGAAAGGCATTTTGAGTGGAATTTTCTTTTTTTAAATTATTTTCCAAGAAATCAATTTTAACAAGGCCCTTCTATATACATGTGCTACTGATCATTATGCATGAAAATCTGTTTTTATTACAGCTCAAAGATTTGTCATTTCTAATTATTACCCAATGCCAAATACTGTACTACATCTTATAGACTTTAAGCTTGTAAAATAGAAAACTGGAAAAAAATCCATTATTGCTTCTTTAGGTCCAAAGAAAAAATGGAAGCAATCATTGATACATATAAAAACAGGCTTTTGGTTGTTTTTGTTTGTTTGTTTGTTTTTTGTTTTTTTGCAAATTACTGTCATTGAGGCAGAAGGCAAAATCCACCAGCCAAGAAAAGGCAAAGCTGTAAAGAGCCAACAGCTCCTGCCTGTAATCCCAGCTACTCAGGAGGCTGAGATCTGAGGATCACCGTTCAAGGCCAGCCTGAGGGAAGAAAACTACTCAAAAAAACCAGAGGTGGAGCTGTGGTTCAAGAGGTAAAATACCAGCACTGAGTGTAAAAAGTTAATGGACAGTGCCCAGGGCCTGAGTTGAAGCCTCAGAACTGGCACGTGTGTGTGCACACTCACGCACATGCAGGTGCACACACACAAAGGAAAAATTAAATTACTGAATCACGTAATATACCGAATATTCAAAATTCCAGTCAGTGGATGGTAGCATTCAATAACTTAATCCACAAGCCATATGTATTTAATTATCTCAGCACATAATTGACCCCCTAATAGTTGACCCCTTCGCCATAATCCATCCCTATTCTAGCATTTTCCGAAGGGTCCCAATTACAGGTCAAGCAGAAGGAACAGGGACATCTGAATGTCTTATCTTCATTCTGGGCAGCTGGAAGTCCTGGCCCAGTTCCGTTATTAAGGCATCTCATGCGGGGGAAGGAGTCCTGCAGAACGGATCTCAGGCCTTCCAGCCTGGCCCTGCGCTGAGGCAGTCTCCTCCGGGGCCTGGCCGCGGGGAGAGCCTCTCTCTCCTGGTGCTGGGGGCGTGGGCTGGGGCTTTGGGCCGGCCCCGAGTTCAGGGTCAGCCTTTGAAGCCCTCTTACGAAGGACTGCGAGGACTCGGGGAGAGCCGGAGAGGGCTCTGTCGTACTCGGGGAGCGCTCTTCCTCGGCTGGGGGGCTCAGAGTTTCCTCGTGGGGTGCATCTGAGGGCTCCATGAGCAGCTTGACGACTCCAAACACAGCCGGGGAAAAAGCCAAAGCTAAGAGCCCAGCAAGGCAAAGGACAACAGCTGGAATTTTCTTTTCTGATAGATACCTATAAACAACCAGATTCTCCATGAGCTTCTTCCAAGTTTGTGCTTAGTGCTTATTAGCAAAATCACATTTCTCCTCAGTGTAAACATTTCCAAAAGTAAGACTGGAGTGAGCACTGTCCTCCCTCCTCCCTTTGCACGTGGGCATGGCAGTCAGTTTCCTTTCATCTTTCTCTGCCATGCTTCCTTCTAGAGGAGGGTATTGGTCTACCTTTTTTTTTTTTTTTTTTTTTTTTGCCCTTTTATCCTTCAGAAACTCAATCCAGAAGCTGTGCTTTTGCTTGTTCTGTGCTATATCTAACTAGAGAGCTAATTAGGACAGAATAATGAGGTTAGACTAGCAGGCTGGCTTTGCTCCTGTCCTGCCCTTACTTTTAACCTGCCTGTCTTTTAACCTCCAAGTTTCATGTGCTTCTTCTGCATTAGGAAATGGTGTAGTTTATGAGATGTTTTTTTTCATTCTGAAATCTGAGAGGTCTAAAGTCACACCTTTAAGCCTTTAACATACCCAGAATATTTTTAGAGTGGCAAACCTTCATTTTCCTTCCTACCAACAAAATTATTCTAATGTTAGAGTGATGAAAATTTTCTAGTGTTGAAAAGTAAATTGTAAAATAAAATCATTTATTTATATCCTCCTAATTGTTATTGCCTAATAATTGAATTGACTGTTTTTTAATTCTATCTATATCTATCATGTAAAATCATGAGATTAGTGATGTAAGAATAAAGTTTAAAATATTTTTAGAAATTAAATTTGGAATGACCTTGGAAACTACTCACTCAGAACAATTGTTAAAGCAATTTTGTGTTAATATATTTTAGGTAATTTTTCTATTGAAAAAGTAATAAAAGGCACTAAAGAGGAGCTTAGAAATTCAAATAACAGGGGGCTGGTGATGAAATGTCAGTGTCCCTCCTGTGAGAAATTACCATTACTTGTGTAAGTTAACATCTGTTCACTAAGTTAGTGTACTGTGCACATCGCTAGAAATACTGCTTTTTTCACCAAAAAGTGTTTCAGCACTTTGTGCATAGCATTCTAAAACACTAAAACAGACCAAATCAGTTTTGTGCTTTTAAAAACTTGCATATTAGCTGGGTGCCAGTGGCTCACACCTGTAATCCTGGCTACTCAGGAGGCTAAGCTCTGAGGATCGTGGTTTTGAAGCCAGTCTGGGCAAACTCCGATAAACTACTCAGAAAAAGCTGGAAGTGGCACTGTATTTCAAGTGTTAAGAGTGCTAGCCTTGAGCACATAGAAGTTCAGTGACAGTACCCAGGCCTGGAGTTCAAACTCCAGGACCAGCAAAAAAAAAAAAGTCTACATTTTATGTAAGTACATCATAATATAATGAACCTTACCCTTTTTAATGTAGGTATTGATTTAGATTTAGGGATGTATAAAAGATGCATATCCTTAAACATTATACATGTATAAATATGTATATGTGTCTATGTGTCTGTATATATAGGTACACACTAGACAGTATATCTGACATAGAAATAATGTTTCTTTCCTTTTATTATTTGTTTGTGTGTATGTATTGGGTCTGGGTGCTGTCCTTGACTTCTGTGCTCAGAGCTAACACTATGCCATGTAAGCCACAGCTCCACTTTCAGTTTTTTTGGTAGTTAATCAAGACTTTCACAGCTTTCCTGCCAGGCCTAGCTTTAAACTGTGATCCTCAGATTTCAGCTTCATGAGTAGCTAGGATTACAGGTATGAGCCACCAGTGTCTGGCAGCATTAGTGTTTCTTAGAAGAATGAATGGATGGTTGGATTGGTGAAATCAGGGGGCATTTGTGACAGGTTCAAAGATAGGAAGGACAACTTAACTTGAAGGACGGATGACAAGAGCAAGATTTAATTGATCTCCCAGACTCAAAATCTGGCCCCAGACAAGCAAAAAGAGATTTAATCAAATTAAGTCCTCAGTTTTTTTAAAAAATACATTTAATGGGTAGCAATTATTTTCAAGTCTTGGCTTGAAAAAGTATAATGTTATGAAAAGTATAACATTTTATATACTAAAATCATATTGCTGCATCAAAAAGTCAGAGGGAAAAAGAGTTTATGGAGTAGGGTCATGTCCTGGTCCTCAGACATAATAATAACTAATTTTACTGGTTAGATCTCATCTATGGACAGGTTAAAATTTCAGGCAATGAAGTGTCATTTAGCCAACAGGACAACTGGGATGTCATATAGATGGGCATGTAAGAAACAACTAAATAGACATGGAGCTTTAACTCCATTATTTGATGGAGAAATACATTTGCTTTCATTGTTCTGAGGCAATACAAACCTAGTGACTATTACTGGGAAACTGATTTCTAGTCCTTTATAAGGAAGAATTTCCTAGTAACTGAAATTGTCAGTGCAGTAAGTGCCTTTTAAATAATTAAGCCTCCTGCCCCTAGAAGTATTTGCATAGAGGCTGAACCAGCACCTTCTAGGAATACCATAGGAAGCATTCTTGTAAGGTATAAAAGATGGTGTCCAGGCCTCATGTTTCTGTCAGCTCCAAGTTTTCAGAATTGAGTTACAACACTGAGCTAGGATTACTATGACTGAAGTATATAGACATACTTTAACAAATGTAAAATGTTACTTTGTTAATAAAGAATAAATGATAGTAAGATCAGTTCTCCTTTGACTTCCTTTCTAAGCATTTGTCATGTTTTTACTTCTGACTCCTGGATTTAATACTTATTTGGATGTTTGCTGTTGTCGCTTTGTTTATCCTACTTACTTATTTCATGTAGTATTTAAAATACTCTTACATTTCATTCTTAGTTACTTGCAGTAATTTATGCTTGATTTTTACCTCAGACTTTTGTACTTGTCATTAAGTTTTTGAAAACATTTCGTTAACCGTTGTATATTGTGATATTTTTGTATATGCCTACACTATGAATTGATTATATCCATCCACCCTTCTCCCACTCCCCCTCCTTTAGATGCTTTTCAGTCTCTAGTAATTACTCTTTTACTCTCTACTTTCAGGTTGCTAGAGTTGTTGTTGTTGTTATTCTTTCCACATATTAGAAAGAACATGTGATCCTTGCCTTTCTGAATCTGGCTTATTTTTCTTGCCATAATGGACTCCAGTTCTATTTCCTGAAAATGGTAGGACTTCGTTCTTCTTTAGGGTTATGTAACACTGCATTGTGTATGTGTACCTTAATGCCTTCATCGGCTCATTTGTCCATGGGTAGCTAGGCTGAGTCCCTGTCTCAGCTGTTGTCCCCATTGCCACAGTAAACATGGGCATACCTGTCACTCTTGTAATCTAACTTTATATACAGCCAGGAGTCAGATATGTGGATCATCTGTTCTAATTTTAGTTTTTCAAGGATCTTCTGTATGTTTCTCATAGTGGCTGAGTGCATTTATATTTCATCTCACAGTATCCCATGGGGGTTCATTTTTTTTCTTCATATTCTTACCAATGTTTGTTACTGGATTTTTTTTGTTTATTCATTTTTGTTTTTGGTGCTGATATTGGGGATTGAACTCAGGGCCAGAATGTTCTCCCTTACCTTTTTTTTTTTTTTCCTCAAGACAGCACTTTACCACATGAGCCATAGCCCTATGTCTGGCATTTAGCTTGTTAATTAGAGGTAAGTATCTAGCAGGATTTTCTGCCCCAGCTGGCTTTGGACTACAGTCCTCTTGTGTACCTCGCCTTTTGTGTACCTAGGATTACAGGCGCAAGCCACTGGGGCCCAGGTATTGCTTTTTGATTCTTTGATAATAACTATTTTAAGTGGAGTAAGATGATATTTGGGTTTTTTTGGTTGTTCTTGTTTTTCAGTCCTGGGGCTTGAACTCAGGGCCTGGGCACTGTCCTTGAGCTTCTTTTGCTCAAGGTAAGCACTACCACTTGAGCCACAGTGCCACTTCCAGCTTTTTCTGTTTATGTGGTACTGAGGAATCAAACCCAGGGCTTCATGCATGCTAGGCAAGCACTCTACCACTAAGTCACATTTCCAGCCCTGATACTTGGTTTTGATTTTCATTTTCTTGGTGCATAATGATAATATTTTTTACATTTGTTAGCCATTTCTATTTCTTCTTCTGAGAAGTTGTCTTCTTACTCAGATCACATATCCATTTTTACTTGAATATTTGGTGTTCACAGTTTTCTGAATTTTAAAAAGTATATTTTGGATTTTAATCATCTGCCAAGATGAGTGGCTTACTGTCTTTGGTGGTCTCTTTACTCTCTTTATTCTTTTTCCTTGCTGTGCAGAAACTTTTGTTTGATGAAATCCCATCTGTCAATACTTTTAAAAGAAGAAGGATTGATTTTCCTCAGAACTTCCGTCCATCAGAGCAGGGAGGGCATAGCAGCTCACCTCTGGAGGTCAGAAAGCAGCGAGAGATTGCTTACCTGAGCTGGGTTTCTTCTTCTTTCCCCTTTATTAATCCACTTAGCTCCTAGCCAATAGGGTGTTGTTACCCACCTTGAGGGGAGGTCTCCCCCTTAGTTCATCCTCTCTGGAATGCCCTCCCGGACACACCATGGTGTGTGCTTTATGACTCTCTGGGCACTTCTCAGTCCAACCAAGTTGGCAGTCAAGAGTCCATCCCTTGCCACCTTAACACCCAAACTTATCTAAACCAGGAAATTTCACCACTGGCCCCCAGTAGGTGTATGTCCATCTCACAAGGCAAAATGCATTCAGTCTCTCCAAGAGCCTCCATAAGTTTAGTAACTTACTATTGTGGCATTAATGGCTCCCAGCACAATTCCCAACACAATCCTCTTTGCCATCTGACACTGCATGGACACACTTCATTGTGTTTCTGCTGGCATTCTGAGCTCCTAGGCAGCCACCCAGCTAGCTCCATGGACAGGTAGGCTTTCTTTTTCAGCATGCTTCTCCAAACTTTTCTCAACACCAGTTTCCAGAGGTTTAAAAGACAACAAGGTTTACTCGAAGCAATTGCTTACTTCTTTAATCCCAATATTCTATGTCAGCTTTTTGTCCCTGTGTCAAAATAACCAAATGGAGCACCTTAAAAGGAGGAAGGATTTATCTGGGCCACAGTTTCATCCATCATGGTAGGAAGGGCAGAACAGAGCAAGCATGGCAGCTCGCTGTGACGGCCAGGAAACGAAAAGAGAATGCTTGCACTCCATTTGTCAGTGTTTACTTTTGTTTCCTATGCTTTGGCCTCCAACCAAGAAAATCATTCCCTTTGCCTATCTGGAAGTGTTTCCCTACTAATTTTCTGAAATTTTTGACTTTCATCTCTAATAATAAGGTTTTGGGTCATTTAGAGTTGATTTCTTTTGGACAGAATGAAAGATACAGGTCAAGTTTCAGTCTTCCACATTTGCATATCCAGTGTTCCTGGCACCATATGTAGATGAGGCTGCCTTTTTCCTCATGTACATTTTAGCACCTTTGAGACAAATCAGCTGGCTGTAGGTGTAGATGCCTGGGCTTTTCTACATTCTCTCTTCTGTCTCACTGGTTTATGGGTTTGTATTCATGTCTACTATCATATTTTTGTTACTATGATTCTAATATGGTTTGAAATCAGAACTAGTGATCGCTCTGGTTTTGCTCTTTTTGGTTAGTGTCATTTTGGCTATTTGGACTCCTTTATGCTTTCATATGAATTTAATGTTGCCTTCTGCTTCTGTGTAGAATGTCATTGAAATTTCTATGGAGATTACATTCACTCTTTAAAGATCACTTTGAGCATTATGGGCATAGAACAGTAAACCAGTCATTCCAGTCCACATGAATAGGAGACATACCTTTAGTGTCTTCAGTTTCTTTCATCAACGTTTTACAATTTTCATTATATCAGCCTTTCACTTCCCTAGTTAAGTGTGTTCCTTGGTAGTGTGTCCATCTGTGTTTCTTGTGAATGCTTTTATGATTTCTTTCTTGGCAAATTCATTAGTGTTTATAGAAAACTATACATGAGTTTTGTATGTTGTTTGTTTTCTTCTGTTTTTTTTTTCCCTTTTGTTCCTTATAATCTCGCTGGTGTTGCTGTGGATTAGAAACAGCTTTCCATATTTATTTTTTTATTATTTAGTCACTGGATTGACCCAGAACCAGGAGTGTGCTGGAGCTGCTTCTGTTCTGATTGCTTTCAGTTATGATAGTTCTTTTGGAGTCATCATGATTTGTGGCTATAGACTCATGTCAGCTGTAAATGGATAATCTGATGTCCTCCTTTGCTGTTCCTTGTATTTCCTTTTCTTGCCTCAGTGTGCTAAATTGCTTATTGCTAACATATCTAGTATTCTATTTAATAAGATCACTGAGGGTGGACACACTTGCCTTATTCTTTATCTTAGAGGAAGTGCTTTCATTTTTTTCCACATCCAATTTGCTCTTGGCTGTTGGTTTACACACCACCTATTCAGGAGGCTGAGATCTGAGGATCACAGTTTGAAACCAGCTCAGGCAGGAGACTCTTATCTCCAGTTAACCACCAAAAAGCTAGAAGTGGAGCTATGGTTCTATTGGTAGAGCGCTAGCCTTGAGAAAAACAGCTCAGGGACAGTGCTTAGGCCCTGACTTGAAGCCCCAAGACCAGCACAAACATAAAATTAATTTATTTGAATTCTTTATCAGGTACTTCAGTGTCTTTGGAACCTGATCTTTAGGAAGCACTATAGTAATGGTTTCCTCATATTTCTTGTGCTCCTATGTGGAGATTTGATCATCTGGAATCTATATTTCTTATGTGATGGCCTTTATTGTAAGTGGATTTCTCCTGAAGATGTGTCTTGGAATATTGGTTTGTTTTCCATGTTGAGTATGTGTCACTGTGTAATCCCCTTGTGGGTTCTTTGCCTGTGATAAATGAGATCTGGACACAGCATACTGTGCTGTTGTTGAAGTGACCCAGTGTTGTTGTGGACATGGTGTTTCAAAGTGGTGTGAGGTAGACTGCAGAGCATGTGGAGTGCACCTTGAGTAACTACAGTGGGAGTAACGTACAGTGGGAGTGGTGGCTTCTGCGGGGTCATGAGGCCTTCTTCCAGCACTGTTGAGACCAGCCTTTCACCAGTAATGGCTCCATCACTGGCTACCGCAGGAGAGGTCAGGAGAGGCCTGGGCACTTGTCCTGTGAGCAGACGGTGGCGTGGGCCAGGTGCTGCCCAGCAGGAGTGGGGTAGGAATCAGCACCCGCAGTGTAGTGCTCCCTCCTAGTCTTCTCAGCAGCATGTGCTTGGACATCATTGGGCTGGAGGAGGGAGGCCGTGGAGAGAAGCAAGTGTGAGAACGAGGCCGGTTCTGGGTGACGTTTCTCTCTGGACCTTCTTAGGCATTTATGATGCTGACTGAAGAAAATATGGGAAAGTCTCAAATTACCCACGGACTTGTTGGCAGTCATGAGCATATAGTACTGAAATTGCAACTGTCTTTTATTTTTATTTTTTCTTTGTGATTTGATAATATTTCATAAGTAAGAGGCAAGTAAGTTCACAAGTTAAGAACGGTACTTTGACAACTGATTTTAGAAGAACGTATTTAAAATTCTTCATATTTTAAAGTATTTTAAACCTCTTGGTCCATGGAAATTTCTGCTGTTTTCTTGCAATTCTTTTCAATGTATTCTGTGCCTTGAATACTTATATAGTTTTAACTGTCATGTTGTTAAATTATACCCATATCATGATTTCCAAAAGCCTGTGCTTCTCTTCTTTTTGCTGTCTTTGATACCCAATTTAAATGGCTACAGATGTGCTTCAGACAAATGCCTAAGAATTTATTTCCATTATGAAAAACTGGTGTCTTATTAGATGGTTGGTAAACGTATTTACTGGCTAGCTTTACGTTCATGACCATAAAGCCCATCCTGTATTGTAGTTCTTGTGCACCAGCATCCAAAACATCTTTCTGGCACTGTTTAATATATTTTACTATTGGCTTAACTTTGTTCTATTTTTTGTACATATAGGAACTTTCAAAAAACCTTGAGCTGAGTACAAACAGTTTTCAACGTCAGCTGCTTGCTGAGAGGAAAAGGGCGTATGTGGCTCAGGATGAAAACAAAGTTCTACAAAAGGAGCTGCAAAGGCTGTACCACAAACTGAAGGTAAACTTTTTATGTCAAATGGCATAGCTTTCCCACCATGTAAGTTACATAGAAACTATTCACATTTGCAAGTTTATATAATACAATTTACAGAATTCTAATGTGATCTTTGGTACTTAGAAGAAATGATTTGTTAGTATAATCACTATTACAAAGCGAAGATCATATAGCAACAAGACAAATGTAAGGGGAAATTCTGGAGGAAATTATAGGAACTATCTGGGGGCAGTGGCTCATACCTATAATCCTAGCTGCTGATGAGGCTGAGATCTGAGGATCATGGTTCAAAGCCAACTTGGGTGGGAAAGTCCATTAGATTTTTATCTTATTCTTATATCTAACTTAGTCTTATTTCTAGCAAATAGCTAGAAGTGGAAGTGTGACTAAAATAATAGCACACTAGGGTTGAGCAAAAGAGTTCAGAGACATACTCAGGCTCAAGCACTAGCAAACAAACAGAAAAATACCTCAAAGGAACTGGAGTTTGTGTTGGATGAATGAATAATCTGATGTTCTTCCTCAGATGTGATTATATTTAAAGTTGTTTTAAGCATGTCCTTCATTTTCATTGTTGCTAAAAAAAGTATTCATATCAGTTAATTATATTAAGACAAGTATTCTTAAATTTATCTAGAGGTCATTGATGGGTAAAATTTTACATAGAATTACACAAAAGTATGCACTACTTTATATAGCTTTCTTCTTTTCAGGGTCATGTGCTTTCTAGACAAGCACATTTTTCTCTTTTTTGCGGGTCTTGGGGCTGTCCCTGAGCCTCTTTGTGCTCAAGGCTAGGGCTCTGCTTTTTCTGAGTAGTTTATTGGAGATAAAAGTCTCATGGGGACTTTTCTGCCTGGGCTAGCTTCAAACTGTGATCCTCAGATTTTTCAGCCTCCTGAGTAGCTAGATTACAGGCCTAAGCCACTGGTACCTGGCTAGGCAAACACTTTAATACTTGAATCACACCTCAGTTCTCTTGTAAACTTTTAGACAGAGTCTCACACTTTTGCTGGGACCAGCTTTTAACCATTTTCTTCAGCCTCCCATCTAGTTGCGATTATAGACATGAGATAGGGTCTAGCCAACTATTTTGCCCCACAAACTATAATCCTCTACCTCCTCAGTAGCTGGGATTACAGATATATGCCACTATACCTGACCAATGTCTTCCATAGATTTTTTTTCTGTTAATCCAATTCTTAGAAAAAGTCATAGCTGGGGCTGGGAAGGTGGCTCAGTGGTAGAGCACTTGCCTTGCATGACAGAGGCCCTGGGTTCAATTCCTCAGCACCACATAAGCAAAAAGAAAAAAGCCGGAAGTGGCACTGTGGCTCAAGTGGTAGAGCGCTAGCCTTGAGCTGAAGAGCTGAGGGACAGCGCCCAGGCCCAGAGTTCAGGCCCCATGACCGGACCCAAAAAAAGAAAAAAAGAAAAAGTCATAGCTCCCAAATGCTAAAGCACACCAATGTTTAACGCCATGGCCAATTTCCTTGGGGGTGAGGGGTGTGTAGAACTATGGTTTGGCCTGAGACTTGTTAGGCATACTTATTAGGCAAGTACTCTATCACTTTTTGCTTAAGGTATTTTTCCAGTAGGGTCTCAGGTTTCTGCCTGAAGCCAGCCTTAGACTAAGGTCCCAGCTATGCCTTCTCGGCTATGCCTTTTTGTGTAGCTGGCTGGAATCAGAAGTGACTCAACGCACCCAGCCTCTCATTTTAAAATCCTCAATCACTGAGAATTCTCATTAAGAGATGTTAACTCATTCTTTATCTCTGACTAAGCCTGGGTGATAGTGACAGAATTACTAGCTTTATCAGGTAGGAGTGTGGAAACTAAAATCTATTTTATTCTTATTTGCTCTCTCCTCCATATACCCCATTTTCCCCCCCTCCTTCCCCCTCCCCGGAAGTGGTAGGACCTGTAGCCTTTCTTTACTGGGAAGTCATTGTCTCTCTTAACCCAAGGGTACTGGAGACATTTCTTTCTGTGGTTTGGTAATTACACAGGGAAGTTGAACTCAGTATATTTCCATTTGGCAAGAAAGTTGTCAGTCAGTTGCCTAAGTGAAGGTCATTTATTTTAAGCTGAGATTCTACTTGCTTACATTGTATTGGGTTTATGTTTAGGAAAAGGAGAGAGAACTGGAGAATAAAAACATATATTCTAACCGTCTGCCCAAGTCCTCTCCAAAGAAAGAAAAAGAACTTGCTCCAAGAAAGAATGGTATGGTAGCTACTATATTAAGACAACAATATTATAACTATAGTATAGTATGGGTTATAACTATTATAGCTATTATTTATTAATATTTTAAAGTAGAATGCAGAATCTCATACAAATATAAATTACTTTTTTTTACAATTTTAGTTTTCATAATCTTTAGAAGTCTTTCAATTTTTGTAAGTTTTAACACATGAAGAAAGGTTGTTAGAATGATGTTTTGAATAACTTAAAAAAATTCCTACTGTGATTTTGAAAACCCTTATGAAAATATATAAACATACACAATAGAGTTAAGGATTCAATGAACTTCCACTTAAACATTGCCTAGATTACTCTTTTTGGTAATTTCATTTATTTTTCTTAGTTTTGATATTGTGTTTCTCAGGAAATCACAGGTATTATTTCACTCATAAATATTTTATATTATGCAAATAGCTTTGCTCTATTTTTAGCAAAGTACAATCATTGTAGGAATTGCACAATTTTTAAATATAAACTTCGTAAAAGTGTAGGCCCATTTAAAGGAAAAATTGCTCCCAAATAATACATACCTGCTAGTAAATCCCAGACACAAAAATGAGTGTTTACTGAGCTGAGTCAAAAGTACATCAGTTTATTTAGATGATGAGCTTATGCCAGTTGAATAAATGTTAGCAGTGTTGAATGAGATCAAAAAACTTCTTTTCCAATTTTCATGGTAGTTTCATGCCAGAGTGATTTTACAGACCTGTGTACAAAGGGAGTACAAACCACTGAAGATGGACAGGAAGAATTTTCTATAATACCACAGACAATTATGGATTTCAAAAACAAACAGGAGGAATCAGAACATCATTCTTTGGTGAGTGCAGCAATATGATTTTCTGCACAACTTTAGGTTTAGGTTTAAAGTTATTCCTAAAAATGGTCTTTCAGACTTGGTACAGTTTTAGCAGTGGAGGTAGTGCTGTATCTTTGTAAATATTCAGATATCATTTTCAAAAGAAACTCATCTGTGTATTTTGTTAAAATTTTCAGGATTTACTCTTTTGGTTCATGTTGCATTTTTCAGCTGCTTCAGAGACTGGTTATGCTTTCTACTAGGTTGGAGGTAAAAGACAAGAATTTGCTTAAAAAGGTTACCTTTTATCCAGCTAGACAGTCTTAATTTTCAAAGTTCTGTGTTTAATAGGAAACGCTGATCATTTTCAAACCATTTGTAAGGAATTTACCCAGATTTAAATTTTTGGCATTCTACATGGGAAAAATCTTATAGATTGAATAAATAAATTTTATAGATTAAATGAATGCTAATCTGAATGTGTACCATTTCAAGTGGAGTGTATTGTACCATTTCAAGAGGGGTATATATTGTACCTTTATTGAAAAGGAGTTTCAATACCATGTCTCTGTAAATTCATGTTAATCAATAGATGCAATTTAAATTTCAAAGAAAACATTTCTTTTTTTTTTTTTTGGTCAGTTGTGGGGGCTGAACTCTGGGCCTGGGTACTGTCCCTCAGCTCTTCAGCTCAAGACTAGCTACCTACCACTTAAGCCACAGTGCCACTTCCAGCTTTTTCTGCTTATGTGGTACTGAGGAATTGAACCCAGGGCCTCATGCATGTGAGGCAAGCACTCTACACTGAGCCACCTTCCCAGCCCCAAAAGTGGTCTAATATATATAATATTTGTTTTTTTGTACTAGAAGATTCAGAGCCAGCACCCTGCTGGAAAGAGTGTGGTCTTAGACTTGGCTCTGCTTTTTCATCGAATCCAGGTGCCAACATTTCAGTGGTGTGAATTTTTGGGGCCTTAATTTCCTCATGTGTAAAGGGTGGTAATTAACTATGATGTTTGTAAAGCTCCTCAGAAACCTGAATGACAATGTCCTCAGCCAGTGGAAGCCCAGAGTCCAGTTCATTCTGCAATTAGAAAGACACCCAGTATGGGGACTGAGATAAGAGAAGACGCTTCTTCTTGTAATAGATAAAATCAGTGTGTAGTCCAGGGCTGGCGAGCAGCTTTGCTTCATTGTGGTTATCCTCTGTTTTGTTGATCTTCCATTTGGGACTGTAGCCTTCATGTTTGTGGTTGGAATGGCTTCACCTCTCTGTGAACAAAGGGAATGAGGAAGCAGCGGGCAAGCTGTGCTTATAAATGTGATCTGGAGTTGCATCTGCACTTCCACCCACCTTGTCCAGGTCCTGTCTAGCTGCAGGGGTAGCTGACAATGGCTCATCTGAGCAGCTCTGTGCCCTTCTTAACTAAACAGGGGATTCTGTTTCTAAGAGGAAGAAAATGAAACCGGATACCAGGGGACAATACTATGGAATCTTTACAACAATCCATGCTTTATTTTTATTAAGGAAAATCACACCAGAGGTATTTGCAAGGAACCATAATAAACTTAAAATTCCTTCTTATTTATAGAATTTTAAGTATGTAGCATCCTTACTTGATTTAAATATTTATAGAACTTCATTACTTGGAGACTTTGGACATAATGTAGACTTGAACAGCTCAGTTCAGCTGTCACCAGCTGTGTTACATGTTTCTTCAGCTTCTCTTCTTCAGCCATTTCTGGTTAATTTGATTAGCCAGATTGTGACATTTGCCTAAAGAAACAGCTCTTCTGCAACTTATCTTCAGAATTTTGTGTAGGTTGTTGGTTTTATTTCCACTATTGTGGCTCTGATGTAATTCATAAATTCTTGTTTAAATTTTTAACTAGAAGCACCATTCGCAGCAGAAGAACATGTGATTTGATTTGTTGCTTTATTCACTGAAAATTGGCTTTAATTTCTAATTTGATATTTCCTCTTCCCCTATGTGTGGATTTGCATTTAAAAATTCACCATAGAATCTGGAGTCCCCAGAGCAAGAGGAACACAAGGAACCTACCGTTCTGCCTTTACCAGTAGAGGAAGAGGAGTCCAGTGAAGATCAAGGAGAGCCCATCGTAGAGCAGGAGGAGGAAAAGCTGGAGAGTGGTACGTAATAGAGTTGGTTTACATGGGCTGTGAGTCCCTGGATAAAGGAAGGGTCAGGGCCCCTTGATGTCTTCCCACTAAACTGCAAATTGTTTGTGCAGAACAAGAAAAGGCAAGTGCAGTTGTAGGAAGCAGTGTAACAAGAGTCACGAACTGGGCTGGGAAGGTGGCTCAGTGGTAGAGCGTTTGCCTTGCATGCATGAGGCGCTGGGTTCGATGCCTCAGCACCACATAAGCAAAAAGGAAAAAAGCTGGAAGTGGCGCTGTGGCTCAAGTGGTAGAGTGCTAGCCTTGAGCTGAAGAGCTGAGGGACAGCGCCCAGGCCCAGAGTTCAGGCCCCACGACTGGACCCCCCCCCAAAAAAGAGGCACGAACATTTGAACAAATTACAAGTTCAGGTAGATAAGTTCCACAAAGACACAACTTAGATAAAAGGGAAAAATATGCTTTAGTTTTAAGTAAAACTTGAAGAAATAATTGGAGGACGGCTGCTGTTTGGAGCTTGGCCTTGAAGCTGTAGTCCACAGACCAGCTTAAGCTGAAACATCAGAGAGTTATGTTGTCCTGTATACATTCATATTATTGTTCTTTGATTTTACCTTATAAACTAAATCTTTAATATGTTCAGAATTAATGTAAATTCAGTGAGCCAATTCACATAGTTTATAGATAATGGAAATGAACTTTAGGACTAAGTTTATTTCTGTCTGGACAGAATGTCTTACAAGCATGAGCAAGGGATCCCAGACTCTACCCTGTTGAATGTATTAGTTGCACAGGGGACTATCAGTTATCATGTATATAATTAATGTATATAGTGTGGATGTATAATCACGCAGTATAGAACTATACTACATCCTGCTTAAAGAAAAATTTTTGTTGTTGTTTTGAGCTGAAGTTCATGGACCATAAAATTATAACCATTGTTGCATATATATATATATATATATATATATATGTGTGTGTGTGTGTGTGTGTGTGTGTGTATGATCATGTATGTTTAAACACAGTATAACCTTGAAATAGAAGCTAGGTATTTACATTATCACCCTTGGCTAATGTGTGAAACAGGATGGTTTCATGTGTTACACTACTACAGAAAAGAAAATTAGGGATTAATGCTCAATTTTTTCTAGGCAACAGGAAAAAAAATAAAATAGCAGATGACCATCACTTATCTTTGTGCTTTTAAGTGACTTTTTGTGGTGTGTGTATGTGTGTGTGTGTGTGTGTCTGTGTCTGTGTCTGTGTCTGTGTCTGTGCATGTGCATGTGTGTGTGCTCATGCATACCAGTCCTGGTGCTTAACCTCAGGGCTTCTTTACTGAAGGCTAGCACTCTAACATGATCCACAGATCTCAGCCTCCTGAGTAGCTAGGATCATAGGCATGAGCCACCAATGCCTGGCCCGACCTCTTTGTTTTTGTTTTCGGAGACTGTCTAGATCTTACATTAGTGAGAATGTTTTCGTGTTACTGAAATTAGGAGATTTGTAGTGTTCTGACATATTTGATAGTTTTAATTTGTTTGGAAATAACTTCAAAATGATAGAAAAGTGGCAAGAATAGTACACAACTATTTAAGAATGAATTATACTTGTGCCCATGTCCTTGAATACTTCCATGTATTGTTCTTCCAAACATAGTCATTCTCTTACCATCATTCCAGTATAATTTTCAAATTCAGGAAGTTTAACTTTGATATACTGCATTTAGCTATATCCATATTGTAGACACAATACTGCTACTTGTAGTGTTTTCTCCCTTCTAGAAAACATTATAAATCATGTTTCATTTTTATATCTCTCCAGTCTGTAGTCTAAGAGCAGTATCTTGGTTTTTATTTTTATTTTGTGAGATTAACATTTTTTATTATTTCAGATGCATGTTTAAAAATAGAATGTTCTGCATTTAGAGTTTGAAGTTTTCTGTTAGATTTTAGTTACTGTAACTGCTGTCAGAATATTGCATGAAGACTGCCATATCTTTCTCAGGACATGGCATCTAGAGGTTAAGTATAATAGTCTTTAGCCATCCATCCATCCATTCATGCATCCATCCATCCTTCCCACAACCCATCAAAATATGTACAGCATTATATTTGTTGTTAAAAAAAATAGTGACCCTATCTAGTATTGAAGAATTTTTCCCTGTAAAAGTGGATCTTAAATGCAAGATGTATTAAATATTATTCCTTAATCCCAGAGTATGAAGTACAGAAATGAAATATTAAGTACATCCTCACTGTACTTATAATACCCAAGTTACATTTCAAAATGTTAATTTGTGAGATAGGAATTGACTTTTCCTTTTTAGCAATAATTCTATAAAAATCTATGAAATTTTATTTCATATAGAATGGGTGAGAGAAGAGGTTGGCAAAAAACAAGATGAAAAGATACCTTTACTAGAAACAGAAGAAAAGCCAGAGTTGGAAACTGGACAGTGCCAAATGGAAATGTATCAGCTTCAACAGGTTGACAAATTGGAAGAAGAGGAAGAAGAAGTCAAGAGGGAAATGTTCCTTGTTAAACCGAATGAAATCAACAAAGAACTCCAAGATTTTCAGACCCGGAGATATCATTCTGCACCCTTGTTCCCTGAGTTGGAAACAAAACTGCGTGCCCTGGTGAGAAGCACTAAAGCAAACATGTCCCCTGAACCCTCTGAGAGATCGTTCAATGGACATCATTTGCAGGACATCGGCTTTGCAACACCAAAAGGAGATGCTCTGAATTCAGGAAACATTAGAAGTCCAGCATCTCCAAATGACTTTTCATTTGGGAGTTACGTGCCTTCATTTGTAAAAATGTCAGGGAAGTCCAATCCGTGTAGCCAAAAAAGTAGCCTTGTAGATTTGCCAAAAGACAGTATGGATAACTCCAGTAAAGGTGGTGTAGACTTAATGGCAAGAAAGGAGAGAAAAGCTCACTTGATGGAGCAACTATTTGGCACCCCGTGTAACCAAAAAAGTAGCCTTGTAGATTTGCCAAAAGACAACATGGATAACTTCAGTAAAGATGGTGTGGACTTTATCGCAAGAAGGGGGAGAAAAGCTAACCTGATGGAGCAACTATTTGGCACTACTCTCAGCAGCGCCATTTCCTCAAGGGGCAGCGACCCAGGCTCTCTGCCTACCAGCAGAGGGGACTGTGACCCTCTGAATTTTTGCACAGGTGAGAAACACATCAGGGTTAGAGAACAGGATGAAAATGAAGACTTCCTCCTTGGTGAAGGAAGAAATTTTAATCCAAATAGACACCGATTGAAACATGCAAATAATAAGCCAACGCTGAAAGCATTTGATTATGTAGAAGATGAAATTGAAAATGACTGACTATATGGTTTTCAGTTGTAAATATTAAAATATTTTAATACAGTATTTATTATAAACCTCTAGACTTTGAATATTACACATTTCTTATTGAGGAATGATTTTTGTAGCTAAGTTACAGTGCAATTAAAAAGTAGATCATATTGACCCACATCGCTAGTTTGAGAGAATACCAGGGACTCTTTTGAATGAAACCAAAAATAGAGATGTCTCTAACGTTGTTTTGACTTTATGATTTTACCTCTTATACCAACTCTGTAGGAAGTTTGACTTCCCTGAAAGTCACATTCATTTTCTACTTTTACCCCTATTTATTATTGTTCAGATTTTCACTGAGCTAACTGTTCTTTTCTCATTGACTGTCCAGTGGAATTGAATGGAGCAAATCTGTGGTGGGGAGTCTGGCCCCTTACTTTATGGACTAGGACGCAGTCCCTGTCCTGGGAGGCAAGGCTGAGCTGCTCAGGAATGACAGCGGTGACTCATTCCTCTGCAAGTACCCACAGTTCACACCACTCACTCTCAATCTCATCTCTGAAGCTGCTCACCTGCAGCACTGTGAGCACCTCAGGCTGGTCTCAGATGCCTTTTTGTTTGTGTGGACCGTCCCCTTGCTGCGACTCCTGGTGTGATTCCTGTCCTTACTCTAATACATTTTTAGTATCTCAGTGGCTGAGTGTTAAGGCTTCATACCAGATGACAAGCCATTGAAGAAATTGCATCTCAGTAGAGAAAGATTTTCAACCCTATTATGTTTCCAAGGTAGCAGCATACTTTGATCAAAGTGTTTGAGACTTGGGGATTCTGCCCTACTGGGTAAGGCAGATAATTTTCTGTTGAAATGCACTGGTTTCCTTTCAGCTATTTGTAGTTCACTTCAGCTGCAAAGGAATGTGTGGGATATGGCTGGTCTTGAAGAAGCAATTATGTACCACTAGCTAAGGAGTAAGCACTGTTGAATGAAGAGTGACAGCACTTGTCCAGAAGAAGGAAAGCCTAGAGTTGGCACTTTAGAATACTAAGGGGAGCTATTTGAATTGGCGCTTTCGCTCATGGTTGGCTTTCTGATGCCAATCATATATCCTGATGAGGGGCAAGAGTTGGTATTTTATCTGCATTTCTTTAAATGCTTATTAATGAATCTCATTTCATGGCTATTTGATGAGACTTACCTGGTCAGACCTCTAATTAACATATATATCACTTGTCATCTATTAAATGGTGTTCTTGTCATTTATTAGGAATAGAATCTCCCCAGAGTGTTAAAGTGTTACTAAGAAGTTTTGACAGCTATATAAATATTTGCTATAGCAAATCATTTGAATATATGTAAACATATTATTTGTAATGCAGTATGTACTAAAATAATTATGTATTGTTAATTTGTTCATAGATGCTTTTTTTGCTGAAAGTGTTCTAATTTTAGGTATTTTTTAATTAAAAGCTTTTTAGGAAAAAATATCCAGATCAATTATTCTCATGCTTTTGTCTACCTATGGTCTCCTTAACTGATGTAACAAGACAGAATTATTAAAATTAAACCTAAAATTAATTCACAAGCTGAAAAGCATTATTTTGTTAAGTTTGCAAATTTGAGTTTAAAATGTAGAGAATGGGTTTTTTAATGAACAGTGCTTACAGATGAAAGTGAACCATTTTTTCTAAATGGCAAATTAAATTTATTTGTACTCAGAGTTTTAATAAATCTTTAAAACACAATCTGACTCTTCATTTAAATAATACTGAGATTACTTAGCTTATATATTAGGAACGGGAACAGCAGAGTTAATTTTATTTCATTATTCCCATTGAGTTTTTGCTGTCCAGTATTTTTAGTTGAAGTAGGCGAATCTGCCCTAAATCAGGTTAGTATGCTAGTCTTATCAGATAATTATAGTTTAATTAATCCTTTCACCTTTAATAGCTATCATCGTGGCACATATTGCATTGAATTAAAAAGAAAGGTGAAGGGGATTAAATTGAATCATAAAATAAACACAAATTTATTTCGTGGCTGATCCACTTTTTTGGATCCTTCCTTCGTTTTATATTCAGCCATACAGCTCTCAGATGCTGGTGCTCCTGCTGGAAAATAGGACCTGCAAGTCTGCTTAATGAAAAGGGAAATGGAAATTTGTATCCTATTGACCATAGGAATTTCTTAGAATTAAAGAACATACTATAACTATCAACAAAGAATACTCTTAATACATTTTTACTTCTCCACTACACAATATATGTCCATCATTAAAGTATCCTTTTATGTAATTTGAAATTGTTCTTTATTAAAGAACAGGACTCAAGACACTCATACACAGTGAAGCCAAAAGAGGACAGTCTTGGTTGAATAATGCCAAATTGTAATACCCAAGCACCTCTTTCATATGTGTGTAAAGTAATAGAGACTAAAAGAACCCTAAAGACAAGGAAACAAAGGACTTCTTAATTTGTCCTATCTTTTTTTTTAGCTGGCTCTGTATTCTTTACCTCATCTGGTGTAACACGTGCACATTTGAGGGAAGGTGGGAGCAGAACACAATCAGTGGAAAGTGGTGAAAAAATACAGCAGAGGGGCCCATCAGCTGCACTGGACATGGATGAAAGTGAACTAAGCAACTCCAGTGTGGTGATGGGAGGGAGGGAATGAGAAGGAGGAAACAGCTGATACTAAGCAAAAGGAAAGAAAAGTACATATCACCCGATTTGGAAGAAATAATCTTATTGTTAAAGTTCATAGAGTTCATAAGCTTTGTAGATTAGAATGATGATTATCATTGTGGAGGTTAAAATGCCTTTGTGACCTTAGCTAAGTATAACTATGCCACAGTATTGTGAAACGTAGTGAATTTCAATAAGTATTTGGGGGAAAAAAGAAAAAAATGCTCTCATTAAAGAACATGGTTGTGTGTATATGTGTGTATGCGTGTGTGTAGGTGTGCACACATGTTAGTCATGGGTCTTGAACACAGGGCACTGTCCCCGAGCTTTGTTACTTAAAGCTAGTGCTCTGTCATTGAGCCATAGCTCCACTTCTGGCTACCTTGGCAGTTAATTGGAGATGAATCTCAGACTTTTCTGCCCTGGCTGGCTTCAAACCTTGATCCTCAGATCTCAGCCTCCTGAGTAGCTAGGATTACAGGTGTGAGCCACTAACACAGCTGGTAGAGCTTTTCTGTGTTTTTTTTTTAATTAAAGACTTGGGTGCTCCCGAATACCTGCTGCACTTTCTGAGTAGCAGGAACTGGAGAAGCTGCTGGACGGGGCTCCACCTCACAGTGCGGGTATGGTCAGATCCTGCTGTCCATGAGTTTCCTCAGCTTGTGTTGATCTAGTGTAGTGCTGCTTATGGTGGTTTGAAATAAATGAGAGGCTTAGGTTAATGCTTGGTGGAATGCCTGGCACATTATCAGCATTCAGTAAGCACTAGCTGTTATCAAGGTTAATTATGAGTCTCCTTTTGAGGAGTAAATGAAAACATAGAGCAGGTGTATGGATATAGGCAATGCATTGATACTATAATCGGCCCAAGATGCAAGCAGGAAAAGTTCCCCAAACAATGATGATATCCATAACTGTCTCTTAAAGATATTGTACCTTGTCAATCTGCACTGACCTCCCCTTTATTGAATATTAAATGCACAATGAGATGGAGGAGCTCTTCCACCAGAGTAGACAATAACTTGGGAAAGATTTTTCTCAAGATAGGTTCCAGAGGTGGGACTTGGAGCAGACAGTAAACAATCTAGAACACACAGGGTATATAATGTGTCCCTCAGAACCCAGCTCTTGCACAAGGTGAGCACCTGCCTCTGCAAATCCTTCTTACAAAGCCAGGCCATCAAGAATACATAGCATGTGGAGGTGGTATCCATCCAATGCATTAAATACACAAATAGTGCTCAGAACCAGAAGCACTCAAGCATCCACAGCTTTGTGGGTGGTTTTGTAAAAAGAACCAAGAAAAGGGAAGGGCAGCTGTGTTTGTTGAATGTCCAAAGTAGCAATCAGTGTTTCTATGTGTTTTTCTTTCTTACACAAAGCTTTTTCCAGATAGTCAATACTTTACCATTCCTTCTATTACACTGTCAAGACTAAGAGATGATAAATTATAGATTACCCAGTTAGTAGATGGCACTCAGCATTTTCAATATAAGAAATCTAGCAAGGGGATGGGAAGGAAAACCTGGGAGAGGCAAAGGCAGGGTGACATTGTCCAAAAAGAGATGTACTTGTTATCTGATGTATTATGAAAGGGTCACCCATCTGTTTAGCACGTTTATAATAATTTTAACAAAAGAAATCACAAGAGTGATTTATCAAAACAACAAGCAAAATAAGGAAATTACTTTGAGATAACTGGAAAACTCCAAAAAGTATACTCAGAGCTCTTACTGATGAAACTTTAAAACACAATCTGACTGTTTGAATAATATCTGAGATTACTTAGATTGATTGAATCTGATGTTTTAATTAGTAGTGCTTACTCTTCCCACCTCTTAGCCAAACTGGGTCTCAGTTTTCAGATAAGTGATTGGAATGACATCATTGGCGCCCTCTTATCCACCTCAACCCTTCTGCTGGCAGTGCCTCAAAACAAATCTTTCTGATAGCTCTGGCAGAAATCTAACTGAGCCAATTCATGCGATGTGAAAGGAGCTTGCTCACCTTTCTGGCCAGGGGGGTCTGTGCAAAAAAAGAATGGAGTTCCCTGCCCTTTACCCTGCCGTTTGTGGAATGAATGCAATTTCTGTGGGATGGGAGAAGTATGTTTCCATTGATGAAGGTATTTTGGACATACAAAACGATATTTACTGTTATCTTCCAATTAAAAATTTGTAGTGAATAGTTCTTATGGAATAAACACAAGTTCTTAATGTAATAAGCACTGGTTACTTATTGAACAATCCTTATTTTCCTAAACAAGGTCCTTGGTTGAAGCTGGGTTCCTCTGTAAAGCTCATTGGTTGGCAGAAAATGAGCTATGTGAGCGCTAAGAGGAATATGGAAAGCATTTGCATTGTAGAGTTCAGAGGAAATGCTGAGAGCCTTAGATAATATTTCCCCACACTGAATGCGACATTTATGAAATCATGTGTCCATGCATGAGGGAGCATTCTCAGCCTCAAGATCACAATTAGAAATTGACAGCTTAGCTGGGTGCTGATAGCTCACACCTACAATCCTAGCTACTCAGGAGTCTGAAACATGAGGATGGAAGCTAGCCAGGGTAAGAAAGTTTATGAGACTCATCTTCATTTAACTAGCTGAAGGCTGGAAGTGGAACTGTGGCTCAAGAGGTAAAGCACCAGCTTTGACTGAAAAAAACAACATTCAGAGTGAATTCAAGCCCTAGGGCTGGCACACAGAGAGAGGCGGGAAGGGGAGAGAACAGGGGAGGGAAAAGGAAAAGAGAGGAGGGAAAGAAGGAAGGAAGGAAGGAAGGCAAGAAGGAAGGAAGGAAGGAAGGGGGAGGGAGGAAAAGAAGAAGGGAAAAGGAAGAGAGGAAAGAAACAGGGAAAGAGAAAAGAGAATGAATGAATGAAAGAGAAAGGCAGCCAAAGTCAGACTGAAAAACACTTGAGTCTAGAATCAGGGTGAAGGTTGGACTTTATAAACACTAATCACAACTATAACTATTTAGTATTCAAAGGTAACTTTATCAATACCTTAAGCTAGTTTTTGGATGAAGAATGCTTGTGAATATGGAAACTGAAAAACAAAACCTGTTTTCTTACCCTGTAATCATTGATTGCAGTGACTCTCATCCTTACAGACCCATGTGAGGTTAATATTGCATGGAGGACATTAGTGAGGAAGCTGTTCCATGCCAGTGTTGTGTTTGGCTGGAGGAGTAGGAGAGACAGACAGGAGCCAGCACTGTGGGCTGAAGGCAGTAAGCAAATCAGAATTCAGCCTGAGTTCTGCCAGCTGTTCTGGGCTGTCTGAATAACATGGCCAAAGGAGACTTTGATCAGTTAACCTGAGTATCAGGTTTCAGACTTCAGTCCCATTTTTTTATGAGTCTATAACAGCCTTAGTGGATGTCAGCTTTATTTTTATAATGCTGGTACCAGGGCTTGAACTCAGAGACTTATGCTTTTGCTTGGCGTTTTCACTCAAGGTTTGCATTCTGCCACATCTCCATTTTTGGCATTTTGTAATTAATTGAAGATAAATGTCATGGATTTGTTTGTTCAGAGTGACTTTGAACCACAGTCCTCAGATCTCAGCCTCTAGGCCTGAACCACTGGCTCCAGAGTTTTTAAATACAAAGAATCTGAGAGTTCTGCTACACAGTCGTTGATGCTGAGTGAGCCCTGCACACTTAGAAACAAAGGTTTATTGCGGCCTCTCTTTCCTCTGAGAACATCCTCTGAAATCTGAAATTCACCTTGAATATTTGCTTGTAGTCTGTGTGATATGTCTACTTGCCCAGGAGTCCCTTCAAATAACAAGTGTAAACCTCCTGGCTCTTCGTCTAAAATAATGTTCCGCAGAGAAATAAAATAAATAGAAACAAAGAACAGAGACTTGAAAAATTGTGTTAGCTTCACACATTATGACAGGGTGTCAAATAGAGCACAGTGAGCCCCTGGATGCAGTCTAGTTTTATTATAAATACCTAAGAACACCATATCCAAGGCAAGAAATCGGGGTCTTTGATTTTGCATTATCTGTGGAGTCATGCAAAGGGATCTCAATTCAATTTTTTTTTGTCCGTCATGAGGCCTGAACTCTTGGCCTGGGCGCTGTCCCTCAGATCTTCAGCTCAAGGATAGCCCTCTACCACTTGAGCCACAGCCCCACTTCCAGCTTTTTCTGCTTATGTGGTGCTGAGGAATCGAACCCAGGGCCTCATGCGTGCAAGGCAAGCACTCTACCACTGAGCTACCTTCCCAGCCCAATTCAATGTATCTGCTTAAGAGTATCATGCATCTTGATCAATGCCACCCCTTCCATGGTTCTGGAAGAATGTTCTCTGCACACTATCTCCACTTCCCTCTTGAAGAACAGCATCAGCATGATTAAAATAGGCAGCTTTGCCTTCTATTTGGTCTGCAGTTCACAAAGTGTATCCTGTGAACTGCAGTTCTGGGAGCTAGATAAAAATGGTCTGTTCTTGGGTTCCCTCCCTTCCACACCTACTAAACCACAGACACTGGAGTGAATTCCCATGGAAGAAGCCTGTAACTGAACAAGCCCCCAGGGGCCTGAAACAATTCACCAGAACTACTTTCCAAGGTAACACTGAGGAGGGTTTGTTTTTTTAAATATATATACATAGAAGTAGCTGCTCATCGGATTGGTTGATTTAAATCTTGCACCTAGGGCTTCTGGTTATAGTATACAGGTGGTTATATGGATTTATTCACCATGACCTATCATTGCAGTCTCCTCCTTCCCCTCTCTCTCTGTACCTAGTGAGGGTTTTGTCATAATAATTCCCTATCTTCATGTCATGTACTTTGATCATATTCATCCCTGTTACTCTTCCTTTTTTCCTTTCCTTTCTTCTGTATCCTTCTCCTTCCATCTCTCTGACAATAGTCCCCTTTTTACTTCAGTGACCTCGAAAACCACGGTCTTTTAAAAAGCATTAGTTGTTATCTGTAACTCTCAATTCTCTGCAATTAATGTGAGAAAATTATGATGCGTTAGGAAAGATTTCAATGAAAACAACCACAGCTAAGCCAAGTGCAGGTGCTCATGCCTAGCTCCTCACAAGGCAAAGGTCTAAGAATAGCTGCTTAAAGTCAGCCCAGGCAATAAAGTCTGTGAGACTCTTATTTCCAGTTAATCAGAAAAATAGCAAAAGTGGGGGTGTGGCTCAAGTGGTAGAGCACCAGCCTTGATTCCTCCACTTTAGCTTACAATTCCCAATTTTTTTTAGCAAAACCTTCAGAATGGTGTTCTAGTTGTAGTTCTTAAGGCCTAATCAATGTGGTTTAAATCTGACGTGTAAGCATGCATTTTGTTTAAATAACGGGTTTCTTAAGTTGGATGAAAAAAACGTGTGTGCATACACATGTGTTCATGCATGTGCATGAATGGGTGTGCATGAATGCTCTGTGCAAGTTTTCTGTGCTTAATTGGGGTTAAGAAATATTAAAGGTACCTAAAAATCTATGTATAGGGAATAGTCTAATACAGGTAATTGAATTACATATTTGGATTTCTTCTGTGTCTGCTTTCAACATCTGTGAAGCCAGATGCATATAAACACAATTTACACATACATCCCGAGGAAGTATTTATTGATGAACAAAATCCGTCATGTTTTCATGAGCTTGGGTTTTGTTTGCAGTACAGGTCTCCATCTGTCTTTTCTTTGACTTCATGAACTTTTCTTGACTATTGGAAAATCAAACAAACAAAAAACACTTCATCTTGAATACACCTGTCTCTCTGAAATCTATTTATCTGACACATGAGTATGTGAAATGGTGATGTTTAGTGGTAATCATGTAAATAGCTGTGTGTCCAAATGTGTACATGGGCATATTTCTGCAGTGTGCAGGTTCCAGAAAACACACTGCCCTAGAAAAATGTACATTTGTGGGCCAAGGAAGATGTATTCGAGACCACGTTTTGTATATATCTATAGAACTGTGGTTACTCCATCATAATTTTGGCCTGGGGACTAGTAATCTCTTAATGTAATTAATGTAGCAGGGTGCTTGTAGCTCACGTTTGTAATCCTAGCTACTCAGGAGGTTGAGATCTGAGGATCATGGTTCAAAGCCAGCCCAAGTCGGAAAGCACTAAACTAAAACAAAACAAAACAAAAAACAGAAGTAATCCTGCTCAAGTGGTAGAGCAGTAGCCTTGAATATAAAGAAGCTCAGAGACAGTGCCCAAGTCCTGAGTTCAAGCCAAGGATGGGCACAAAAAAATTAATATAGTAGTTCAAATGCCTAGCCTGGAATCACACTTTTATCAATTATTATTCTCATTCGTACAAACATTCTATAACGAGTCCTCATTTAGTTATGAAAATTTCCCCTCTCTGATCTTCACCAGCAATTCCAATTTTCAGCTATGGCTTAATTTCTGTTTCTGTTTTTAAGTGTCTTTTTGATTAACTGTAAGGTTTGCTGGAGTCCAGCAGAATAATTAAATCCATGTACCTTGTCAGTTGGGTTTTTCCTTTGCTGCTGAGAGGTTGCTAGGATACCCCTAACGATACAATTCTCTTGATTAACTGCACAAGCCAGATTGCCCAAGACACATTTTTATTCATTCATAGAAATACAGGTCAGGATTGCATTTATATTTATAGCAAGATGAGTGCTATATATCTCTGGATGCTTTTAGAAATGTGTTTAGGTACGCTTACAAAGAATGTGTTTTGAATGATAATTTAGTGCATAAGAATTAACCATCATTATTTTAAGCAGAGTTTCCCTTTGGGTTGTTCAATAAATGTGGATTTGAGGCTGAAAATTTTTTGAATGTGAAATCATTATGGGAAGATAGATGTAACTGTGTCCATAACTCTGCAGAAATTCTGTTGTGATTATTAGGATTTATTATTTATTGGTGTGTCTGATTTCAAAATCTCACATATATTGTAGCCATTGTTTCTGGGTTATTGACTCAAAATAAGGAATCTTACAAATGAAAATAGAACTTACAGAGAAAACCAGGACATCTATAATGGTTTGATTTGATGGAGACAGTTGTTTCAGAGGTTAAGGACTTACCCTAATGGTGTTTTCCCTAACAATGATTTTATGGCTAATAAGTCGCTGTGTTTGATTCTTCTCACTGCCCGTGCTGTCCATTTGTTCATTTATCGAGTGCATACAGAGCTCTTATTACAGACAATTGCAATCACTAGAGTCATAAGCAGATTTTTCAATGGCAGTATGACATAGATTCTCATATTGGAACAGTCACCTCCTTACATGGAAGGGGACTGAACCACTCAGGAATGGCAGGTGAGAGATAACAAAAGAGTCAGTGGGATCAAACTATTAGTCTAGCAATGCACATGATGGGATCTCAATGGATAGCAGAGTTATTTATGAGAGAATTGACAGCCCTGGGTAATCAGTTCGATGTGGAATTGGTCAAGGAGACAGCAGAGAGGTTTTAGGGATAAACACATGAGATTTGCTAGGGGACATACACACAGGTTGGGCAGCATGCAAAAGGAAGATCGACCCCAGAGACCCTGGTGTGGGATTTGCTCACACTTATGTCTGCACAGTCACTCGGTGTGCAAAAAGCCTGAATGCAAACAAGACACAGCTGCTGGTGCGTGATGTGAAATGGTTTCCTTAAAAATCACTTCTCACGTTTAGCTCTCACGGTCCAAGAGTCAACTATTAGTCATTGGTTAACTAATTGTAGAATTCATGAGGTTGTTGGACCTCTCTCCTACCATTTCTTTTTTTTAAAAAATGAGTTATTATCTTTAAGTAGTCCTACAAAGGAATTTCAATTCAACATGTCAGTGAATGAGTACAATGCATGTTGATCAATGTCACCCCTCCATCCTTCTCCCTACCTCTCCCTACCTCACCCGTCCCCTTAAGTTACCTGGCTCCATTTTCACACGAGTTCAGTGAATATGGTGACTGCAGTCACCTCACCCTTCCACACTCCTATCATTCCTATTCTTCTTTCTCCTCCTCTAAAAAATTTAACAGGAGAGATATGGCATTTTAAACATTTTTAGGGACAAGAAATTATTGTCAAAAGGCTTTGATCTTGTTTATATCTGCTAAAATTTACAAAAAGAACTAAAGGACATTTTTCTATTGCAACAGAAAAAAAAGCCCAAACCCAAACAGTTCCTTGAGAAAAAGAGTCCAGATACACAAATGTTCATAAAATTAACCTTTAGTTCTACCAACCACCTATGGTGTATGTGTTTTTATTTCTGGACTTTATATTTTGTTCTAGTGGTTATCTTTTTTCCTGTGTCAATGCCACAGATCTCACTACTTCATCATATTTTTATAAAGCAAATTAAACATTTTGACCAACTAACAAATTCAAAAATCAACATACTGTGAAAAGATTACAGTTAGTTCTTGTTTCCTTCCCCTGTTCTGAATGTAAATTACAAATCATATATATTCAATAAACTCTTTTCATTGGTTTCTTAAGCTTTTTTCCCATGTCATATGCAAATATAAACATGATATTTTCTTCTACTTTTGTAAGTAAAAGGTAGCATATTTTAGGCAATGTCAGCTTCCTAGACTTATCTTTCATTGCAGTGGTTAGTTTTGTCAGTTTGGCGGACTATAGGTCTGTTTACTTAAACCTTAGAGATGAATGCCAGGTGAAGGTGGGTGAGCTTGGAGTAATGGCTGTAAGCCAAGGAAATGACGGGGAAAGCCCAGTCACTGCAAGAGAGACTCGTGGGATGACTCCTTCCTTGGGCTTTCAGAGGAATGCTCCCCTGCCCACACCTCCACTGGAAACTTCTAGTCTCTACAAACATGAGGGAATACTTTGCTGCTGTTTGAAGGCCAATTTATAATAATTTGTTTAGGCAGACTCAAGGAGCCAAATGCAATCATTTTTTTTCATACCAGTATATAGAAAGCATCTTTACCTGAAAAAAAAAAGGCTTTCATGGTGATCCTCCTTTGTGGATATACCTGTTGGAAGCTTTTAGGTTACTTTCAACCTTGGCATGTATAGGTAAAGCTGTATCACAGGGGTATGTACATGTGCTACCCATGAGTGAGCCTGTCTATGGGACTAGCTCCTTGCAGTAGAATTGATTGGGGCAGACATGTGTGATAATACTACAGTATCATATTCCGTGGCTAGTACCAGAGCATATGCTTATCAGCTATTGTGCCCTTCCATACACATGTCAGTGTTGGCAAGGAAATTTGCACTTCCTTAATAAGTATGAGATTGGAAACAGGAGCCATTTGCTTCTGGACTCTCTGTTCATTAATTTTCTTCATTTTTAATTAAGTTATTGATCCTTATTTCTAGAATTGGTTTATATACATTAGTCCTTTGTCTTTGCTATGACTTAGAAACTTACCCTGTGTTTCCTCCTATCTTGTGATTTTATTTTTATTTTTTCATACTTTCAGGTATGTTTTTATTTTTACTTTTTTGTTTTTATTTTTATACTTTAAGGTGTGTGTGTGTGTGTGTGTGTGTGTGTGTTTGTGCACGTGCACCAGTACAAGGGCTTGAACTCATCGTTTTGTGTTCTTTTTAGCTTTGTGGCTCAAGCTGGCACTCTGTCACTTGTACTGCACCTCCATTTTAGCTTTTTTACTGCTTAATTGGAGACAAGAGGCTCAGATTTGTCTTCATGAGCTGACCTTGAACCAGGATCCTTGGATCTCAGCCTTCTGAGTAGCTAGACTTACAGGTATAAGCCACAGATTCCCTTATACTTTAAAATTTTATGTAAAATGTATCAGTGATTTCAATTATTCTACAGTTCTTAAAGAATTCTGTGTCATTGTCTACAGAATTTATAAACTACCATATACATAATATACAGTATATACATTATACTAAAATGTACTTTAATTTTTTCCAAATGGCTATCAAAATATCCTAACAGATGGACGCTGGTGGCTCACACCTGTAATCCTAGCTATTCAGGAGGGTGAGATCTGAGGATCACAGTTTCAAGCCAGCCCAAGTAGAAAAGTCTTTGTGATTCTTATCTGCAATTAACCATCCAAAAGTTGGAAGTGGAGTTGTGGTGTAAGTGGTAAAGTGCCAGTCTTGAGCACAAAAACTCAGGGACAGTGCCCAGACCCTGAGTTCAAGCCCCAGGATCAGCATACACACACACACACACACACACACACACACACACACACACACACACACACACACACACACACACACACACACACACACGTTGTCCTTCCATCCATTTTGGGAGTGGAATTTGAAGTTTCGTCTTTATAAAATGTCACATTGTATGCATTTGAATCTATTTCTAGAACTTTCTTCTGTCTCATTTGTTGCCTGTCTTTTTCACACAGAGCTGATGTTCTACCACTTGTACCACACCACCAGCTTTTGCTGGTTATCACTCCATTTCAATTTGAAATCACAACATATATTCTAACCTCTAGTGCCACTAGACTCTCTGTTACATAGCTAAGGTTTTCCAGAGTTTAAACATACATAGGCACCTTGTGCTTTGAAAACTTTATGATTTTATTTGGTTTGGACAATCTTTTTGAAAATTTTATTAAAACTATGTTAATGATTCTTCTGTGATGTTTGGTCTATCTCAGAATATGATATGTTTGTGTTGTTGTCATTGTGATCCAGTTATTCTGTATACTTCAATCATGTTTCTTATTGTGGTTATTGTTCAGTGATACTGGAATTTATACTCAGGTCCTCACATTTGCTAGGCAGATACTGTTATTGAGCCACACTCCAGCCCTCTTTGGTTATTTCTGAGATAAGAATTCCACATTCATGACCAAGTTAGGCTGGACCATTATCCTCCTACTTTCACCACACTTGCATGTTTGAATGAGCGGTGCATGCCACCAAACCCAGCTTTGTATAGGCTGATGTGAGGGGTGGGTCTCAAGAACTTTTGGCCTGGGCTGGCCTGGAGTTGCGATCCTCCCAATGTCTACCTCCAGAGTATTAGGATTCTAGGCATGAGTAGCTGTACATGGATAATAATGTTTTAGAATCTGTTGTAGTTTTTGTATAGACTTACACATTCTTTGGTAAATTCATTCCTAGGTGTTTTTTATCCTTTTTTGTTGCTTCTGAAAATGTAGTTCTTTATATTTTGTATGGGATTATTATTTTGCATATTTACAAGGTTGTTTTAAAATTTTTAATCATTTAATGATAGAATGACCATATTCATTCTTCTCCTCTCTATTTTTTTTGTTCACGCCCTGGAACTTGGACTCAGGGACCGGGTGCTTTTCTCTCTAACAACTTTAAGGATCCTTTCCTAGGTCCCTCTTGATCTTGTGCAGATTATAATGTGGTGAGAGGATGTTTTTTTTTTCTGGTCTGGTCTGTTGGGTCTCCAAAATGCTTATTATATCTGAATGGGCCTTTCTTTTATGATATTTGAAAAGTTCTCTGCTAGGATTCAGTGCAATGTTTCCTGTCCCTTTGGTTTTCCCCTCTTCACATTCCTTGATACCTATCAGCCTCAAATCAAATTTGGTCTTTGAATTGAGCCCTGAAGTTCTTAAATCTCATTTCTTGTTTCTTGGATCTGTTCTGTTTAACCTCCTGTCATTCAATTTTATCTGCTCTGTCTTCCAGTTCAGAGACTCTATTTTCTGCTTCATCTACTCAGCCACAGAGACTTTCCACTTTGGTGTTTAATTTTCAGTTTTCTGTTTGGTCATTTATGAGGGCTTCAGCCTCTATTTTGAAGTGTTGTTTTAGGATTTCTAAGAATGTCTTTACATCAATGATTTGTTTATTTGTATTTCCCTTAATCTCCTTTAACTGGAGGCTGCCTTTTCATTTATTTCTTTGCTATCTCTTGGATTTCATGTAGCTTCTTGTTTGCATTTTCCAAGAATTCTTCCATTATTCTTTGGTTACTCTCATCATGCTCATGAAGAAGAGGAGGAGGAGGAGGAGGAGGAGGAGGAGGAGGAGGAGGAGGAGGAGGAGGAGGAGGGGGAGAGGAGGGAGAGGAGGAGGAGGAAGAAGAAGGAGGAGGAGGAGGAGAAGAAGTAGAGCAGGGAGAGGAGGGAGAGAAGGGAGAGGCAGAAGAGCAGGAAGAAGAAGAAGAAGGAGGAGGAGGAGGAGGAGGAGGAGGAGGAGGAGGAGGAGGAGGAAGAGGAGGAGGAAGAAAGAAGAAGAAGAAGAAGAAGAAGAAGAAGAAGAAGAAGAAGAAGAAGAAGAAGAAGAAGAAGAAGAAGAAGAAGAAGAAGAAAGAAGAAGAAGAAGAAGAAGAAGAAGGAGGAGGAGGAGGAGAAGGAGAAGAAGAAGGAGAAGAAGAAGAAAGAAGAAGAAGGAGAAGAAGAAGAAGGAGAAGGAGAAGGAGAAGAAGAAGAAGAAGAAGAAGAAGAAGAAGAAGAAGAAGAAGAAGAAGAAGAAGAAGAAGAAGAAGAAGAAGAAGAAGAAGAAGAAGAAGAAGAAGAAGAAGAAGAAAGAAGAAGGAGGGGGAGGGGGAGGGGGAAAGGGAGGAGGGAGGAGGAGGGGGAGGAGGAGGAGGAGGAGGAGGAGGAGGAGGAGGAGGAGGAAGAAGAAGAAGAAGAAGAAGAAGAAGAAGAAGAAGAAGAAGAAGAAGAAGAAGAAGAAGAAGAAGAAGAAGAAGGAAGAAGATATAAAACAAAACCCCACCAATCTTGTATTCTATATTGAAGAAGGAAGTCATGTAAAGAGAAATTGGGTTAAGCACCCTGAGCCTCAAGGATCATTTTCTTAGAATGCATGTAACTTGCTCCTGTATGCATCTGATGTCATCCTCTCTTTCCGTCTCCCTGGTCTCTCATTCCTACTTTCTGAACTCATTCCCCAAATCACCTTCTTGAACACAAGCTTTTGTCTCAGCTTTCCTTCTCCATTTCCAAGGAACACAATGGAAGTGAAGGGCAGTGCTGGAAACCAGAACTCTGGGGACCCAAATTCCCTTGTCACGTATCACCCCAAACCCCATGATGGTGGGATAGACTTCCAGTGACTGAGCGATGACTGCAGACATTACTGCAGAAGGATTGCCTGTGAGCACTGAATAGATTTAATTACAGAACAAGACTAAAGCCAGTGCAGAATGGGGCATCAGAAAGAAGCGAATGTTTTATGTCTTGCTATTACGAGAAATTTTAAAAAAAACTAATAAAAGTTGGGAAGAAAAGGGAGAGAAATTATTTCATCTTTAATACCTGAGAGTTAAAAGATACTATTTAATGGTGATAAACCAAGTAATAAAAATGTAATGATATTGAACAATATAAAGAATAGGAAAGAAAATGCCAATTGAAATCTGTTGGAGAAAAGGCACCAAGGAAAAGAAACATGCTAACTTTTAACAATCACCATTAGAGAACTAATAGAGACCTTCCAAAGTAACAGAGGGCAAAGAGTATTAAACAGTAGAAAGAAAATCACATAGATGATTCTTTTTTGTTGTTGTTGTTCAGTTGTGGGGCTTGAACTTAGGGCTTGGGCACTGTCCCTGAGCTCTTTTGCTCAAGGCTAGAAAACTATGACTTTGAGCTACAGCTCCATTTCCAGGTTTTTGAGTTATTAAATGGAAGTAAGAGTCTCACAGAGCCTTTTCTATCTGGGTTGTCTTTAAACTGTGATCTTCAGCTCTCAGACTCCTGAGTAGCTAGGATTATAGGTGTGAGCCACTGGCACCTAGCTACACTGTTTTTAATATTTAAAACATACACATGCACAGGCAAGAAACAAACCACATAATGAAAGAAATTATGTGTGCATCTGTGTGTGTATGTGCATGCACACTTGAGCGCATAACTTGAACTAAGGACCTGGGTGCTGTCCTTGAGCTTTTCTGCTCAAGGCTGGTACTCAACCAGTTGAGCCACAGCTCCATTTCTGGCTTTTTTGGTACTTCATTGAAGATAAATATCTCAGGAACTTTCCTGCCTGGGCCAGCTTTGAACCTCAATCATTAGTTCTCAGCTTCCTGAGTAGCTAGGATTACAGGGGTAGCTAGGATTACAGATGTAAACTACAGGCACCCAGCAATGAAAGATATTTTTAATTGCTAAAACAATACATAAAATAAAAAACATGGAATATCAAAGTTATATGAATATTAATGTCAAGTTATTTAATTTATACATTAAAAGAAAACTTTTCAGGCTGGAGTATAGAATAATACCCAACTCTATAGTATTTATAAGAAATACCTTTAAAACATAATGACTCAGAGGGGTGAAAAATAAATTGAAGGTAATAACCTTCAAAATAAAGACAGGATCAAGATTTTAATATCAAATGGAGGGCAGAAAAGATGGAACAAATACAATGATGGTACTCACTAGACCCTGTGGGAAATAAACTATACATCTTGTGGGTAGAGGTGGGAAGAGAAAATCTTAGAGAGAACAAGGGAAGCAGAGACATGGTTCACAAAGAATTGTATTCATTACCTGACTCATAACCCCCCTGTATATCAACTCTACAATAACAATAAAAAACAAAAAAATAAAATGGTCCTTGATCTCCCAGGAATAGTCTAGGGACTATACTAAATATATCTCTAAATTGTCTCTCCAACAGCCAAAGAGGGATTTCCCCTTTTAACTCCCAGGCCCACTGGTTGAAAGCATTCACTGCCCACTCTTCTGCTTTGAGAATCCATGTGTGGTGGGCAGGACTAACCCTCAGATATGATTTGCCAACACCTAGGTTGTAATCTCTGTTGTCAAAGAGAAACACCTGGAAGCTAGGGTGACACCAAAAGGAAGTGAGATGGTACGCAAGAGGTGACAGAACACTTTATTACTCAAACCCAGTGTTTAATACATCTAAGTAGCTGTAACGAGAGGTTTCCATTCAACATGCCAGATTATGAGTACAATGCATCTTAATCAATGCCCTCCTTCATTGCTCTCCTCAATGTCCCGATCCCACCCATCCCCTCAAGTCACTGGTTCCATTTTCATATATGTACATTGACTCTAATGACTATATTGGCCCACACTTCCTCTCTCCATTTATCTGCTCCTCTCCCCTTCCCAACAGCACATGTGTCAGCATCCTAGTATTCATTTCTTTTAAGTCTGTTAGTTTTTCTAAGGAGTTGCACCATTACAAAAACCTCCCCTGCAAATACCACACTTCAGTAGTGTGCTGATGTTTATATGCATATGATCCAGTATATAATCTCATACATGATTACTACCAAATCCAGTTTAAATCATGTCTTTAACTAGATTGAGATTAGTTGTGATTTCTGATCCAGTTGCCATTTTACTTTGCTCACATTATATATTGTTAATTTCCTATTTTATCTTCACAGTCAGGGATGGAAGATAGAATTGTCCCTATGTGAAATTCACTGAGGTTTACTTGAAGGCTCAACGCGTAGATTTGTATATACTTCCCGGAATACTTGTGAAGAATGGGTTTCTTGTTATTTTCATTTGAATTCTCATTTGTTCAAATCTTCTATGTGTTCAGTTATACTGTGTTCAGTTGTTCTTTTGCTCAATTAAGGAGTGAGAATGTTTAAGTCTCTTGTAGGAAGTGATTTTTCCCACTGTTTTCATTAAGGTACATGGCCCCTAGTTTGGAGGTCTAGAGAGTTAATTATCCATAGCATGCTCCTTTGCGGTTTATATTTATAGAAAGATTACAAACTCAGTGCCATATTTAAATAGGCTCTATATAGAAATGAGGTTTTCTAAGTAGAGAAGGTAGAGGCCACACTGTGGCCAGGGAACGCAGCTTGCAGTGGAGTTTGCCCAGCAGGGTGACTGTCCCATTGCCCATTCCAGGATCATGGCGGTCAGGACTGACTTTTTCCCAAGCCTACTATTCTGTTACCCACAGGAGACTTTCTACTGAAAAACTCATACTGGTTAAGCTAGGCAATTCTAAGACAGTCATAAAAGGAGTCACAAAGACTAATGCTCGTGTGTGTGTGTGTGTGTGTGTGTGTGTGTGTGTGTGTGTGTGTGTGTGTGTGTGTGTGTGTGTACAGGCACATCAAAGCCAGTGTAAATGTTTGAAGTTTTTTACATTTGTAATTGTAATTATTGGATTTCAACAATGGTCATCAAATATTAGTATTTCTAGGGATTTTTTCCCATCTCTTGGCTTGTTTGTTGTTTCTATTGACTTGAAAATTATTCATCTGAACACTTTATATGACCTTAGCATTAAGTACTTTTTTATTTCATTTGGATGAGCCCAAATCCTTTGACCTTTGCAGTGTAAGACATAAAAAGTAGTACATGTACTTCTCCATTTCCCCTTCCCTACTTCTTAACTATTATCTTACAATTTTAAAATGTATTATTGCAGTTTTATCTGCACTTTTGAAACTTGGCCTTAATATGTATAGCAAATTTAATAATTATATTAACAATTATTTAGACTTTAATTTCATTGTATTAGTTTATGGCTAATGGATTTTTCTTTTATCTCTTCACTTTGCAAACTTTAATCTTTTTTGTGTGTGCTGATCCTGGGGCTTAAACTGAGGGTCTAGGTGCTATCCCATAGATTTTTTTGCTCAAGGCTAGGACCTTACCATTTGAGCCACAGTTCTACTTCTGGCTTTTTGGTGGTTAATTGGAGATAAGAGTATCCCACAATTTCTTGCTCAGGCTAGCTTTGAACCTTGATCCTCAGGTCTCAGCTCCTAAGTTGCTAGGGAGGTATGAGCCATGGACACTCAGTTTTGATTTTCAATTTTGGATGTTTCAAGTCGAGTCTTGGTAAGTTAAATTGAAACCATACTTTTCCCCTCAAAATTATACTTGTATTTCCCAAATAATGACTATGGGTCTGAAATAATTTGAAAAATGAAGGTGAACTAACTTAAGCATGCTTGAGCTGGACATGTTGGCTCATCCCTGTAAATCTAGCTACTCAGGAGGCTGAGATCTGAGAATCATGGTTTGAGGCCATTCCAGGCTGGTTAAGTCCAGGAGATTCTTACCCACAAAAAAGCCAGCAGTGGAGGTGTAGCTCAAGTAGTAGAATGTTAGCCTTGAGCAAAAAACTTGGGGATAGCACCCAGGAGCAACCCCTACACCCACCCACACACACACCCCCCCACACACACACTTAAGCATGATTCTTTATTGCTTGCTTCTCAGAAAGCTTATTAAGCAAATCCAGAATGTGAGTCTTTGGGACAGGTAAAGACAGGATTTTGAGCTCCAGTGGGCATAATATGGTGGCAATAATCTCTAATTTGGCTTTTGTTCCCTTAGTTGTAGCTGTGGTGGTCCATTCTTGAAGTCAGGTGGCCCTGATTGTGATCGAAGAATTAGGTCTGGAGTGGGCCAGCCAGCCAGTGTTCTGGGTATGATTGCTGGAACTGAGCTCTAGAGACCTCAGTTCTAAGTTCTCCAGCACCTTGCTCCCTGTATTAAATCATTTCTACTTAAAGTACCTAGAGTGGATTCTGTGTCGTGTACTAAGCTCTGTCTGATACAGAACTCCAGGGAGGGAAGAAAAAGAAACCTGTAGTAAACCTATCCAGTTAATATTTTCGTTGTACTAATAAAGAAAAAATCTAGGCGACAAAGTCACTGAAGAGAGGAAATATGAATTATAATAATCATGCATTTCTATTACACTAAATAGCAAGAGGATTTGGGAAAGTATACACATTCCTAAGATTTATAATCTGTAATTGCATAATAAAAACTGAGGAGCTCACAATAAAGAAGCATACTTAATTTTGTTTATCCTGGCATATTCCAAATTATTTCACAATGACAATCATTATTTGGCAAATGCAAGTATATTTAATTTTGAGGGAAAAGCACCATTTCAATAGAACTTACTAAGAAATTACTTGAGGAAGACACTCAATCCTATCAGTCCTATTTGCTTCCATTGTTGAGTTACTGACAATGCCATACAAGTGATCTGTCTAGGTACTGATTAGCAGTCATGCAACATATTGAAAATCATTCACAGGTAAGTGACAGGGCTCAGACTCAGTCAAGACCCTTGTGACAGCAGCAGGGACAGGGAAGCCCAGTGGTCAGGCCCCTTGGCTGTGGCTTGGAACTTGGTCCTCAAGGCAGACAACATCTCTGATACTTATGCTGAGACCATGCCTACACCGCTCAGGCCAGTCATTTTCTTGCTCATTTATTCGGAAGTCTCCATGAGCAACCAACTCCACCAAGAACTATTTGTCCTGAGCAGGACCTGAGTTCAAGAAGAAACCTCAATTCAGGTACCAGTGGCTCACGTCTGTCATTGTAGCTACTCAGAAGACTGAAATCCAGAGGTTGGTGGTTTGAGACCAATCTAGAAGAAGGATCCAAAGACTCTATCTCCAATTAATCAGCAAAATGGTGGAGTGAAGGTATGGCTCAAGTGGTAAAGCACCAGGTGTAAGCAAGCAAGCAGAGAGAATGCAAAGCCTTCAGGTCAAAAATATGGACAATGGGAAGGGATGGGAAGGGGAAACAAAGGAGGAGGCAACAATGCTTGATAAGAAATGTACTCATTATCTTGCCTATGTAATTGTAACTCCTCTGTATGTATTTTCACAATAAAAAAAGGACAAAAAGTACCAGGAAGAACAACAATTGGAAAAGGAGGAGACCTTGGCAAAGGCTAAGAGAAAACAACACCTATCCGAATCACGCTGGGCATAAGTCCTACCTAATGAGCATTCCAGTTCTCATCCAGCAGACCCTAAGCGGGATCACAGTAGAAGTGCCTGGCAAGTGCACCTTTGGGCCCCTACATTAAGATTACCTCTTACCTACAAAGAATTGGGCCCAGGAGGAAGGGTTCTGTTTTACTTCCTGCCCTAGAGATGGAAAGGAATGCATGTTGTCTGAGATCTGTCTTTTATAGGAGCCATTTGGATGGAAAACCTGTAGGAACACCTCACGGTCCTTTTAACTCTAGCCTATGACATTCAAAATGCGTCCTAGGAGACCTGTGAGAGAAGGTGAGGTGGCAGCTTCACCAGGTCCTGCTTCTAGCAGCTCCGGCATGCGGCTGCTCTGATGGCAGGCCTGTTGCCTGTGCTCTTATGGTAAAGGAGCTGCTAGGAATGGCTCCTTTGCCTTTACTCATATTTCATTAGAGATTAAGAGGACACAGGACTACCACCTTGCTCTGCTAACTATGGCTGTTTGCTTGCATGTGTCATTTCACCTGGATTTCCCAAAAGGGAGGAAACAGATTTTTTTTTAGATCTATTAGTGTGTAATCTAATATATGTGTTTACTGGTTGTTGTTGTTGTTTATTTGGTTTTTTTTTTTTTGCATGTTGGTGCTGGGGCTTGAACTCAGGGCCTGTATGCTCATTCTTAGCTTTTTCACTCAAGACTGCTTCTCTACCATTTCAACCATACTTCCAACTTCTGGATTTTTGCTGGTTAATTGGAGACAAGAGTCTCACACACCTTATTACCTAGGCTGACTTCAAATCTTAATCCTCAGATCTCAGCCTTCTGAGTAGCTAAGATTATAGATGTGAACCAACAGCATCCAGCTTCAAGTATTTTAATATTCCAACTCATGGGTTACTGTGAGGGTCACATGGATGTATGTTGTACCCTGCTGGGTGATTTGTTGAGCACACATATGTGCTAAGAATAATACAGGCTCACACCTGTAATCCTAGCTACTCAGAAGTCTGAGATCTGAGGATCATAATTTGAAGCCAGACAGGGCAGGAAAGTCCATGAGACTCTTATCTCCACTAAACTACCAAAAAAAAGCCAGAGGTGGAGCTGTGGCTTAAGTGGTAGAGCACAAAAGCTTAGGGACAGCACCCAGAACTGGCAATTAAAAAAAAGAGCTGGGCACCAGTGGTTCACACCTGTAATCTTAGCTACTCAGGAGGCTGAGATCTGAAGATCAAGTTCAAAGCTAGGCCAGGCAGGAAAGTTCATGTAACTCTAATCTCTAATAAACTACTCAGAAAAAGCCATAAATGGCACTGTGGCTCAAGTGGTAGAGCATTAGTCTTAAATAAAAGAAACTAAGGGACAATATCCAGGTCTAGAGGTCAAGCCCCAGGACCAGTAAGGAGGAGGGAGGAGCAGGAGGAGCAAGAGGAGCAGGAAGAAGAGCAGGAGGAAGAGGAGGAGGAGGAAGAGGAGGAGGAGGAAGAGGAGGAGGAGGAAAAAGGAGGGGGAGGAAGAGGAAAAGGATGAAAAATATTTAACCTAGTCTGTGACTATCATTGCCTGATCAAACTAGATTTGAACTCTGAATTTGAGCTCTGAAAGACAAGTCTTAAGAATATATATAAGCCAGGCAGTGGTGGCTCATGCCTGTAATCTTAGCTACTCAGGAGGCTGAGATCTGAGGATCGCAGTTCAAAGCCAGCCTGGGCAAGAAAAGTCGTGAAACTCTTACCTCCAATAAACCACCATAAAACTGGAAGTGGCACTGTGGCTCAAGTGGTAGAGCACTAGCCTTGAGGTGAAGAGCTGAGGGACAGTGCCCAGGCCCAGAGTTCAAGCCCCAAGACCGACACACACACACACACAATTTATATAATGCTGCTCTATATGTGTGGATCTTTCAAGAAAAAAAAATGTTCTACTTTTCATTCTTTTCCATGTCATTCTGATTGTAACTCTTGTGTCCATTGATACCCGGAGTTTACAATTGCCTGGACTCATAGACTTTATCTCTCTAAGGCAATGTTCATCTCCATGATCTACCCTGCTCCAAGCCGATATTATCAATAATATAGGATTCTTATTTGCCCCATATGTCTTTCAACATGATCAAGCACTTTGTATATTGGTTTTGTATAATGTACAAAATGGAGAGGGTGAAAAATCTAAGAAGAAGCCAACAACTAGAGAGAAATTCACAATGCCTCCAGTCAGCTCTGCTTCTCCTGTGTGTCAGCCACGCTGCCAGGCCTGTCTTCTTCTAGCTCTGCTGCTTCGCTACCTTCCTACAGCACAGGTTTCCAGCCTTTAGCTTGGCCAGTAGCTGGCACGGCTTTCTCCACACTCAGTTCTACATATTTTTCCTTCAAGGTTGCACCTTTGTTTAAGGTACACGTTTAGATTGCCTTCTGGCTTTCCCTGTTTTCCCAAAAGAGATGTCTCATCTTCTATTCGGAGATCATTTTTCCCTTTCCAGGAACTTCTCATGGGAAGGCTGTGGTTTATAGCAGAAGCAATGAAAGCTAAAATGGTTCTACCAGATGGACATCTAGTCCAGAGTTGGTGTGGAAAGCTCTGAGTGGAAGTTACACCCAGGACCCTCTTGAATCCTTGTATGAGTAGAGATAACATGAATTCCTTTTTTTTTTTTTTTTTTTTTTTGGTTGTGGGGCCTGAACTCTGAGCCTGGGTGCTGTCCCTCAGCTCTTCAGCTCAAGGCTAGCGCTCTACCACTTGAGCCACAGCGCCACTTCTGGCCTTTTCTGGTTATGTGGTCTGAGGAATTGAACCCAGGGCCTCATGCGTGCAAGGCAAGCACTCTACCACTGAGCCACCTTCCCAGCCTCTGAATTCCTTTTGTAATTTTGAATCTGTAAGTTAAAATGATGTAGCATTTTGGCAGAAGCACTACTGAATGAAATTGGATATTGGACGGGCTGCCCATGAGCGCACTGTGGATTCTCCTGAAAACCTTCCCGCATGTTTCCTTGGTAAAGTTAGCTGATTCTGACATCTTAATTAGGTTTCAAATCTATTCAGCAGGAAGCTAGTATGACTACCATTGCCAATTCTCTACTTTGAAGAAATTGTCTATATACAGAATAATTCAGAAACTAAACCAGGATGTTGGTTTTGTGATGACAAGTCATTCACCCAACACACATAATTCTATATTTGGGATGTGAGTCAGTTTCTTTGCTTTTTAAAATGCCCTCAATGGGAATTTCCTTTTGTAAGTTGAGGCCAAACTTAAATTCAACCATTCAGTCTTTTTTTTGGCCTAGAAAGACCTTAGAAACTAGCTTCATACTACAGATGGATAATAAATATGGGGAAAGCCGTATGTATGGATTTTTTTCATTTAAATATTCATTAAAGTCTGGAGATTTCTATCCTTCAACTAAAGTTAACAGAAATGAATGCTTAGAACTGATCTTACTGAATTTGCTACCCAACTTTATAATAATGGAAGGCCCAAATATTCCAAAGCTTAGAAACATGGTATTGTGGGTACTGCCATCTACCAAGGCTTGCTTAATTTTGATATTAGAGATGCTGTTCTTGCACCTGTGGCTCATATGATCATTTCTTACCAAATTGCCAAAAATTCTGGATTAAGAAATCGTAGTGCTCTTACCAGTGCATCATAGACAAGCTAAAATTTTATTTATATAGAAAAGGTCTTAAAGTGTGCAGATTTTCATTTCTAGTGAATTGATTCTTAGTTCCTCAGATGAGCCTTCCAAGTTCTTCATAGAATAGAACCACTCGAATTTCCTCAACTCAGATTTCTCTCTCAGTAATCAAAGCTTCAGGAAAGTGTCCCCACCTATTCTTCTCTGGACCTAAATGCTGTCCCATACTCATACCTTTTCTCATCTAGTGTCTTCTGTTGGAATGCATATACCAACACAAACTCAAATTCCCCTCTGCCTCCACCCTTCAAACAGCATTTCAATGATGCTGACTCAGCTGAGTGTCCATCAGAAACTTCCTGTGGAAGGTCTCTTCCTCACTCTCAGCCTGGGGCTGCAGTCACTGTGGCAAAGTCCCTGTGTCAGCATTACTGTGTATCCTGAGCTGCCAACACCCTGGATGAGCAGAACTGCAGGGAGGTGACTTCAACTCCTCCCACAACTTTCAGACTGCAACCAGCACCACAAACATCACAGCTCCGTGAACTCTTCTCCAGTTATAGCTCAGAAGACTCCCAGGAAGTGCCAGCCATTGGCCCACACGTGGGACACGTGTGCATTCACCTGGAGATACGTGGGGAAGGCTCCTTTTCCTGATGATGGCATCCATGTGATCATCCATGAGGACCTGAGAAATGTCCCCCACACAGCTGGAGCTGCTGGTGCCACCACACTTGGCACCTTCTGTGCTTTCCCTGCAGACAGCCAGCTCCAGACTCTGTGTGGCTGAGACCACAGCTCCCCCCAGTGATCAGAGGTCAACTCTGTGAGGCCTGAAGTGAAGGGAATCTGTGGCTACTGTGGCAGGGTCAGGAGATCATCATGAGATCACGATGAGATAGAGCACATCATGAAATACAGCAGTGTAGCTTGTGGAGGGACTCAGATCAAAGATGAAGACAAAACATGGAAACAATGCACAAAGCTTTGTTATAAGCAAACCCAAGCTGCTTCTCCAACTGATATCCTCTGTCTCATCTAACAACGCATTTACCCACGAGATACTTCATCATATTCGGAGAGATAGATGTTATACTATACACACAAAGATCAACCCCAGGACACAAGAAACATGGAAAGAAATATGTCATCTCTGAAGCAGGGTAATAATTTACCAGCCATAGATTCCAAGAAAATCTACAACACGTCTGGAAAATAATGGAAAGGAAAGACAGCCATTCTCCCTAGGTGTGATCTTGATGCTGACTCAGGGAAAGCCCATCCCGCGTCTCCTGCCAGGGGTCTTCCTGTGGCTCAGGCTCCGACTTTGGTCCAGGGTGTTGTCTCTGGGTGCCGTGTTTGTTACACTCCTGGCAGACAGAGGCTCTCTTCACGGCAGTCTCACCGTGAGCCTCTTGCGTGCCCTGGGACACAAGCCCTGTTGGACAACTGAGACTTCACACATAATAGCTTGCAAAGAGGGAAGACTCTTGTTGGGAGCCAGGTACTAGCCAAGGTCCTGGGGGTGAACAGAGAAGTAGGTGGTGTCTCTCAGGGAATACATACTTCTTGCTGGAAGAAAAGTAGTAACAGATAAAACAAATGGAAGCATTCGTGGAAGGCGGGAGGCTGGGGAGGAGAGTGAGCATCATGCTGAGATCAGATCTGCGGAGGTGGAGGTGAATCTGCACAGCATAGCCAGGCCAGGCCTCTGTGGAGTCCAGCTGGGCCTTGAGTGAGATGTAGCTGAGTCCTGCACTGGGGAAAGAAAGTAATCAGGGGCACAGGAAGTTCCCCCATGCATCCTTCCAGTGTGCAGCTGCTTGTGGTGCTGAGGAGGAAACCCAGGGCCTCACACACATCAGGCAGCCACTCTATCACTGACCACACCCCAGCCTGCCTCATAAAGTGCTTTTATTAAACCCAGCATTTCACTCTCCATGTGAGGAAGTTAGAGCAGGTAGCTGGTGCTGCCTTGAAATGGAAGACACTGAGTCCAAAGGCCACTACTGGAGGTCACTGTGCTCCTTTCCTGCCTCACTGTGGTCTGCTGAAGACTGATGGGTCTCAGAATGTCTCTGTAGGCCAGTTAGCTGAAAAGAGCACTCACGCTAGTAAATACATGGAAAATACAGCTTAAACCACCTCACATTCATGAGAACATGGCCAGAGGAACTCGCCAGACCATGACAGTGCCCTTCCTGTTGGAGAAAGAAGATATAGGAACCAGGATGAAGGGAGATTGATGGAAGGAAGGAAGGAAGGAAAGAAGGAAGGAAGGAAGGAAGGAAGGAAGAAGGCAAGAAGGAAGGAAGGAAGGAAGGAGGGAGGGAGGGAAGGAGGGAAAGGAGGAAGGAAAGTAGATACTAGATAGATGATAGATTGATAGATGGTAGATATCTAGATGGTAGATATATGGATAGATGATAGATAGATGATATTGATAAGAAGATAGATTACGGATAGCTGATATATAGATAGGTGGTTAGATATGTGGAGGGAGAGATAGATAGATAGATAGATAGATAGATAGATAGATAGATAGATAGATAGATAGATAGATAGATACATGATGCTAATTAGGGACTTGGCTCACTTGGTTGTGAAGGCAGAGAATGTCCACAGGCCATTTGTGAGCTGGAGAACCAAGGTTTCAAGTACCGAGCCTCAGCCTGAGGGACGTGGTTAGGGCAACTCTAATCCAAAGTGGAATGCTGAGAGCCCAGGTCCGTGGATGCACAGTTAGAGTTGAAAGACTGAAGATGCTGGAGCTCTGTTGTCTACAGGTGAAAGAGGACAGATTTCCTTGCTCCAGGAGAGAGAGACAGAGAGAGAGAGAGAGAGAGAGAGAGAGAGAGAGAGAGAGACAGACAGACAGACAGACAGACAGACAGACAGACAGACAGACAGACAAACAGGCAGACACACATACACACACACACACACACACACACACACACATCCAGATGCCCTTTCCTCTCCCTCTTTGTCCTACCCAGGCCCTCCGCTCATTGAGTGTGGCTGCCCACATTGGGTGAGGTGGTCCTTCCCCACAAAGCCCATAGGTTCAAATCCCGGTCTCTTCTGGAAACACTGCCAGAGACCTATGCAAGTCTAGCCCTTCCAGGCTGTCTTCCCTCCAGTCAAGCGGATACTTCAAACCTCCCGTTCCTGGGGCTTTCCAGGCCCGGGCCCATGGCCTCTGAGAGGCTGCACTCTGTTCCACTCTTTTGTTTCTGGGAGGCCACATGGCCCCCTGGTCATTGCTGAGTCTTCTCTTATTTATTTTTTTGGTCAGTCCAGCTAACAATTGGTCATCCCAATAGAGCAATCTCTCTTCTCCTTGCCATTGTTTTCTCCTGATCTGTCTCCCGCCTTCTTCTCAGTGTAGGTTTGCTTAGCTCTTCTTATTTCACCTCAAGCAAATTGTGAAGTTACTGATTTGAGATACATACACACACACACACACACACACACACACACACACACACACACACACACACACACACACACACACAGGTCTAGATCTATTATACCTATATTTTTTGGTTAGTCATGGGGCTTGAACCTGTGCACTGTCCCTGAGTTCTTGAGCCACCAGCACCTGGTGATCTTTTTCTTTTTCCTTTTTCTTAAGTCAGGGGTAGTATTAGGGTTTGAACACAGGGTCTAGGGCTTGCTATGTGAGTGTTGTACTTCTTAAGCCACAACTCCAGTCCCCTTATCTTTTTTCCTTTCATTTTTAATTATCTTACAGTAGTATACAAAGAGGTGTCAATTCAGCCTATCAGTTTATGACTGCAGCACATCTTGATCAATGTCACTCTTTGTATCCCTCCCCCACCCCACCTCTCCCAACCCTACCCATCCCCTCAAGTGACCTGGTCCAGTCTTTTCCTTCAGGTAATTTTTCAAATGAGAGGAGGAAGTCTCAATTTGTCTGGAGCCAGCCTTGGACCACAATCCTCCTGCTCTCACATAAATAGACACTCACCATCTTGTTCAGGTTATTTTGTGCAAGGGGGTCTTGGTAACATTTTGCCTATACTGGCCCTGAACCATAATCCTTGTGATCTCTACTTTACCCTAGTGGCTGAGGTTATAGGCATACACTGCCTTGCTCAGCCTATCTTTCTTTTTAGAGATTGTATTATTAATATTCACAGCTATAAACTTCCAAGTTATCCCTGTTTTCATGCATTCCAAATATTGGCTATGTTGCCTCTTCATTTTCTTTCTCCTCAGTGTTCTTTCTGGTTCTCCTGTCATTTCTTCTTTGACCCATGGTTATTTAGAAGTGTGCTGCTTCATTTCAACAAGAAAAAAATAAATTTGCAAGGGAGCTGAGTGTGAAAATGTGAACCCCAAGTTTTAAATCCACCTTCCTCGGAATAGGGTTTGGTGAGATTTGTGGGTAACGAAGCAGGTGCCAGTGGCTCACACCTGTAATCCAAGCTACTCAAAAGGCTGAGATCTGAGGTTCTCAGTTTGAATCTAGTCCAGGGCAGGAAAGTCCATGAGACTCTTACTTTTAAGTAACTACCAAAAAGCTGAAAATAGAGCTATGGCTTGAGTGATAGTGTGTTTGGCTTAAGCAAAAATGTTAAGAGACAGTGCCCAGGCCCTGAGTTCAACCCCGGGACACACACACACACACACACACACACACACACACAAGAACTTCCAAATATTTGGCTCAATATATAGATGAAATAAGTTATCTGATGAAATAATGAGTAATTGAATTAAATAACCTCAAAATCTACCAGTTCTAGTAATACATAATTTAGCATCTTCGTAACCATGTCTAATTGATGTAAAGAGAACAACTTATTAACCAGATATAAATAGCCTTTCAGCGTTTTCTCTACATAGTTACATACATAAAATATTTCATAATCCATGTAATTTTTATTAATAAACTAAAGCATTCTGTGCATTCCTCATGATGATCTAATTTCTTTACATAACAGTCAACATTTTTCTATGAAATTTTGTGACATGTTTCTATGTTATCAGAGAATATTTTACAAAATTGCCTTTCATAAGCTATTTTGTCTAGATGCTCAAATTTCCTGTATTTGGACACCTAATAAACATTTATCCTTTGCTTCAGCAAAAAGTAAACAGATTCACAAAAACAACAAACAAACCCCAAGTCAAATGTCCTTGACATTTTAAAGGCATCTAATTTTCCCTGGCCTGGCAACATTAGCTATTAAAGGTATATGTAGCATTCTGTGTGTGGGAGTGTTCTTTTTTCATTTATAAAATTGTTCCCTCCCTGCTAAAAAATGCCCCAAGGTATAAGTGCAAAATATAAAACATTGAATTAAATATATGAGGCAGAACACTAATATGGTAGCATAATAGATGTTAATGACAAATTGAAAATGTAGGCACAAACCTTAGGTTAGTTTTAAAATATATGAAGTAGTTTAAATTACAGGAATACTTAATAAGTCACACATGAACCTGTTAGATACAAATTGCATTATTTTAAAATAAAGCTACTTATTTAAAGTCCCAATTCTGATATATGTGCTAAATACAAAACACTTAAATCAAGAGGGTTTTTAGGAGGAAAAAAAATTAAAAAGCTGACAGGGATAAATACACATGGTTTCCTTTGCAAATAACGATCATTTTTAAAAATCAATTCAAGCCCTTTTACTTCTGTGTCTTATGATTGAGATAGCCAAGTGCATGTGGAAAATATTTGTGAATAAACCTTTTATCATTGTAAGGTAGGTATATTTGAGACAAGAAATCCTGACAGAAATTAGTCAATTAGTCGAGGTGATTAGGGAGAACTGAATGTGAGCTATGACTTGGAATGCCAAAATCTTCAGGAATAAAACATCTTACTCTCTGGAAGGTTTCTCTACGGAAGCATTCACAAAAGGAGACAAGGATCCTCCTCCACAGAAACCTCAGGAAAAAACAGCCACGTGGGAGACCATTCAAATAAACTCTTCCATGGCTTTGAGAAGGCCTTACCTGAACCACAAAATTAACTCCATATTTTTTAATTTGTGCTGATACTGGGGCTTGAACTCATGGCCTCATACTATCCTTAAGCTTTCTCCCTCAAGACTGGTGTTCTACTGCTTAAGCCACACCCCCACAGGTGAAGTAGAGATGACTTGAAACTGGATCCTTGGTGTCAGCCTCCTGAGTAGCTCATGTACATTTTAAAAACTTCGTGATTCGAGAATAGATAATGCAGGAGAAATCTTCATCAGTCCTTATGTCGCCATGGAAACAGGACTCATAGCCTTTGACCTCTGGGGTGACTTGTGTGGGGTTTACTTTGACAAATTGAAGACGTCATCGGGGCTCATCATAGTCTCCTGGGAAGTAAGCGGCTTCAGAGATTTTTCCCAGCATGCACCACAGAGTTTGTCCTGCTGAATTGGGAGAAATGCCTCCTATGGTACAATCTCATCACTTTGACCACAGCTCTTTTGGGCAGTGGATGACAAGAGGGCTTCTGGCTTCTGACTGTATTATATCACAAAATACTTGGAAGAAATGAGAGATGAAGAAAGGGATAGAAATGAAGGGCAAATGTGCTACCAGTATAGAGGCAAGATTTCCCATGGAAAGATTCCTCCTTCCTCTGCCTGCCCTTTGGAGAAAGCATGCTTTTCAGCCGGGCTGCTCTCACCAAGCTCGCATGAATACATACTGTAAGAGAGAAGGGCTCAATACAGTGCCTTAGAAATGGGATTTGAAAGCCAGGTGCTTTCCTAGCTACTTGGGAGGCTAAGATGGGAGGATGGAGGCTTGAGTGGAGCTTGGACAGAAAAGGTCTTGAGAGCCCCATCTCAGCTCCTAGTGAGGTGAGGTGGTGTGCACTTGTCCCACACTACGTGGGAGTCTGAGATTGAGAAGACAGTAGCTCTGGGGCACTTAGGCAGAAAAGTCTTCATCTTCATGATTGGCAGATGCCTGCAAGCTTCGAGTAGGAGGATCGTGACTCAGGATCATGACACTAAGACAGGGTTGGAGGTGTGGCTGGATGGTACTGTGCAAGCATGAGGCCATGAGTTCAAACCCAGCACTGGGGAGAAAAGGAAAAAAAAAAAGAAAGAAATGTAACCACCACCACCAACAGCACAAAGCAAATGTCTGAGTTGCATCAGGCTTTTGCTTCACTCACCAAAGCCTCCATCGAGCTCAATTCCAGTGGCTTTGTAAATTCTGTCTCTTTCTCCTCACTTAGCATCAGCTGCTCTGCTCACACTCCCAGACCGGCCCAGCCTCTTCCACGCTGGACACCACTTCCCCACCCAGAATGGCACCCTGACCTCCAGATGAACTTGTATGTTCCTCCAGAACTATTTGTTTGGCAAGGCCTGTGGAGGACTCACAATTGAGCCTCCTCAGATGGCAGTAATTGCTTCCAGCCCATGTCTGGCTTGGTGAGAGAAATGTTTTGCTTTCCTCAACTAATGCAGCTCTCCTGCTAGTTGATTTACCAAGAAGCCCCAGGATACTGCATGTTCTGCAAACTCTGGCTTCATCCTCACCAGTGACATCAAATGCGCTGAAGTTATCATCTGTACATGAGTGTATTTCTGTTTATATTTTGGCGATCTCGGGGTTTAAACTCAGGGCCTTGTGCTGGCTAAACGGATGTTCTACAAACTTGAGCTGTGTCCCCACCCCTTACGGCTTTAGTTATATTTCCAGCAGGGTCTCGAGTTTTTGCCTGAGCCTGCCTGGACTGGGATTCTCCTATTATGTCTACTTTGTCACCAAGATTATAGTCATGTACTGTCACATCTAGCTTATTTGTTGAAATGAGCCCTGGCTTTTTGCTCTGGCTGGCCTTGACCCGTAATCTTCACCAGCCTCTGCCTTCTGAGGAGCTGGGGTTCCAGCACTATCATATAATGTACTATCATGTCTATCAGGAGATGAAATGAGTTCAAGACAGCCTTTGAAAATCCCAGCCATTCATTACTAAGGAATTACAGTAAATACAAATGTATGTATATGTATATATGTATATGTGTGTGCATATGTACAAAAATCTTCTTTTAGTATCTCTATCATAATCAGTTTTTATCCTCCATTTATAGAATATATCTTTATTTGGATAAATGTCAAATGTACTTGTTGACTTAAACTGAAGGCCAGTTTACATAAAATGCTTCTTGTAACCAGATGCTGGCTGCTCATGCCTACAATCCTAGCTACTCAGGAGGCTGAGATCTGAGGATCCTAGTTTGAAATCAGCTTGGGCAGAAAGCCTATGAGACTCTTATCTCCAATTGACCAGCAAAATGCCATTAATGGCTTAAGCGATTATGCATCAGCTTTGAGTGAAAATGCTAATGTACAGTACCCAGGCCCTGAGTTCAATCAAGCCCCAGTACTGGTACACACACACACACACACACACACACACACACACACACACACACACACACACACACACACACACACACACACACACACACACACACACAGAGTATTTGAGCTCAAGTCTAAGGAAAAGGTCAGCACTGAAAAATCTAGAATTCGGGCTTTCCTGTCAGCACATGACAGCCTTAGCCTCACAATTAGCTTGTACAATTTGGGGTGGCTGTGTGCATTTCTCTGCATTCTCATGGCATGAAAGCAATGCAGGTTGGCAAGTGCTTCAACAAGGATTTGTTGGATTACAACTCAATCCAAATTCTATGGAGCCCAGAATAGAAAGCCAATTCCGAAAGAAAGGGTGAACAACAGAATCACCTTTTCTCCACGCCACCTGCACGGCTACGTGCACATCTGCAACTGCACGCATCCCACGCAGCGCACAGTCCTGACTGTGTAGAATCCCTCTGCTGCAGGGAGGGGGAAGAGAGATGGGGGCTGAAGGCCGCCTCCAAGTCCTCACTCCATCGCCAGCAGAGCAACTCTGTTTGTGATTCATGGTTCACTGCAGAATCCAAACCTAAAAGAGAGACGCAGATGGATACATATATCCATGTATGGATTTTGATGGTAAATGCCTGACTGGGGGATGGAAGGTAAGTAACACTGAAATGCATTGTGTCTTCGTGAAAGTGGCCTAAGGAAACTGGCTGAAAGCTGTTCATGTGGGGAGGGGAGAGGAGAGGGGAGAGGGAGAGCAAGAGAGGAGGTTAATCTGCTTAAAGTATAATGTGTGCATTGTGGAATGCCACCGAGAAAACCTTTTGTTCAATTAAGATATACTGGAGAAAATGAATGACAGGAATTCAAAACGGATTCTGTGGTGCCGACCTGTGGGGAGGGGGAGGGGAACAGAATAGAGAGGGTGCAAAGGATGACTATAGTTGAAGGACTTTAAATAGATGCATGCAAATAAAACAATGCAACCTGTGGAAGTTATTTTAAGGATGGGGAAGGGTGCAGGAGAGTGATAGAGGGGATGAATTCAATCAGGGGCCACGTATGTATGTATGCATGTATGTATGTATGTATGCATGCATGCATGCATGTATGTATGTAAATAGCACAGTGAAATCACCTTGGACAACAAATTACTTTGGACAACAAGAAGAGTAGGATGAGGAAGAGGAAGGAGGAGGAAGAAGAAGAGGGAGAAGAGGAAGAGAAGGAAGAAGAAGAGGGAGAAGAGGAAGAGAAGGAGGAAGTAGAGAAGGAAGAGGAGCAGCAAGAGGAAGAGGCCTCTTCTTTCTCTTTTCCTACTCTCCTCCTCTTCCTCCTCTTCCTCCTCCTCTTCTTCCTCTTCCTCATCTCCTCCTCTTCCTCTTCTTCCTCATCCCACTCCTCCCCCTTCCCCTCTCTTCCTTTTCTTCCTTCTTTCTTTCCTCCCCCTCCTCACCTGGAACTCAGGTAATGAGACCTCATATGGCATGTGGCCACTTTCCCAGCCAGGAATTCAGGTTGGGTGCTTATACCAGCCTGCCATTAGCTAAGAGGCTTTTCCTCAGTTTCCCCTGGTGTCTGACTCTTACTTTCAAATAAACTTTGCCTCTACCTCCACTTCTCCTGTCCCCTCATTCTCTCTGTGGTGGAACTTCTCTTTGGTTGGGTCTATTACTTTTCCACTAATTTGGCTCCTGTCATGAAGCTCTCCGCTTCTCATCCTATCTTCTGGTGTCCTTTCCTTCTTTGTTGGATTGAGACCACAAACTCAAGGCCCTCTAACACTAAAGAGTCCAACAGGCCCTGCAGGCCCAGTGGATCAGGGACCTGGGTGGCCGGAGACCCAGAAACAGCTGCAAGACGTAGGCTTCGGATGGAGCATTCAGCTGAACAAGGTCCAGGTGAGCAATATGGGCAGTAAGGAACACTGATTTTTCTCTTTTCCTTTTTACTTCCTTCTTCCCCAGCCCCATAATACAACTAGCCATTTTCTTTTTAAACGTTATTTTTAAGTAGCAGTTTATGAATACAATGCACCTAGATCCATGTCACACTTTCCACACTCTCACCCCACCCCTCCCCTTACTTAAATTTTGTAGGAATGAGGGATTCTTTTGAAAAATAAATAAATTTTATTTTATCGTAAAGATGCTGTACAGAGGGACTACAGTTACATGAGTGAGGTAATGAGTACATTTCTTGTCAGGCATTGTTACCCCCTCTTTTGTTTTTCCTCCCACTTTCCCTTCCCTCCCCACCACTTCCACTCCCCCTCCCCCAAGCTATAAAGTTCATTTCCAACATAGTGTCTTGTGAGTATCATTGTTGCAATGGGTTATCCTGTGTCCCTGTTTCAGTGTTTTGTTATTCCCCTTCCCCTCCCCTAATTAGATAAATGTATATACAAGATGCAGGGTGACAAAATCAAGTACAGGGACAAAAGGGGATATACCATAGGGGGAAGAACATACAAAAGAAACAAAAAAATCACTTAATACATTAAAAACAACAACAACAAAGAAAGACTTGACTCCATTCTCTCCAGCTTCTCCTCTTCATTCTTCCAGCCCTCTCTCCTTGGCCCCATCCATCTCCGGTGAGTACCCGGTTGTTGATGTGAGCCACTGGTGCCTAGCTGATATTGTTTGCTCGTTTTGATCTTAATTTATCTCCTTCAACATGATGTTCTCCTCTTGCTTCTTAAAGGAATAACCATAATTTAGTAGATTAACTCCTGGAGGTATGTGGAGGAATAGTCAGACTCAGCTTGGGAGATGTTCCATCGTAAATGAGCCTTGGCTTCTCTGTGTCTAATATGGCGATGATCCTTCTTTCACTGGGCTTGGAGCAAGAGTGGAGAGCAGTTCCTGTCCCATGGCTGCTCTACAAACTGTGGCAGCAAATGAAGCTTGTCCTCTGCCTGAGTCTGCCTGAGGTTGGACCTCAGCTCTGCTTGTAAGCGCCGAGGCTTTGGGCAGTGTTCCTATGAAAGAGAGGTGGTAAGAGGAGCACCACCTCATGGCTGGCGTGAGAATTAGGGCTAGGAAATGTGAAAGAGAGAGTCCACTGTGTTGTCTAAGTGAGAGAGAACCATGGGAGCAATATTATTAAGGTAAAGTCAACGAGTATTTGTCAAAGATACAGGAGGGGGTAAGAATTCTTAAGGAGTGAGAGGGGGTAAGAATTCTTAAGGAGCAAGCAACGGTGGAGTGTTGAGGGGAGCAGGTCAGCAGGAGGAGAAGCAGGCCTAGCAGGGCAGCTCCTGGGGTGCTCTGGGGTACAGAGTCCGAAGGAACTTCCAGAAGATGGCCAACAGCGCAGGACCAGAACCAAAGAGCACGACAGAGGCACCATACAGAAGACCAACCTGCACCCTGGGCGAGAGCCAGTGTAGATGCTGACAGATCACGTCGAAGGCAGGAAAGAGCGGGTGACAGAAACCACACATTTGGAGACCATCTAGAAAAGTGTCTTTTGTAGCTTGCTTTTAATGTATAAAGTGCTTCTTTCCCAGTGCATGTCAAGAATAGGGGATTAACTATATGTTATTTTTTAAGCAATTTTTCAGGTTATATAAATGAAGTATTCCTAGCCAGGCAATAATGGCTTATGCCCGTAATGCTAGCTATTCAGTAGGCTGAAATCTGAGGTTCACATTTCTAAAACCAAATCTGTGAGACTTGTATCACCAATTAACCCAAAAGAAAAGAAGGGGAAAATGAAAAGGAAGGAAGGAAAGAAGGAAGAAAGGGAGGGATGGTGGGAGGAAGGAAGGGAGGGAGGGAGGGAGGAAGGAAGGAAGGGAGGGAGGGAGGAAGGAAGGAAGGGAGGGAGGAAGGAAGGAAGGAAGGAAGGAAGGAAGGAAGGAAGGAAGGAAGGAAGGAAGGAAGGAAGGAAGGAAGGAAGGAAGAAGGTATAGGGAGGGAAGAAAGGAGAGAGGAGGGAAAGAGAGAAGGAGGAAGGAAGGAAGGAAATGAAGCTATGATCTAAGTGGCAGAGTGCCCGACTTGACTGAAAAAGTTAAGGGACAGCGTCCAGGCCCCAAGTTCATGCCTCAGTACTGGCACTGAAACAAACAAGCAAACAAAGAAAAATGAGAAGTCAAGCAGAGAGAGGGTTAGCAAGCAACTCTGTATGACTCTCAGAGGGAAGCCAAGTAGCTGCCACTTTCTGAGACAATGTATCTCCCATCTCTGGGGTGAGGCTTTGGCTCATTTCAACAAAATAAACTCCAGGAAATAGGTACATGCTGGGAGGTGGGGTGGGATGGGTGGAAGAGAGGAAGAGAATGAAGGGGGAAAGGAAGGGAGAATGCAGTCAAGATTCATTGTATATAGCACAAAATTAAGACATTGAAGGGAAGGGGTGGGTGAAAGGAGGTTGAGATCAGGGAAGGGATGAAACAGATCAAGATGCACTGTACTCATATACTGCTTTGTTAAATGACACCTCCTTGCACAACTGCTTAAAAGCAATAATAAAAAAATAGATACGGTAAAAATAGCTGGATGCTGGTGGCTCATGCTTATAATCCTGCCTACTTAGGAGGCCAAGAGCTGAGGATTGGGTCTCAAAACCAACCCAGTCAAGACAGTCTGTGAGACTCTCAGCTCCAATTAACCACCAAAAAAGCCAGAAGTGCAGCTGTGGCTCAAGTGATAGAGTGCTAACCTTAGCAAAATTAGCTCAGGGACAGTGCCCAGGCCCTGAGTTCAAGCATCAAGACTGGCAAAAAAGAGAAAAGAATGACATCTGGACAAACAAAAGGATTATAAACACCACTTAAACTATTTATAGTCCAATGAACAAGCTGTCAACACACCGAGTGTGTGTGATTCCCATTCAGTCATTGGCAGTTGGAGTTGCCTTTTAGAAACTTCACTGAGCACTGAGTGCTCTCTTGCTGTTTGGTCAGAAGGGCTCCGCCCTTTCTTATATTTCAATGTTTCTTATATTCCAAGTGTTTGCAGCTTGGCCAGGTACATAAATAAGATAGCTTCTAATGAGATTTATGGCATTACGTGGGCTGTAAAAATTGTTAGTCTTGTTTATAATATGCCCAGAAACTCTGAAGCTAAAGAGAACATTCAGAATCAGGTAATTTGGTAAATTGAGTTATTCGGGAATGTAGGAATTGGCAAATTGTTCTCCTAAGGTTACTATTATGAATTACTTTACTGATTAAGGTATCAACTTCTTTCATTAGATCTTTTTATCAAAGTAATATTCCTTGTTGTACTTACTAGAAAACATAAGTAGGTGAAATTAAAAACTCTGCTGGCTTCTTGTAATAAAATATTTAGGCCAAACTAGGAGAGAATATATAAATTTCCCTAGAATATGCCTTACCTGCCCAGCAAGACAAATCTCTCAAGAGTACAGGTGATGTGTTTTCCTAAATATTTTTCTTTTGTAGATACTATAAAATTACTCAGACGGTACGCAAGACTGGCTTGTCAAAAGAAAGGGAGAAGAAATTACAGTTAAAATGAATTCAGAGACCTGAAGGTGTGGTTTGGATCATAGAGTGCCAGCCTTGAAAGAATGCCAAGACCCAGGCCAGGAGTGCCAGCTTCAGTACAGAAAGGAAGACAGACAGATAGACAGACAGGAAGGAAGAAGGAAGGAAGGAAGGAAGGAAGGAAGGAAGGAAGGAAGGAAGGAAGGAAGGAAGGAAGGAAGGAAGGTGGAGGGAGGGAGAGAGGAAGGGAGGGAGGGAGGAAAGGAAGGAAGGAGGGAAGGAGGGAGAAAGGAAGAAAAGAAAAAGAAAGAAGAAAGGAAGGAAGGAAAAAAAGAAAAGGGTGACATTGTTCAAAAAGTAATGTACTCTATGACTTATGTAACTGTAACCCCTCTGTACATCGCCATTATAATAACAATGAAATATTAAAAATTAAGAAAGAGAAAGGAAAGTTAAGAGAAAGGAAGGGAGAGAGAAACGAGAGTGAAAAATGAAGAAAAGAAAGGAATTCAGGATCCAAGGAAATGACATTTCTCCATTTCTCTGTATCCATGTTATTTCAGAGTCACATTATTTGTTAGTAAATACCTGTGTCTTTCACTGAAGCATGAATCTGGTTACCAATCATATTATTTTTAAATGGATAATCATGTGGTCTATTCGTGTTCTAATAAAAATAGGAACATGCACAGATAGATAAAACAAATGAAAATCCAACAAAAGACTTTTTTGCAAAGAGGATTACCACCATGCATTCTTCTCTTTGCCAGGTGAAGAATGTGACTTGGTTAGCATGGGGTCCAAAGAGAAGCAGATATTTACAGCAGAACTGTACCCAAACCAAAGCCCTAGGCAGGCCCAACTAATCCAACAGGTACAGAGCCAGAAACACATTCTTACTGTTCATGTTGATGAAGTCCTATACTTACTGGTCATGCAGTTTATTGTGGCGATAGCTGATTCATATTCCCTTCTTCCTTCCTCACCAGCACAGAATAAAGGTCAGGTGAGGATAAAGAGGAAAAGCAACTCTGCTAGAGCAGAGCTCCCACTAGAAATGTAACCAGCCTTTAAGAACGATGAGCCATCGATGCCTATTGTTTAAGCAGCCCAGTCTATGGAATTTTACTTGGCTAGCACTGACTAGTGACTTAAGATAGCATGTGTGGTACTGATGTTTCTGACTGATAAGACCATGCACAGGTCATGGCACAAATTATCAGACATTTGACTGATATCCCTGTGGCATCAACCTCAGCAGTAAATACTTCTTCTAACCATCATTCAAGTCCAAAGAGCATCTCTAAACCACGTGCATACTGGAACTCTTGGTCTGAATAGAAAACTGCCCTGGGAGCTGAGTTTGATGGAGAAGTTAGCTATGTCAAGTCTGAAAGGAGCTAGAAAAAGAGAGAATGGGTCCCTGGTGATGATCTTTCAAAGGTAAACCAGCTGTTGAAGATTCATTTACCCCACATGCATCTCAGAAGCTAGAAGGCCCAAGAGCCCCACTGCAGCCATTCTAGCTGACTTCAGTGCGGCTGCTGATCACCATATTTGGTTAAAGCATGGAAATCATCAGCACCATATGCTATACTAGAGAAGTCGCTGAAATGGTGATCTAGTATTTTTCCATGCTTTTTCTAAGAGATTTGCAGTTTCCAGTTTCTGGTGAATATGCAAGACTTAACTGATGAAGGGACTCCTCATCCTTTCTTATAGCACTATCTGATTTGTGGAGCTGGATTTGGGTAAATCCTGAGTTTGTTTCTTTTCTTTTCTTTTCTGTTCTGTTCTTTTCTTTTTTGGTCAGTCGTGGGGCCTGAACTCTGGGCCTGGGCGCTGTCCCTCAGCTCTTCAGCTAAGGCTAGCACTCTGTGACTTAAGCCTCAGCGTCACTTCTGGCTTTTTCTGCTTATGGGGTGCTGAGGAATCAAACTTAGGGCCTCATGCATGCGAGGCAAGCACTCTACCACTGAGCCACCTTCCCAGCCCTGTTTCTTTTCTTTTTAGAACAACTTTATAACCTGGAAATCACTAGAATATTCCTTCTTCATCCATGTCAATATCAGTGTTTTAGGTTGACTTGAACTGCCTTGCAAAGGTATAGAAGATAGCTTTAAAGACAGCCCTTGAGAATCATTACATATAGATTGCTTCATAATTTCATTTCATGGTTGAACTTTCTCAGGTTTATGGTTCCACATTTGACATAATTAAAACAGCAACATCTGAGAGAGAAAGGAACAAATCCTAATTAAATAAAGCTGATTTTCTCAGTTTTAGGATATTATTAAATTCCTAGATTTCATTTAGAGAATATTTTGTCACATTCCCATACTTAATGTTCTATTTGTGTACATGTGGGTGTGTGCATGTGTGCACGTGTATGCATGTGTGCTTGCATGTGTGCGCTGGTATTAGACCTTGAACTCAGGGTCCCACGCTCTCCTTGACTTTTTGGTTCAAGGCTGGCACCCTAGCACTTGAGCCACAGATAAACTTCCAGCTTTTGCTGGTTAACTGGAGATGAGTCTTACACTTTTCTGCCGAGGCTGGTGTTGAACCACAATCCTCAGATCTCAGCTACCTGTATAGCTAGGATTACAGGCATGAAGACCAGTATCCAGTCCAAATGATCTACTTTGAAGATGGCAGTTTACTCTCTTGGGCATTAACAGTATAGACAAGAGCAGGCATAGGACATAGTAATCATATAGTTTACAAGGATGAATTAATCATTGTGGTTAAATGCCTATGAAAAGCACAGAAATATTTAATGGAGGAATAAACAGTACAGCTGGAGAGTATCAGTAAGAAAGAGAATGTGTCTATATCTATATCTATATCTATATCTATCTATCTATCATCTATTTATCTAAAGCAAAAGTGGCCAGGCTCACACCTGTAATCCTAGCTACTCCGGAGGCTGAGATCTGAAGATCTCGATTCAAAGCCAGCCCAGGCAGGAAAAGCCATGAAACTTATCTCTAATAAACCACCAGAAAACCAGAACTGTCCCTGTGGCTCAAGTGGTGGAGTGCTAGCCTTGAGCTGAAGAGCTGAGGGACAGAGCTTAGGCCCAGAGTTCAAGCCCCATGACCAACCAAAAAAACCCAAAAAAACAAAGGTGGATTTCTGTTATATAACAATCTTTTTGGAGCAACTTGCTACAGGTAAACATGAGCCTTCCTGTCTCCTTGAAATCCTGCAGCTATGAAACCAACCCTTACCCAGGCTGCAATGCAGGTTAATCACACAAAACACCAAGTTCATTCACACCACTGAGATTTATAAACATGCAGAGAGAACACATCACTTAGTTGACTGAAAAATGTCCAGCATGGTTTTTGCAGCTAAATAGTCTAACCCTGTGATACATGAAAACCTTTGATGAAAGAAAACATAAATCACTTTATAACACTGATCCATGAAAGTAATAAGACGCCGACACCTTCAATAGTTCCACCATGGTGGTCTTTGTTTTTCTGTGCCAATACTTTATATCTGCAGTCATCCCTTTGGTTTGATGAGTGTGTTGTCCACCGCTGGAAAATGCGTGACAGGTGGAAGGGTTGGTTTCCTGCAGTGACGTGACAATGGTGGCAGTCACACTTGAAGACAGACGCAGAGGGTGAGTGAGGATCTGCATCCCATAAAGCCACCCATCCCCGCTGATCAAGGTAGTTCGGGTCTCCATGGACAGTGCTGCAGGCAAGCCTCAGTGGCAAGAGTGTTGCTGTCTACGGTCTTGCCTTTGATCTCAGCCCTTTCACTGGCTTATTGGGTGCCATATGGCCGTCTCCTGCCACGCACTGCACTTGTTCTGCCCAGGAAGCAACCGTGTTTTGTGAGAGTTCTATTTTAGGAATTTAAAATTAGATTAGAATTGAAATTCACAGCATTTTCCTTCATCTCTGTGCTTTGTAGCAGGTGGAAATATTGAAAGATTCATTGAATCCAGGTGTTTTATTTCTCAGGCGTCACCAGAACTCAATGGCTTGGCTTATATTGTAGGTTTTGAGACTTTTTTTTTTGGGGGTCCGGTCATGGGGCCTGAACTCTGGGCCTGGGCGCTGTCCCTCAGCTCTTCAGCTCAAGGCTAGCACTCTACCACTTGAGCCACAGCACCACTTCCGGCTTTTTTTTCTTTTTGCTTACGTGGTGCTGAGGAATCGAACCCAGGGCCTCGAGCATGCAAGGCAAGCACTCTACCACTGAGCCTCCTTCCCAGCCCAGTTTTTGAGACTTTTTGAAAATCTCTTTTTCCCAGTTAATGCTGTTTTTCCATCTTTCTCCACCATCTCTTCCAACCCCACCCTGGTTCCCTTGTCACATATGGACATTGAATATTACCTCTGTATTGCCCCCTCTCTCTATTTGTTTCCCCCTTTTGCCTCTCTACCTTACCCCCACCCTGAAAAATCATGTTTCAGCTTCCTGGTATTCATTTTGTTAAGCTGTTTTGTTGGTTGTTCAAGGAGTTCCATCATTGGAATCATCCCCTGAGAATATTATCCTTCTGCAAATTTGTGTGTGTGAGTGTGTGTATGTGCATATTACCCTATCTATATTTTTCATGTGTATTTATCATTTAGATCTAACTTCTACCTATGAGATAAAACACCCAGTCTTTGTCTCTCTCTGTCTGAATTACTTCAGTTAATGTAATTTTTAACAGGCCCCTCCATTTCCCTGCAAATGATATAATACTGTTCTTCCTGATATTGACTAATTTTTGTCATACAAAAATATGATGCTTTAAACCATCCACTGTTGAGTGGAATGGTCCCTATTTACCATATGACTTCTAGTTTTCCCCTGCAGAGAGCAGTTTGAGAAACATAGCCTACTTTGCTGTAGATAATCTCATGTGGTTTCATAACCTTGCTAATCTGTGTGATTTCCTCCATGGAGTTAGGCTGTGTGACCACAGAGTTCACTAAAACCTTGGAGAAATCTATCCATGGCCTCCCAAGAAACATAGTGTGTGTCCGTGGGTCCTGTAGTTGAGGCTCTGGTGAAGACTCGGGAGCTCAGAGGTGAGAGTTCGGATAATGGAGGTGCGAGTTTGGATAAAAGAGGAGGAAGGCAGGAAGCCATTGTCTTCCCATGGAGGGTCTCCATCTTGTATGAGTTTGGCACCTCTTCTATACCCAGTGCTACCTTCCTTCTGTCCTGCGTTCTATGACTGTACGCCGTAGCTGAGAAGGCAGGGAGAGCAAAAGAAAACAGCCAAACCAACTTCAGAAGAACATATGACCAGCCAATAAAATGTTTTTGTTAACTTTCAAGCTAGGTTTGTTAATTGTCAAGTTCACAAAATGCTTGGCCTCCTGCTATTTAAGAAGGAAAACGTCCTCAATAAAAAGTGTAGACTTGCTCAGAACTTAAAATAGGAAAAAAACAAGGAAGTAAAATGAAACAAAATTCGCCTAAGTTCTACAATTGTCAAAGTATTTCCATTCTTACATTTACAATCTTTTCTGTTATTATTGAGGTACTTGAAAGCAAACCACAGCTCGATTTAGCTTTATTCCCATCCATAGCTTGGTTTACTTCTCGTTTTTTCCCTTTTTGTGAGGTACTAGGGCTTGAATCCAGGGCCTTATGCTCCCATTCAGCTTTCTTGCTCATAGTTAGTGCTCTATTACTTGAGATATGCCTCTAGTCCAGCATTTTACTGGTTGATTGGCAATAGAATCTCACAAATTTTTCTGTCTGGGCTGGCTTCCAACTTTGGTCTTTCTGAGTAGGTAGTATAAGCATGAGGCATTTTGCATCTTTAAAAAAAAAAAACAAGAAAGTTTTGGTTTGAGCTAGTGGCTCAAGCCTGTAATCCTAACTACTTAGGAGGCTGAGATCTGAATATCTCAGTTTGAATCCAGCAGGGACAGGAAAGTCCATGAAACTCATCTCCAATTAACTACCCCCCCCAAAGAAAGCTGGAAGTGGAGTTGTGGTTCAAGTGGTAAAGTGCTAGCCCTGAACCAAAAAGCTCAGGGACAGCACCCAGGCCCTGAGTTCAAGCACCAGGCTCAAAGCAAACCAATAACAACAGAAACCAAAGGTATTTTTGTTTCATAGCTATCATGTCACTCAGGTAAAAATGTAAATGACAATTTATCACTTAAAACATGGGCTTCATGTTCATATATGGTCAGAGTAAAGGACAAAAACCTAAAAATAAAATAAGGGTAAGATAGCAGAATAAAACCAGCAATGAAAGTATGAACAGCTGATGGATCACACATTAAACCCAACCTTATGCTGGGACAGAAACTGCTCATGGCTAACCTCTGGATCTATAAAGGAGAAATAGTAGTGATTCCCTGGAGAACACAGCTTTCCTCCTCTCTAAGGTCTGTGAGGAATTTCTCCTTGATATCTTTATGAAGAAGATGGTGTGAGATTTATTGGGCAATACGCTTTACAAAATCCCCATAATAAATACAAAAGGGGTTTTGCATCGTTCCCCAGTCAGGCAGGCTGAGTCTAGTTGAGTCACTGCCGTCCGACTAGGGTCCAGGGCAGCATAGCGTGTCGGCCTGGCGGCCGCCTTCTCCAGATAAAACACGCAACCTATTTATTTCAAATAAGCTTTTAATCTCCGTCTCAGATTCCCAGGGTCCCAATTCCCCCATTAATAACACAGTGCTCACTTCAGACCTCCGATCCAGCTGTTACTACCTTGAAGTGCTGTTATCAACTACAGTGACAGCAAATGTGTCTTCTACGATCATCTATCATTTTTGAATTTGGTCCAGCCATGGGACTTCCCTCTGCCTTCGTTGCTCAGCTGAGTTGCAGATGCCAAAAACAATCAATCTATGCAGCAAATCAATGTGAGCAGCCATAGGGGGAAAAGCCAGCCTTGCAGCTATCTGATATATATATATATATATATATATATATATATATATATATAATATTACATATATATAATATATATGCGTGTGTATATGCTCTCTCTATATGTATGCTCTCTCTCTCTCTCTCTCTCTCTCTCTCTATATATATATATATATATATATATATATATATATATATATATATATTTGGATCTAATGACTGGGGCTGAGTCTTTTCAGTTTCTAAAAAAAAAAGCTCATTTCCTGAGCTGGCTGCATATAGTTTCCAGTCTGCAGAAACAGCTTGAGAGCTTGAGGCTGGGGGTGGAGGAGGTCCGGCTGACAGCCTTGGGGACCAGGGGGGCTCTGGGCATCCTCTCCCTCCCCTGCGTGCTGCTCCGCTCCCTCCATGAAATCCCAGCCTTAAGCACTTGGCTCCCATCATTCTTTGCTACCTACCGTGGAGAGCTCTGTGGAGAATGCAGCATGCAATTTCTCTGCGTCCTCTGCGTGTGTGACATAGCCCATCATGCTTTGAAAGATTCCCTCCTGGCTTCAGCTAACAGCTTTTGCTTGCTTCCTGCCGATCTTTTCATCCCACGGCTAAATAAACCTGTTTGATGTTTTATCTCACAAGAGGCTAACTAGAAAACATTACTGGAATCATTTATTTAGGTGAGCCCACATCAAGGAATAATGATAAACAAGAACATCAACAACAATAAATAGGAAGACATTTTGAATACATATCTATTTTTTTTGTCAAACTTGGGGAAAAAAGGAAAACAAAAATATTTGGGTAAAAATTTGAACATAGCACAGTGGGAAAATATGTCTTAAGCTCACACATGGCATATTTTTCTGAGTATAATGTTCCTATTTTAAAGCTGAAGCAACAGATCCAAGAAACAAGTGAAACAAGTGTCTTTGAAATTCCATTTCCTGAAATCATTATGCTATGCAGTTAAGGTTTTTTTTTTCCTGCTGAAAATTACTGCAAACAGCATGAAAAACACCAGTGCAGGAAACCGAATAAAGGTAATGGATGAGCTTTAAAAAAAATAGAATAAAAGCGTTCAAGAAATACTATGTTCACATCAGTAATGTTAATATTTAGGTAAAATTATTCCCTGTTGGCAAAAAAATAACATGCCTACAGAGTAATACATAAAATAACTGTAGCAGGAGAAATAAAGTTAGGAAAGTCAATAAGAGTTCTAGATCATTTTAAAAAGTCTTCCAAAAGTAGGATAATGGGACTGGGGATATGATTTATTGGTTTGGCACTGGCCTAGCCAATGTAAGGTCCTGAGTTCAAGCCCCTAGTAGGCCCCCAAAACGGGTAGAGGGTGGCTCAAATGGTAGAGTGTTTGCTTGGTAAGTACAATGCCTGAATTTCAAGCCCAGTACTGCACCAAAAGTAGGATCAACTTTGTTAACATTGCACAGAGACAAAAAATATCAGATTTTTGCTTTCCGTTAGACCAAAAAGAATTATAGCCTGTAATAGCCATATTACTATTTCTACCTCTTAGATTGTTTTGTAGAAATCTTATTCTCATTCTGTCAAACTCTCTTCCACAAATATACTCTCATTTCCACCTTAATTTCATACTGGCTTATAATTAAATGATGTCAGTTTCCCAAATGCGGTCTTTCATTCAGTCCTCACAAGTGAGATATCTACTGTTGAATCCTCATTTCCTGTTCTCCCTTAGGGATTTGTTTTTTTTTTTGAAATTCCAAGCAGTAAATTTCTTATGAATGCCTTTCCCTTACTCCATATGAGTTAAGGGCTTAGTGTTTACCATTAGGTTTAGTATCCAAAGAATTACAATACAATCAAAAACTAATATTCCATTGCAAACAATCAGTATACTGAAGGCTCATTTGGAGACATTTGTCTGGAGGATATGACATTCAAGCTCTGAGTGAAAGACCAGGAGAGACTTAGGTGAGAGACCACAGCTGTCCTCCCCAGCCAGGTGATGCGTGGACCACTAGGCGGCAGGATGGGAAACTCAGACAGGAGAGCTGGATGCCAGAGACAGAAGTAGTTTTTCTTCATTCTTGATGGATGATCAAACCAGCTATATTTCTGACAAAGTCCAGCGCAAGTTCTGGAAGGTGTTGCATCTGTCGTGTCCTTTTGAGTTCCACTGGGGGGAAACTATGATCATTTACCCACTGAGTACACCAAAACCACACCGGAAGACACTGCTCCCTGCGATCAGGCTCACCAGGAAGCACTCCAACGAGGCCCCGGGCCAAGATGAAAGTGTTTGGTAATGAGAGGCTGCACATAGTCTGAGATGTCATGTTGAATGTCTGCCTGGCTCTTCCAATGCACAGAGCGCCGTTCTGGAACTCATCATCATCTCCCTCTACCATCCCTCAGTCCTTTTCATCCCAATGAAAGGCTTCCAATTCCTAATTGCCTCAGTCTCGCTGGAGAAGTAATGTACATTCAGATTGGTTTGTTTGTGTTGTGATTTTGCCCATAGTTTGAAATTCTCTTCTAAAGACCTAAAATATCCTTTGATTGGGGTCATTTTTTACATAAGGTAGCAGCATATTATTACAGGAGGAAGTTTCTTAATGACTCGATCCATATTTAGATTCACCGTGTGGTACAGGACATCACATTTTATAATCAGACTCCAAAACTAGAAGAAAGAAAGGAATCAGGCTTAGAAGAAAGGTTTTAATTCTCTACATGATATTTTTAGTTGGAGTAAAAAATGGGCTGTGGGGCTGGGAAGGTGGCTCAGTGGTAGGGTGCTTGCCTTGCATGTGTGAGGCCTTGGGTTCGATTCCTCAGCATCACACAAGCAGAAAAAGCTGAAAGTGGTGCTGTGGTTCAAGTGGTAGAGTGCTAGCCTTGAGCTGAAGAGCTGAGGGACAGCGCCCAGTCTCAGAGTGCAGGCCCCACGACCACCAAAAAAAAAAAAAAAGGGCTGAAAACTCACTTTCTCTTTAAAATTAAGCAAAATAGGCAATGAGACTCATCTTCAGTTAACCTACAAAAAGCCAAAGTGGAGCTGTGGCTCAAGTGGTAGAGTGGCAGTCTTAAGCAAAAAGCCAAGTGAGCACTGAGACCCTGAGTTCAAGCCCCACAAGTGTGCACAAGTGTACACACACAAACATACACATATACCTCCAAGGGACTCAGAAGTCAGAACCAATGTCAGAGCCTCTCATATTTTCCCACTAGTGGTATTTGAATTGTCATATGGCTTAATCATCCAAATAATCTTACATTCATTTTTCCCTTCTCTGGCTCTTTTAATGGCCAGCTGATTAAAATATATTGCTTGAAGAAACTCCCAAACTGACCATCTTCCAGAGAACTCAACTCACTGGCACTGCGCTGCCTCCTCATCTAAACATGCCTGTGACTGCTACTATCTTCCACGGCAAATAGCTTTCAGCTGCTCGCTTAGATCTCACAACCCATTGTATGTGTCAGAATCCCAGGGAACTCTGTCTGTCTTCCACACTCCTATCTAATCAGTATGAAAACCAACCAGTCCAAAAATGCCACTTTAATTATAAGCTTGTCGCAACTGGACTCAAATCGAAACCAGCATGCTTAACGGAAAAACAGTTCGCTCTGAAAGGCAAAACTAGTAAGAGAGCTGCTAAGACCGGACTCTATTGGTAAAATTTCACCATTAAAGTGATTCTCTCTGCTAATTTTCATTTTAATACTCTCATTAACCTACATACACCATTTTCCAAGCACACACTATTTCTCAAGTCATTTAATTTTTTTTTTCTGGTAGAACTCCAGGTTTACTGCTGCTCTCCACTCCAGGGCTTGTCCTTCACATCTGGATGCAGATGTGCAGCGCGGAAGAGAGCCCACAACAGCAGGGTGGGTGAGTGGGTTGGAACAGCACCATGATGTCTCACTGGGCTTCACCTTCTGGCTCCAACACTTCAGCATACCCGCACACTCCATAGTTACTCCTCTAAGCTTCAACTTCCTCTGTCATAGGTCAGTGTGAAGTCATACTTCACCCACAGCATGATCTCAAGGACACATGAGCTCATCTATGCCCTTCCGGTGGCAAAGGGCCTCGTAACATCACCCAACAGAAAAGCTATTTCCTGTATGGGCCGAAGAACACTCCTCTCCTCGTGACTCTGGAATCCAAAGGACAAACTCCAAGTCCAGCTCTGATTCTTAGGGATCTTGAGGGCCAAGCACGGGTGGCTCATGCCTGTAATCCTAGTTTTTCAGGAGACTGAGATGTGAAGGATGTTCGAAGCCAGTCTAGACAGAAAAGTCTGAAAGACTCCATCTTGAATCAATCAGCAAGATGCCAGTTTGAAAGGGGTAGCGCTGCATCCATGAGGTAGAAAACCATGCAAGAGAGCAGAGCCCTGAGTTCAAGACCTGGCACCGGCACAAAATTGTGAGACCCAGGGAATGCTTATTGCTCTCTCTCTGTGTTTTGTTGTCAAATGCAAAGAAAGGGTAAAAACACCTGTGTCACAGGTGCCATTTTGTGTCATACTGATGTACACAAGCTTCTTCTACAGCTCAAGTCCAGAATATAATGCCCTGCAATATATTATATAATGAGTTTTTTTTTTTAATGAGACTGTCACCTGAACATTTCCAGTGCAGAGAATCTTGCTTGACCACAAATAACACCTTCTGTTAATGTCCCAATCACAAAGGAGCAGACTTCTTATTCCAGGCAGGCTCTCTGGCATTAGGGCAGGCAGAGAGAGGAACAAGTTACTTCTGTTTTATATTTGTTGTCTAGATTCCAATACATAGAGAAAGCTACCAGTATTGCTGAGCCGAGGTTGATCAGATGCCAAACCCACAGCCATCTATTCCCGGTAATGTGAAAGAATCGAATCCCTCAGATGTTCTAAAAAGGAGACCGTTTTAGGCCAAGATTAAAAAAAAAACAAAAAACAAAAAAACAAGTCTGGGAACAGGATTACCTTATAATAGGATGCACAGAAGAAAGAGCGTGATGGTTTGTTATGTGACAATTTGAGTTAAAGTAATACACCACTTCTGGGTGCATTTGTGAGGGTATTTGAAGAAGGGAATCAACATTTAAATAGTGGACCAGGGTTAACATGATCCTTTCTTCACCAATATGGGCAGCATAACTTAACCCACCCAAGACCTGATAGAACAGCAAAGGCTAAGGAAGGGGAATTCCTTTCTCCCTGTTGAGCTGGGACCACCAACTTCTCCTGGTCTGAGACATTGGCCCTGTTGCTTCACAGGCCTTTGGACTGCAAGACTCACTCCGACACCTCCCGCTCATGCCTCTTTGTAGTCAGGTTGAATCATAGGCTGAGCTCCAGGTTGGAGATGGCATATCATGGGACCTTTTGGTCTCAAAATCATGTGAGCTGATTGTTATAATAAAGCTATCTCCCCCACAGACACCCTCCTGCCCTTTTCCCCCTCTCTCTTTCTCTCCTTTTCCTTCTTCCTCCCCCCTCCCCACTTTCTTCTTCCCTCCTGGTGAATAGCTGGTTTGTCAGATAACTTGATTTGCTCAACAAAATATGAACATTACAGCACATTCAAACAGAATCAGTAACAGCTAGTGATTTTCTTTGCTCCCAGGAACTCCTTTGAAGATTTCCTCCCAGCTGGGCATGAGTGGCTCATGCCTGTAATCACAGTTATTCAGGAGGCTGAGACCTGAGGATCACATTTCAAAGCCAGCCCAGGCAGGAAAGGCTATGAGACTCTTATTTCCAATTATCCACCGACAAGCAGAAAGTGGAGCTGTGGCTCAAGTAGTAGAGCACTAGTTTTGAGCACAAAAGCTCAGGGACAGTGCCCAGGCCCTGAGTTTATCCCCAGGACTGAAACATATATAGGAGATAAAATCCCTTAAGTGGTCCAGAAGTTTCTTATAGTCCTGGACTTCATCCAGCATTTTAACTGACAAGACAGAAACACACAGCCCTTAACACATTGGTGTTCATTCAACACAAACATGCACATGTGTGCATGCACACACAAATATACCTCATATATATATTTATTTTTTCTAGTCTGTTGAGTAATTTCCTGTCTTTTGTTATCTCCTGTGAGATAATTTAACTTCTTAATGCAACTGGAAAATGCGGTACTGTAGTAAATGAAAGAACTTCATCAATTTCTAATTAGAAATCGAATCACTATGTGGATAGCATAATAAAATAGCCGGGTTTTTAGTAATCTATGACAGAAATTGGTTCAGGGAAGACTTTATTGCAGGGAAAGACTAATAAGCTCTAATTAAGTGCATTACAAAAAAAAACCCCTCTCTTCTGCATCAGCATTTTCCAATAAAATTTTACATAATGATAGCAGAATTCTACATCTGTGTTATTATTCTGGTAGCCACTAGTTAATATATGGCTATGGAGTACTTGAAATCTGACAACAGCAAGTGAGGAGATAAATTTTGAATTTACTCACTTAATTCTAACCCTAGACCTTCGCCCTTCCACCCTAGATTGGAAGAGAATCTTTTCCTAGTAACTGGAATACTATTTATGTTACCACATTTGGCATCAAGAAGCTTCAGTGTATGTAAATGTATTATCTATCTATCTATCTATCTATCTATCTATCTATCTATCTATCTATCTATCTATCATCTATGTACTGTACAACTTTGCTCTTTTCTGGGCCACCAAACCATTGTACAGCCAACCAAATAAGCTTATTTTGTTTCAAACTCATATTGTATTCTCAAAAGAGATGCCATCTAAAAAAACTCACAATAAAATATTTCCTTAAAATATTCCCTACATGCAAAACAATGTACCACATCCTAAAACCCTAAGCCCAAGATGTTCACATATAACTCCTTCATTGATCTCAAAAGAGCTATTTCTGAATTATCCCAACAATATCCATTGTGATACTGACAAATAGATTTCAGTTTTAAACTAAAGTTATCTGTTTTAAGTTCTCTTTGGTTTAGTATGGTTGAAACTAATTTATTAATAGAATTTGTCACTGAATAAAGAAAAAATAACAAAAGTTCTTCTGTGCTATTTTCTTTTCCTATTGTCGTTTTATATTGGAAATTAGACTCCAAAATTCTTCAAACAACCCGATTAATTGCTCTTGTAGCAGGAAACTATATTTGGATTTTACTACAAAATGATATTTTGATCTTACTCCATAATTAGGGAAATCCATGCACCTCATTTTCAAAGGATTTACCTCACTGCAAATCTGTTAACATTCTAGGATTTCCCATAATTTGGGATTCAAAACTAAAAAGAAATATTTATCGATGGAATTGGAAAAGCCAAGGGCAGGTGCCTGAGCTGGTGTTCTGTGGAGATGCCTTTCTTCCTTCCTCACAGAGGACAGGTCTTGCCAAGGCTTGACACACAAGTCTCTGGCCTCAGAGAGGGCTTTCTATCTCTTGCTAACTAAAACATTTAGTCCCCTCTTCATATGAGTGTGGCACATTTCTTCAACTTAATTTACAAGCCACCAGAAAGACCTAATTCTATATCCTACTGCCAGACTGAGCACAGCAATGAACTAATCTCATGTCTTCATTAGATGATTACTGATGTTCTTCTGTTGATATGCCAGGTGCTGTCGGCCCAAACCTGAAATCCTAGCTACTCAGGAGGTTGAGATAGAAGGATTGCTATAGAAGGATTGCTGTTTGAAGACAGCCCAGATAGAAAAGTCCGTAAGACTCTTGTCCCCAGTTAATCATCAAAAAGCTAGAAGTGGATGTATGGTTCAAGTGGTAGAGTGCCAGCTTTGAGCAAAAGAGCCAAGGGAGAGGGAGAGGCCCTGAATTCAAGTGCTGGTCCCTGCACACAAGAAACTAACAAAATAAAAATGCAATTTATCCAAAGAATAGAAACGCTTTATAAGAGACACAAGATCCCTTGGAATAAAGCATGGGAATGGCCTGCAGATACAATGGCACTCTCAACGTGAGGGTTTCTGTTTGTTTTCTACTGAGGAATAAGTTAGAGTGGCATGACTGAACTGAAGATCAGGCTCTGCAGGGAAAGAAATCCATCTCAGAAATGGAGAAGACAATCATAGAGCAGGCAGATGAGGCGTCTGAGGTTTGCACAGATGTTGGGCTGGTCTTGGGCCAACCCAGGAGAATTTCCCAGGTATGATCAGCAGTTTTCTTCTGCCCTTTGGTGGGGAGGGAAGGGTGGGAGACATAATTCATAAAGCTCCCAGGCACCTGCCCTACCTCAAGAGATAGGAATACCACAGGAAGTTCGCTATGGTGTTAGGTCTTTTCTACAGGTTAGCTGTAGGTGAAGGAGCAATCACCCATGTTCTTTCCACAAAGCAGGTAAGCCTCCACCCTCACCCCCGAAAAATAAGCCTCAAATCCACAGTGTTCACATATCTAAACCAGAATCAGATTGTCTTACCTTGGAAACAAAATTGGTCAGAAGCATGCTAACTCTTTCAGACACAAATCTGAAAGCAAAAACAACAACAACAACAACAAAAAACCTAATAGCAGTTTTTGAAATGGCTTACCAGCACTGCCTGCCCTGCCCCCCCCACCCCCACTTCAGCAATGAAGAATTCAGACTTGCCACACAAGGTTAAATAGCAGAGTAGATCTTTTACAATGGCTATCTAGTTAGATTAGTTATATCTAAAGGCAAAGAGAATCCATCAAATCCTTTTGTTTCTTAAGATGTAAATAAAGCAGAACACTGAGAAAGTATTTTTTCTCCAGAATGTGTTTTATATTTGTTGTGTCTCTTTCAATCCCCAGAGGGGGAAAAAATGCAAAACTATGCAGCTAAAGCATCAACTTGATTGCTTGATGATGGCTAACATTTAGGAATTTGCTCTAGGGAAAATGAAGTGGAGTCTAAACAGCACAGCAACTTGCCATTTGTTGCTGGTTTATGCTGCTTCTAAATGAGGAGACTTGGAAAGATGGCCAGGAAGGAGGGTGGGTTTCCTGTGTCAGAACCTTGGCGGGTCACTGACTTGGTAGATGCCACACTGGTCTCAACTGCACGTCTGGCCTTGTGTTTAAGCTGTTTTCAAAGAAATGAGAAGTTTCCTTATTCAACAAATATTTCTATAGTCTTTCATGTGCACATAATCTCAGGAAACTGAATCATGAGAGTATTAAAGAGCAGAAAACGAGCTCAAATGAGCAGCTGAACTTTACTGGTAAGTTGTCAGGAGACAGGAGGGCAGCACAGTGGGCCGGGGTGGAGGGACTTCAGTGGGGGTAGTGGGGGGGGGTCTGTTAGCTGGAGGGCTCAGAGGTTGGGGGAGTTTGTGGTACAGGCCTGGCTCTGGGGCCTATGGTTTGAGCACGTCTCCTGCTCATCTCTGGCATCTGTCACAGGAAGGGGTAGGGGGAGTGGGCTTCATATTTGGATTGATTCTGGGCTGGAGAATTTCAGGAAGATCCCCTGGGAGCCATAACGAGTTATGAGAACCCAGCAGATTCCCACTATTATATCCACAGGGAAAAATGGCCCCTTCCCCTTTGCTCCACACACACCTGGCCCTCTCTAAAGTCCCCGCCTAGCACCTGTAACTGGCACACCTGGGGGCAGTGGGAGGGCCTCCAGCCTCTGAGATCACTTCCGCATCCTGTGCCTCCCCCGGTCCCGCCCCCTCCACTGTGGCCACGCCTCCTCTCTGCCCTCCAGTGAGACCACGCCTCCTCCCCACCCACCACCCTCCATTGTGGCCATGCCTTCTCCCCGCCCTCCATTGAGGCCACGCCTCCTTCCCGCCCTCCACTGTGGCCACGCCTCCTCCCCGCCCTCCCTGTGGCCATGCCCCCACCTATATAAGCTACCTAGGTAACCTCTCCCTATATAACCTGTCTCCCTGGGGTAAGTCTCCTCTCTGCACACTTCCATCTCATGCCCGTCTACAGGTTCTCTTCTGCTAATAACCGTTCCTCTGCCTGAACAACCACGTGGAGGTCTCCTTTCTCCAGCCTTCCACCCATCACTCAGATGTATTTTTATACTGAAACTGAGCAGTCATTAATTCAGATGCCTCCATTGAAAGTACTGGCTTTCCTCCTTACTGATGGTGGATAGCTCTCTCCCTGGCTACACTATACGAATTGTCCCGTCCTTTGTTTCTGAACTCCAGGAAATGGTGTACTCGGCTGTCAGATGAATCTAATTAAATCTGAAAGCATATTGAGTGCCAGAAATGAGCAAAAAATAAGAGTCCCACATAATAACAATAGTAATCATCACAGCAGTCATTTAAATTAATGCTTTTAATCAAGTAACTAAGAATCATAATGCAAAAAGAACAGAATTTAAATTTAAATCAACATTGTACTCTACTAAAAAAAAATCTCTAGGGAGGGAACAAGGGTGAAACTGACAAAAGATTCTCTCACTTTACCCACATAAACACCAGGCTGTCTTTATTTTCCCCTCTCTCTCTAGGTTTGCCTGTCATTCTTTGGTATGACAATTTTCATTCTCCAGCCTCCCCATGAAGAAGAGAAAAAGTCCCTTGAAGCTGAACTAAATTCATCAGCAAGCGAAATTACATTCCTTTGATAAAATGCTAAATGGAAAAAGGCAGGTTTATTTTAAGCCATCAACAGGCTGTTTTAGTTCATCACGCACAGGGCAGAAGACAGGAGTTCGGTTGCTAAGAAAATGGTTGGCAGATCCCCAGCCGATCTGTGTGACGTGAAATGCATCTGTTCCTGTTAATGGTGAAATAGAAGAAAAAATAAAAATAACCAGTGCACAGTTGATTTGGTGAGTCCCTGTGGAACACAAGGCCAAAATAGCAGTTCTTTCAGTTTACGTTATGAATCCCATTGCTATGATGTTAGCTTTTTCTTATCACTCAAGAAATTTTCATTTTTATAATCTTATTATATTACAAAACATACATTCATTATAAGAAGAAATTCTAAAATCTTTTAGAACATACACTTAAATACATATACCTATAATGCCTGGTATATATATTAAAATGCTTTGTGCTTATTTGCTGAATAAATTAATATATATAAATATTTTGTGGGGGTCCTGGGGCTTGAACTTAGGGCCTGAACACTGTCCCTGAGCTCTTTTGTTCCCAGCCAATGCTCTGTCACTTGAACTCTACTTCTAGAGCTTTTTGTAGTTTTGGAGTCTCACAAGTTTTTCCTGCCCAGGCTAGCTTTGAATAGCAATTCTCAGATCTCAGCCTCCTGAGTAGCTAGGATTATAGAAGTAAGCCATTGGCACTTGGCTATTTTTACTTCGTAAGTATTGAAGCATACTGTATATACTTCTTTGCATGTTGGAACTGGAGCTTGAACTCAGGATCTCAAACTCTCCCTTAGCTAGTTTCCCTCAAGATTGGCATTCTATCACTTGAGCCCTATCTTCACTTCTGGCTTTTTGCTAGTTTTGTGGAGATAAGGGTTTCTTGTATTTGTCTTCCTGGACTGGCTTTGAACTGGAATCCTCAGGTCTCAGCCTCTTAAGTAGCTAAGATTATAGGCATGGGCTACTGGTGATTGGTCCAATTACTGTAAATAATCAGTTTTTAATTAAAAGATTTATTATAAGCATTGGTCTATAGTATTAATATTCTTCTTTGGCATTGTTTTATATTATGAGATATATAAATTGTTGAGAAATCCTCTGAGGTTTCTTCAATAGCCAGGAATGAACAAAAGTATTTTCTCAGCAAGGCTCATAATTGCTGAAATGCTCTTAAGGACAGATGCAGTGGCTCATACCTGTAATGTCAGCTGTTCAGGAGGTGGAGCTCAAGAGGATGACCATTCAAAACCAGCCCAGGCAAAAGGTGAGTGAGACTCTCATTTTAATAAGCCAGGTGTAGAGGATGACATCTGCCATCTCAAATACACAAGGATTGAGGTTTGATGCTGGCCTTTGGCAATAACAGAAGACTACTTGAAAAAATAGCTAAAGCAAGAATAGCTGGAGGTATGTCTCAGGTGGTAGAGCTCCTAACTAGAAAGTATGAAGACCTAAATTCAAACTCTAGTACCAGAAAAAAACAAATGATCAAATGAATGAATGGAAAGAAGAAAGGAAGGGGGGAAGGAGTGAGGGAAGGGAGGAAGGAATAAAGAAAGGAAGGAAGGAGGAGGGAGGAAGGAAAGGGGGAAGGAGTGAGGGAAGGAAGGAAGGAGTGAGGGAGGGAAGGAAGGAAGGAAAAGGAGAGGAGTGAGAGAAGGAAGTAAGAAAAAGTGCTATAGTAGGCACAGATCCTTTGTATCAAGTTGTCCCATTGGAATCCACCATCAGGAACATCTTGGGAAAGAAATCATGCCTAGTTTGGAAAGCTTAAATGTAACTAAGTCAGTTCAGTGGAAGTTTAAGACAATGTATTTAAACAGAGAATTATTCTGTAGGGAAATAGATCTAAGGATGTGTAATAGCTCAGACAACATAGAAGTTTATTCCTTGCGCATTTAATTACAAGGCAAGAATTCCTCATCAGAAGATGGCTCTCCTCCTTGCAGTGACTGTCCTTTGTCCTCCTCATCGCCTTGTGGGCTGATGGAGATGAGAGCCTGACAAGGGTTTCTGCTTCTTTAAAGCCTCGTTCTGGAAGTGATACTCACAGCTAGAACTCAGTCCTGTGCTCTCACTGTTGGGATAGCAGCCCAATTTTGCTCCCCAAGAAGAGGGGGTGGGAGGAAAAGGGGGTGCTCACATTATCTGGCATTGTTTAAAATGGATCCTATTTGGGATCATAATTGAAATCTCACACTGTGGAAAATGATTAAAAAACAAAATTCATGTCTCAATGAATAAACATTTATTTTAAATCATTGCTATAAAGCATATGCACACACACACACACACACACACACACACACACAAGTACAGTTTCTAAAGCTTTTTCATGAATTATCAAACTGACCTTTAGAAATTGTTCAATTTATACCCTCACCTGCAATATATGAACTTAGTTGTCTTCCATACCATCATCTGCATTGTTGTGAACATTGCATGCAAAAATAATGATATTGTTCTTCAAAACCTCAAGTATTCAAACATTAGAGAAAAAATGAGTGAAGATGTAAAAAAATAACAACACAAAAAACTCCAACAGTAAAATCCTTTGTTGGCTATCATTCCATCCAGTAATCTATGCATTATTTCATAAAGATTATGCTAGGCTTTTTAAAAAATTTTGTGCTGGTTCTGGGGCTTGAACTCAGGGCCTCTGCTCTGTCCCTGAGCTTTTGTGCTCAAAGGCTAGTGCTCTACTACTTGAGCCACAGCACCACTTCTGGCTTTGGTTGGTTTGTTTTTGAGGAATTAATTGGAGAAGAAGCGCAAGGACTTTCCTGCCTGTGTCAGAACTCAGCCTCTGGGGATCACAGGCATGAGCCACCAAAGCCCAGCTGCTTTAAAGTTTTTTTCCTGTTGTGGCTGGGTGCTGGGTGATTTCTGGCATCTCCAGAAATAAAAACCTAAGTAACAGGCGTGTAACAGGTGGGGAGGTCAACTATGTTGTTGGAAGAACTTTAGAAATCGATGGGAGAAAACTGGAAACCTGAAAGTAAGATTTGGAGACCTGGGCCATCAACATAAAAAGAGAAAACGTTCTGGCCTTACAGTCAAGGGAGGAGCGGCAGCTTTCCTTGGCAGGGGTGGAGGTGAAGAGGAGAGCCAGCAAATTCTCTTAGCACTGATACTGGCTACCCTGGCTAGTGGAACATTCCACACATAAGCAACCTGAGATGGAATCCACGTGGTTTCCCAGTGAACCACCTCAGTGGTGTAGTCTGGAGCCATCTTGAGAAGAGACCCACTGGAGGTAGACTGTTCTAGAGATGGGGACTCCTGTCCATTTCTATCCCTGGATGGCCTGGGTGTCCCATTGCAGAGCAGCAAGGGGCTCCCGCTTCGCTCCAGTGTGGCAGTGGGGGGCTGTCATGGAGGGGGAAATAGGATGTTGTCATGAATTGGGAATTGGGGAGCCCCGGAAGCGCGCAGCTTCAGGAGGTCCACAGAGAAACTGCCCACTGCTGGAAATGGCTCACTCTTACTCACCGCCTTTGGCATCTCAGCTCTGAGGAATTTTGCCCACCACTGCCCTGTCCCCTACAGGCGCTATGGCTCACAGACTCGGGATGAGAAATGCTTCCCTGCCTTGAGCTGAAGAGCTGAGGGACAGTGCCCAGGCCCAGAGTTCAAGCCCCACGACCAACAAAAAAAAAGAAGAAGAAGAAAGAGAAATGCTTCCCTTCTTTCTCTCTCCCAGAGCATGCATGGCTTTGTATACAAGCCAATATTTGTTTTGGCCAGGAAGATATGCTGCTCATAAGCAACAAATGGTTGGGTCTCGGTTTTTTGTTTTGTTTTGTGCCAGTCCAGGGGCTTGAACTCAGAGCCTGGGCACTGTCCCTGAGCTTGTTTTGTTCAAGGCTTACACTCTACCCCTTGAGCCACAGCTCACTTTTGGGTTTTGGCTGGTTAATTGGAGATAAGAGTTTCATGGACTTTCCTGTCCAGGCTGGCTTCGAACCAAAATCCTCAGATCTCAGACTTCTGAGGAGCTATGATTACAGGAGTGAGCCACTGGTGCCCAAAAAGAGTTTTGTTTTTAAATCCAAGTTACCCATCTGTCTTTCATTGGAGAATTGTGGTAATTGACATTTAGTGTTATTATTGAAGAGTGTATAGTGATTACTGTTGTTTTGAGTCTTTCTTGTTCATTTGCTCATCTACTCATCTGGTAGGGTTTATTTTCTGTCCTATTTTCACCATTACTTTTATCTTCCTCATCTGTGTGTAGGATTCCTTTGAGTGTGTTCTGCAGTGCTGGTTTCGTGGTCATAAATTGCTTTAGTTTTGGTTTATCACAGGTTTAAATTTGTTCTTTATTTGTAAATGATTGCTTTGCTCAGAGAAGAATATCATGAGTTTGAGGCTTCACTTTGACTACAAAATAGAACTTTTCTCAAAATGCATACCAAAGCTAATTGCAAGTAGATTGCCATTTATAGCATTAGCTCCCTGGGCATCCTGCTCTTCCATGACTATATGAAACAGAAGGTGGGGGTGGTTTTGAAAAAATGAAATCCATATATTGTTCCTGAATCCAGACACCAGTGTGATTTTATAGAGTAAGAATCAGATGACAGGGGGATTAAAGGAAACGTAGCCAAAGCAAGTTACCCAGAGCAGATACAGACACTTGACTAGAAGGTTGGATTGATCTGTCTGCAGCACACAACACTTTCTCTTCTTAAAACCTTTACTTATCATGGAGGACTCAAGCCTCAGTACTCTGAGAATCAGGAGCTTGAAGAATTGCAGATGTTATTACATTCATTTTAATCCCCCCCAAAAATTTTTAACAAAAAAAAAAACAGACCCTGAACTCCAAAATCTATTTCTCAAAATGATAATGGTTCAGCAGTTCTGTGGTGCAGAACTAGTTATGTTTTTCCATTTTCAGTAGAATAGTTCCATAAAGACAACAAAAACTAATTACTGGAAATTTTATGGGAACGTATGAATATATACGTATATACTAGAAGCTTATTTTCTATTCATAGATTTAGCAGACTTAAGTCAATATGTCAAATTACTGGAATAGTGCATACCTGCTAATTAGCAATATCCATCTTCATTACAGACAGTAACATTTTGTGGTCTGATAGGGTCCATGTTTTACACTTTGAGTCGCACCACTCCGTTTATTTCTGTTCCTTAAACCAATGCAAAACCATTGCAAAAAAGGCTCCTCTAGCATCAGAGAAAGGGAAGAGAGCAATGCAACTCTATTCTAAGAAACAAATATTAGGACTTGCTTACTTTTAGAATCTGATTAGAGTCTCCAAAACCCATCCTTTGACCTTCTGTTTAGTTTCTGATAAAAATCATGATATGTTTGGAATCTGTCATTCTTGATGTAACATCCAAGTCCTCAAGCTTGTTTGGAGAACATATTCTAACCTCACTTTCCAAAGTCAAGAATGCTTGGCTTAACAAAAAAAAATCCATGCCTATGAATTTACTACCATGTTTGTACTTTAGTACTTTACATTCTGGGTTTACTCCAAGTACAACTTTTCTAGCTTCCTTTTGTTTTTTACTTTTCTAAGCCAGAAGCTTTGACCTTCTAGGGACTGCTTCAACTTTTCCCTTCAGCATTGAGAACACTTGGCTCCCAAACAGATTGGTTCACAGAGATTGTCATACTCATTTCCTTTCTTCTACCCTTGCCACCTGAACTTCTGCATCCTAGGCTTTGCTGGTGACAAATGCTGTTCAGTGTGGCTGAAATGGGCATATAGGGACCACGTTTGTGTTGTCAAACTGTAAGGAAATCTGCTTTATTCCCTTGTCTTTTCTCCCTAAAAACTGTGGATATATTCTCCCTGAGCAAATGATCATGGATTTTACTCCATTTACTTCACGGCATGAGAGCTCCATTTTCCTGTTTTGACTGAAACTAGTAATTTTGTTCAGCAACAAAATTCTGGTCTTTAGGAAATCTTTAAGTACTTGTGAAAATGAAAAACGAATTAAACTCCTTATTCACCTGCCAGAGGATAGCTCTTCTAACCACTTTTGAGTCGAACATTATTAGAAAAAGTTTGTGGTTAATACACTGGGTGCCAGAATTAAGCAAGATTTTAGTGTTAAGGTCTCAGTAAAATGTCATTGCTTGCTGTTAATTTTAACACAGTCTGTCTTAGTTCCTTGACCTTACTGACAGCTCTATTTTAAGACTGACACAGAAGCTGACCTTTTTGCTGTTGTTGTTAATTACCATCCTCTTTAACTCCTGAAATTCGGTTTATGGTCATTTTAAAGAAAACCTACTAATGTAAATGCTCAGAGTTGTTTCAGACAGTCACTACCTCCAAAGCTTTTGTATGCCAATCAAAATATACACTCTCCGGGGTTATGCATATTAATTAGCAACAATTATAAGCAGGGATGATTTCTAAGTCCTACTCTAGAGAAATTTCCATTATTTTTCCAGGAGAATAAGTTTAATTCCTAATCTTCAGAGTCTTTCTGGGTCTGTTGCAGAGAAAAGGCTGTAATCATGGGTCTGGGCTGTAGCAAGAATACAGACACTTGCCCCGGGATGGGGAAGGATGAAGAGACCCTGGGAGGGTCAACTGTACATCCCTAGGTTATCAGTCCATCTGGGCTCAAAGCCATCAACACCACCAAAGTAAAACCAAAAAGGCTTAAGGCCAATTAGCGATGTGATGCCTACCCATGAGGACTTGCTTGCCACCTCTGTCTTGAATCTCTTCTCCTCTAGCCTCTTTCCTATGGTGGGGCCTTATCACCATCACTGCTTGGGGTCAAGGCAACACAGAAATCAAGTCTGTGGAGGTTTCCTGTGTTTTTGTATCTTCTTACAAAAAATGTGAGAAGGCCTCTAAAACATTTTTTTTTTAACCAATCCAACATTTGCAGATGCAAAACCACCTCTGGTATTCATTAGACTGATGAGTCTAATCTCTGGTATCCAAGATAAAAGATCGTGGATTCACTCATACTTGCCTCTGGAGTTTGACCTGCTGATTAAATGCTATCCCTAACGACTGCTAGAATGTGTATTTTCAATTAGAATAATTGCATGCCTCAGGTTCTTGATTAAAATGAACGAAAACATATATTTATACAATACTGCCTGCTGAAGTATTTTAAATTACAAACCACATATCACTTTCTCTTTCAAGAATTAAGCTTCATGACCCAGGGCCATGTGGATATCTTCTTGTTTACTTCCTATTTATTCTTAGCTCTTGGCTACCAAGCTGCTATCACTACTGTCATTTGAAGTCTCTAGCTAGGGCCCCCATGATAGATGCTGTTATCCTCTTGTAGTTCCAGAGATAGGGCTGCAAAGCATCAGTATTCCTTCTTGTCATCTTAAGAAGAGTTTAGCCATACCTCAATGCTGTTTTATTCTCCTTTCTACATATGCGGAATGTTTCCATTATACTTTTGAAAGACCTGATTCAGGTATGAGACAAAGGTCTCAGAAAAAGTAATCAAGTAATTCTACTTACATACACCATGCTCATTTTCCATCAACCAAATTCCCATCTCTTGTGAAGTGGCTTAAAAAAAGGAAGAAAAAAAAGCTTATTTCATTAACTCCCCAAACTCTCCTGAAAATATTCAGCCTGACAACTCAAATACATAAAAGTACCTGAAGATAATGATGAATAAACACCTCTGGAGAAAGCAGAGCCAGTAAAGACTCTTTCACTAGCAAGTGATGGCTCACATTTTGTAGTAAACTTAACAAAAGTCAGCCAGGCATTGGCAGCCCATGTCTCTAATACTACCTACTCAGGAGGCTGGGATCTGAGCATTGAGATTTGAAGCTAGGCCAAGCAGACAAATCTGAGAGACTCTTATCTCCAATTAATCAGCAAAAAGCCAGAAGTGAAGGTCTGCTTCAAGGGGTAGAGAACCAGCCTTGAGTAAAAAAGTCAAGTGAGAGCACAAGGCTCTGAGTTTAAGCTCCAGTACTCACATAGACACACATACACACACACGGGTGTACACATGCACATTTACCAAAGTCTGGTAAATAATTACAAGATTTTAGCATTCAGTGCCTACCAGTTTCCTGTAGATATCAATCTTAACTTCTCTAGGAAGACTCCATACTGAATAAAAGACTAGATCTTGATCACACCATTTCAGACATGTTTGTACTCAACAGATGCACTGGTTACATTGTAAGCCATGCCCTCCGGTAGCTATTAGACTCTTTAATTCATACTCGATTTCCACTCCATTTGCTTGAGTGCTATACCCCCCTCCCCTACAATGGAATGTTGGATGTGTGTTTGTGTTCATTCAGATGTGCATGGGATGGGAAAATGCCATTAGTGGTAACTGGAAATTTAAGTGGAGAAATATTTCAATCACGGGGAAATAAGGGCAGATTATGAGTGGCTGCCAAATCACGAGTAAGAACACGTTAAGAAACCCTTCTTCTACTTTTTTCTCTTACACTCAAGAATTTTAAGAGCTTCTCGAATTATCTCTGAAACAGCCCCATAGTGTCCAGAGAAAGCTGCAGGGAGCAAAAAGTAGAACTGTAAAAAAAAAAAAAAAAAAAAGGTTTGTATTCTGATTTAACTGATGCTTGTCATTCACCTGATAATTTTCACATTCTAAGACTGATACCTTGTCACCTGACCATAGGCCATTAGATAACTACTGTGTATTTTGCTTGGATTCAAAGATACCAGCTCAAGAAAGGTAGAGAGAAAATCTATATCTACAGTTTCTTGTCTGTGTGTGCTCAGATGTGAAACGATGTATGCCCGTGACACTTCTGTAACAATCCGAACAATCTCTCTCAATGAATGAATGAATAAATGTTACCACAGGGAGTACATGTGGGACAGGCTTTGTGAAGTACAGAAGAACCATTCTTCTGATGGACGTGAGTTCCTAGTCCTGCTACATGGAGGGTCTCTTGGAAACACTGGACACAGAGAAGCATTTGTTTATATAACACGACCCTAGCCACCAGCCACATTTCTCTCCAATTTTCTACCGAAGATTGAATGATTTCCTTATAGGACTTGGATTAGAACCAGTTGCATTCAGGAAGCTGGCTTCCGTTTCTTCCCCTTCCAGCTTGTTGGTGGTTAACGGATATTTCCCTGACACTCTGAGTTTAGAGCCAAATTCCCACACAGTGTATTTGCCAGCATATTTTGTTTAGTTGAGTTCTCCCAAGAAGCTTGTGAGGCTCGGCAGCTTTCGTCCTAGGGGTCTCCCACTCCATCTGCAGAAATCGCTTTTCTCTTCTTGGATGCAGCAAGATCATCTCCACTCCAACCTCATGGCTCCAGAAAGGAGCTTCTGGCCCCCCTGTTTGTCATGTGACTCCGGATGAGCCAATGAGAATGACCTATTAACCCAGTCACCATGATGACTGAGCCAAGGAAATACACAGATGTGGCCTTCAGAGTCCCCTCCTAGAATATTCGTGATGGGTTTCAAGGAAGGAGCCAGACTTACATTTCTATGTTCTCAGGAAATGTTCACCTGTCAACAGGTCATGTCCACACTGTGCAGATGTCTAAAAGCGTAAACCCAACATTGAGAGAGCACCAGAGGTGAAGGGTGGTGTCCTGCCAGGATTGCAGCCTGTGTATCCTGAGACCAGATCCCTCTTGCTTATTTTCTTTTTCCTAATTACTGCTCCCATTTGCCCAAAGCAACTGAGTTAGGAAAACTTGCTGGGGTGGACTGGAATAACTGACTAAACTCTGCTGAAGGAAGGAACAATGGGCCTTCTTGGGCTTCCGAGTGACTTCCACCCCTCCAGATGGGACCAAATTACATGTGTTCACTCTTTTTCCTTGGCTGGGATGAGAGGAAGACTCAGGCCTATGCCTAACCAGGGATTATCAGCCCCAAAGGAGAGGCCATCTGCCTTGCTTCTGGGCCTGCCTCCTTGCAGATCTGAAATGCCACCCACTGTAATATTCCTCCCAGGCTCTGCCTGGTATCAACAGACTACAGCTACTGCATCCTTCTACAGGTCAGGCCCTTGTTAAGTGTTAGACATTAATGTACATTCCCACCTTAGCTACAGTATCATACCTGCGTCACCTGCCATTTGCACATCTCTGCTCTGGCTTTACATTTCCTCATAGCTGTATCAGTGCTAAAATTATATCATGCACTTGCTTTATTTACTTATTTTTTACTCTTTTAATTTTGTGTTGGTACTAGGGCTTGAACTTCAGGACTCAAGCTTTTAAGTAAAACTTGGCTTTCCTTTTGCTCCAGGCTGGTGCTCTACCACTTGAGCCACACTTCCACTTTCAGCTTTGTGGTGGTTGATTAGCGATAAGAGTCTCTCAGACTTTCTTGCCCAGGCTGGCTTTGATCCACCATCTTCAGATCGCAGCTTCCTGAGTAGCTAGGGTGAGCCACCAGGTCCCTGCTTGTTTTTGATGAAAATTTGTTGAATGAATGAAGGTATTATGTACTTTCATTGTGATATCCCTGTGAGACAAGTTTTTTTTTTTAATTAAATAAATTGTGCAAGACCACACAGTAAAGCGTTCACTTTGAGCCAGAAAGTTCTTCTGGCCCTCAGGATACAGAAGTAGTCATTGCAATAACCCAAAATATTTAGCAAATAATGGCAAGAAGAGAGAGAGTATGAGAGAGAGAGAGAGATTGAGATTTTTGATTCATTTCTCCACAGTTGGGGAAGGAGAATAATTTCTACTTACTCTTCCCAAACTTTACTTAGGACAGTCCCTTATAACAAAAATAGATTAACAAAAGAAAAAAAAACAAGCAAGTTTATGGCTGTGAACAACATATGTCACATAGGAGAAGTCTCAAATGAAAAAATGACTCAGAGCAGTGGCTTAGCAGGCACAAGTGCCTCTGAGTTGTACTCCTCGCTACAAAAGCCCTCTTGTTCCCAACCAGTGCCCCTAGATGTGTAGTGAGATTCCAGATGAGAATGCCTGAAAGGACCTGGGTCGTGATGGGCATGAGATAAAGATTGGATTACAACTGCTAGTGGAAGAACAAAGCCCTTTGCCTTGGATTGTTGGGCCTATGTCTCCTTCTGTGGAGGCCCCAGTCCTGTGAACATAGAACTGCTGTAGCCTGTTTCCAAATTTCTCCAGGACTGCATTTATTTGGGGATAGAAATATTTGGAGTTATTTTCTCAGGGCTACCACTAGGAGGGGGGAGAAGCACGTAGACCAGACAACTAGTCAGCCAGGTACCTGCTGTTGACACTCCATACGGGATCAGAAGATGGCCATTGGCATGCCTATCTGAGTATACGTTGGCTCATGGTGTCAATGATAAAGACCTCTCTTTAATGTCAAGAAATGCTACAAAGTGCCATTCCTTTGCCAAAGCAGTTACCATTAACAGAGGAAATGCACTGTGAGAAAAAGTTACAGTGAATTAACATTTTTAAGGAATTGGAATTTTATGATTTATTCATGTCCTGAGGTACTCAGAAGATGGTGGGATGTGTATGTGAGGACTATTTTAACTAGTCAGTGTACATCATCCAGGAAGCTGAGAATCCCTTACATTAACATCCTGGTACCCCACAGACCTGGTTCCTACAGACTGGGAACTAGGGTATACAAAGCATGTACCGGAACTCATTTCCTCTTCCCTGCCGGAGGACCACATATCCTTCCAGTTGTCCTATGATTCAAGAAGGGTTTCCATCCCCACTGACCTTAGATTTGAACATGGATTGTTTTGGCCAATAACATATGAATTATGGAGATAAATAAATAAATAAATGTAGGTATGTATCTGAGAATTTAGAAGGGAAAAAAACCCCACAAAATTAATCTGAACTTTATTTCTTGGAGTGGCTGATACTTCTAACAATAATGCGCTGAATTTTTTAAAGATTAAAATAAAGGTAATTTGACTACAAATAGAGCTTTTTTGGAACAAGAAAAATATGAATTCATAGTGGCTTCCCAGGCTAATTTTTAGTTACGGTAGAATGACGCAAGTCTTGGCAGGGTACTAGACATAATTTGTAACCAGGAAGGTAAAAACCCAAGGGAACACTGTGGATAATGCTTGAATTATGTTCAAACGGATAGGGAAGATGGCTAGGAGAATTTCTTTATTAAAATTATTGAACAGGAAAGTGCCTTCAACCACAATATAAAAAGCAATTTGCAATTACTGTTACACTTTTCCTTCACATTTTATTCATAGCAAAACCAGTTTTTCTATCTATTAGATTTCTTATACTTTTGTAGGGATAAAATTCTTTTTAAAATATTTGAAATTGCCAGGCCCCAGTGGCTTATGTTCTATAATCCCAGTTTCTCAGAAAGCTGATATCTAAAGATGGCATTTCAAAGCCAGGCCAGGTAGGAAAGTCCATGAGACTTTTATCTCCAATTAACCAGCACAAAGCTACAAGTGAAGCTGTGGCTCGAGTGGTAGAGTGCTAGGCTTGAGCAAAAAAGGTAAGGGATAGTGCTGGGGCCCTGAGTTCAAGCCTTATGACCAGCACAAACACTCAAAATATTCCCTTTGTTTTGTTCTCTGAATCCTAGGAACAAATCTGTGTTTGTGATGATTAGTACAGGCTCCCTCTAACCCCCTCTACCCACTCCTTCAGAACTCACTAGAGAGACTTCCCTGATGCCAGTTTGGTCTCTGAAGTCAAACTAAATTTCAAACTAATTCTCCCCTGCTAGAAGGGGGGTCCTTGTCTGGGTCTGCCAGACAACAAAAAAAGGGGAGGGGGACAAGGCAAGAGCAACGAGTCCTCTGCCTTATGCACCTTACACCGGCTGTTTTAGAGGCTTTTCTGTTGTTTAGAGGCCTTTCTTGGAAGCTCTAAGTTGAACTTGAAAAGCCCAAGACTTGTGTATTCTCTCCAACATCCCCCTTGACATCGATCCTTGACTAGATGAGGCTTGTCAGTCTGGGGTTCCAGAGGAACCCTTTCATTCCATTCCAGAGCTGGATCCTCATGCACCTTCCTGCTCCCAGCCTTCTGACCAAGTTTCCTAGAAGCAGCTGGTATCTTTTAGAATTTAAATTGCACTTCCTTCTGGAAGTTGAGAGTTTGGTTTTACCTACTTTTTGGGGAAACAATAATCTTCTCCTATGTGACAATCCCTTCTCTGATTAGAACCCTGGGCATTAAAAAATAGAACACAAGTCAAGAGGACAGAAAATGAGTGTGTGTGCTTGCCAACAACTGCTCGTGGAAACCTTGGAACCAGGAGCTTGCAGCCACGGGTTCTTCGAACTTTCTAACCTAGAGAAGGTGAGTGTGTGCAAACAACCCCAGGCCTCACTGGCTCAGTGCGTGGAGGTGGTGTTTTATGAGCCACAATTTCAATGCATGACAGAAGCGTTAATGTGTGTCCCTGGGTTGTCATGGCCACACTGGTCAATGAGTCAGAGCAGAAGAAGGCTGGGCTCCTGCCTCTGGGAGCTGTTGCCACTGCGCACACACAGACCCCTGCCCTGCAGAACCTTCCAGGCCTTTGCCAAATTGCCATTGTGCAGAGAAGCACTGCTCAGTGAGTGGCTGTATTCTTTGATGTTGGTAGAGTCTGTAGGCAATGTCTTAGAATATTGGTAGCAATAGGGATATCAGCGCAAAAGGAACTTGGTAAGGCAAGATTTTATTATTATTTATTATTTTATTTTATTATTTCTTATTATTATTGTATTATTACTCAAAAGGCATGTTACTGTCAGGAAGCCAGGGTTGTAAGTGCACTGGGTGGACAGTCAACTCCAACTTTATCCATCATGTATTACTACCCTTGTTCTGATTGGTCAGAACTTAGGTTCACAATTGTGTGTGACTGGTTAGTTTGAAAGGGGTTCAAAATTGATCTGAGAAATCAACCCAAGCCCGGGCACCTGGTCAAAGCAAGAACTTATTAGGAAAATAAAGAATGTGGCCTAATTAAAATAGCCTCTTGTACCCTTGAAATGGCAGTGCTTAAACCAAGCATTACTTCAACAAGAAAGATGAACTCTTACAACCCCTCCCCCATCTTAGTTTACATTCTTTTCTTCAAATCTAGTTGGTGGTAATTGACCTTTCAATTCATAAGTACCCAATAGGAGTAGACAGACAAAGGGATGGATAGATAGATAAGAAACAGGGGTTTCTTGGGTGAGGACAGTTTCAATCCTTTGCTAAACAAGACCTCTTATGCATGGATTATAACAACCAACCATTACTCTGAAAACAATTACTACCGTGGTAAATGCAGATACCATGATTCCTTTCCACTTCCCAAACCATTGCTCTGTCCAGCTAGTAAAGGGGGTATCCATCTCTGGGTTTCCAGCTAACACATTGGTGGGAGTGGTCAGTCCTTGAAGGCCTATGTGGTGGTGCTGTGAGGTGGCATTATGGGGTTGAAAACACAGCACTGATCACCTCACAGACTCCTCCCCTCTCAGCTAGCATCATACCTAGCCGTCAGTCCCTTCTCCCATGCTAGCCTCCTAGTGGCATCTAGTTGCTCTTTGGTAAAATTAAACCTCTGCTGATTATAATAAATGTAATTAACCCAATTAGATTTTTACAGTGGACTACCAGAACAGAATAGATTCAAAACCTGCTGCTCTCCGGTTTCGGGCCTTAAACTCATCGAGAGCTCGGGGAACCCCAGCAGCATCAGGGAAATGTGATGGTTGAATGACTCACCGTGACTGACTGGGTTGATGAAATGCCAGAGCAAAACCCAAAGCACCAAAGCCCAGGTTCCACTCCAGTGGCCAGTGATTTCCACAACTATTGTCCTCAGTATGACCAGACGTCCGCCTGGGCTGGGACTGTGTTCCCAAACTACTTTTATAGTTCCTTCTGTATCCAGGAAGAAAAGCAATCACCAACCATTTTTCTATGTAATTATGATTAAACATACTTGTCAAGACCCATAAAAGATATTTAGTATACAGGGATCCATTGGTGAGAGCCGAAGAAGAGCCTGTCTGGGCCACCAGGGCTAAGGCCCCGCCCCATAGAGGTTGAGCATCCCTCACCACGACCTTCAGCAGTCCTGTATGCAGGCCCCTAGACAGCTCATCACACGGCCTTGAGCAGGTATGCATGCAGCATAACTGGCCATCACATCATGGCCCATTTCCCTGAAAACCTTGCATGTGAGCAGTGGGCTGATTGGACCTCAGAGATGTGTGCCAGAACAGACAACCAGGCAGAGGAGCTAATTGATGCACAGAGAGCTTGTATGGGCTGCATGAAGCTTCTGATTGGCTCCAGGTCCTCATGTGGCCTGAGGCTGTCCAATGATCTTGAGAGTCACATCGCTCTCTGCTAAAGACTCCATGCATAACCTGCCCCAGACAGTGCACTCCCTTGGGATCCTTGCCATCTAGCTGGAGCTCTTTCTTTTTCATCATCTAATGTGTTATTTATTTTAAAAATTATGAACAATAGCCCGGCATCGGTGGCTCATGCCTGTAATCCCAGCCACTCAGGAGGCTGAGATCTGAGGATCATGGTTCAAAGCCAGCTGGAGCAGGAGCGTCCGTGAGACTCTGATCTTCAATTAGTCACCAGAAAACTGGAAGTGGCACTTGGCTGGCTCAAGTGGTAGAGTGCTAGCCTTGAGCTGAAGAGCTCAGGGACAGTGCCCCGGCCCTATGACTGATAAAAAAAGGGGGAAGTTCTTACCTATTGGGAATGTTTTTATGATGTGGTAGATGCCATTCTAAACATTCTACATGTATGACATTCTTCTCTTTTATGGGAATCACAAAATAGGACTTATTTTTAACTTCTATACCTAGTACAAATTTACAGCAGTATATATAAAATGATAGTGTCCATGTATGAATTTGTATTTTGTACCTTGTAGCACTTCTATGTTTTTTTCTCCAATAAACCTTTGCCATTTGACTTCTCCCAGTGTCCATGACTCACTCTTTGAGACCAAGTAGACAAAGGACCCATTGCACTTTTTCAGTATCATTGGGAATATGCATTGAGAAATTCCACCCAATTATTTCTCTTGATTGGGAATTAGGTGGGAGAAGGTGAAGGGAAACAACACAAAGGCTTGAATAATTCTCCTGAATAATTCTCCAGAATTAGAGTCATCATCAGTGGGAAACAGTGAGATTCTTTAATTCTGTGGGCACAAATAAAATGTCCGGAAAATACTGGCCAGGAGAGCAAGAGGGCTGCAGAAAACAGCCTATAATGTTGTTCAAAACCAATTCTGTTTTAGGTTCCTACTTCGTGTTTTTTGTATAAGAGATTTTTTTTCCCATCCATTCCATGATCATTTTTACAAATTCACCTTTACATTTTACAAGGTTCGATACAGTTGTTCTGTTGAGTGTATCTTCCCAGGTTCCAGATAGCCAGTGACACGCCATCATGGTTTGTACCTGAAAATGCATAGTACCCACTGGATGGAACAGAGCTTGTATCCCATCATGCTTCTCTCCAGTGTTCCACCTTTTTCCACACGTTTCCCTCACCCTTTCACCCTCACCCTGGCAAGAAAGACACATCAGGAATCTAACAGGAAAAGTAGTTGAGACTACGAGGACCAAACACTCTGCTTCTGAATCCAGAGGTAGAACCTAGAAAAGCTTATCTAGGTCACGTCGCCTTGAATTAAGATGTAATTACTATCCTGGCAGTCTATCCCTTACCAGGGCTAAGCAGGTGGGTGCAGTTGGCAGTAACTGATCCCTTTTTTTCTGGCTCAAAAAGAACCTGGCACACTCTTTACACAATGCCTGGCAAATCCCAGAGGCCCCAATCAAGCCGGTAATTGCTCCACGCTGACTAGATTGGTGCTAGGGGCTAGAAGTATCTGATAAGTAAAGGCATATAGAACTTGGAGCTAATTATTTTCCTGTTGTATTTGGCATTTCAGTAGAAAGAAACCTGGGATCTCATCAGAATATTAATGGCCAGACTTTTTCACCTGAGTCTTAATCAGAATATCAGCTTCTCTTCTCCCATCCAATCTTTGTTCCACCATACAGCTCTTACCTAGAAATGAGAAGGCATTCATTGTGGAAAAAAAAAGAAAAGAAAAGAAAAGAAAGCCTGAGAGTTAAATCTGCTAGATCAGGAAAACAAGCAATTATCTGCAAAATTCAGACCCCTAATCTTTTGTGTCCTGTACTGCTCAAATAACTCAGGTGAAAATCGGACTTCTCCTAAATTGTCTCAAAATTGCTTCAATTTCCTCTTTTTGCTCATGGAGATTTTGTTGTGCTGTTTTTTTTTCAGCTGAATGGCTTTCCAGACAAGAATGAGGATAGACATTGTCATGCGCCCATAGGGACAGTGTGAGTTGTCTTTGCGATTAGTGTGATCATATGTGTTTTTCTTCTCCCCATCGCTCCTCTCAGCCCTAGAAAGGTAATGCTGATTGTCTGAGTCCCAGCAGGCCAGTTGTGAAAGAAGAGACCTCCTGAAGATAAAAACACAATCTGTGATCCTGAGTCCTATCCTGTCTCTTAAATGGACTTCTGTCAATTGCTTCATCTTTAATTCTGTGTGTGTGTGTGTGTGTGTGTGTGTGTGTGTGTGTTTGTGTGTGTGTGTGTTTGTGTGTGTGTGTGTGTGTGTGCTGGTCCTGGGGCTTGAGTTGAGGGCCTGGGTACTGTCCCTTAGCTGTTTTGCTTAAGGCTAGTGCTGTACCACACCTCTACTTCTAGCTTTTTGCTGGTTAATTGGAGGTAAGAGTCTCCCAGACTTCTCTTTCTGAGCCTCCATACTCAGATCTCAGCATCCTGGGTAGCTCGGATTATAGTTATGGGCCACTGAGCCTAGCTTCTAATTCAGGTTTTGGTCAAGAGAGCAAGCTCAATCAGATTGTGATAGTCAGATAAAATGGCATAGAAGTACCTTGGCATCAATGGCTTACACCTGTAATCCTAGCTACTCAGGAGGCTGAGATCTGAGGATCACGGTTCAAAGCCAGCTTGGGCAGGAAAGTCCACGAGACTCTTATCTCCAATAAACCACCAGGAAACCAAAAGTGGTGCTGTGGCTCAAGGGATAGAGTGCTAGCCTTCAGCTGAAGAGCTGAGGGACAGCACCCAGACCCAGAGTTCAAGCCCCATGACTGACCCCCCCCCCTCAAAAAAAGGAAAGTACATGCTGTTGACCTCTGACTCCCTTCTTTAGCACATGGAGAGGCAGACTGTACATCCTTACTTTCCCTGTTGTATTGCTGTAATTATTAACAGCACTCTAGCTACTCCAATTAGGGTGGTAAATTGCATGGTTACTTGATATCTAGGTAAGGTTATGATCATCTTTTAACTCTCTTTGTGGTGACATTCTCTTTGTCAGAGAACGTTAGTGGCAAGAAATGAGACATAGTCCAGCTAGCTTAAAGAAAAGGGAGGCATCTGTGGGAAAAGAGCACGCAGGCCTCATGAAGGCCAGATCTCCAAAATGGAAGTCCCTGTTTTTATCTCTCCAGGGCTGCATGTTCTCTTGATTGCTTCTCTTTGCACATCTGCTTTTGTCTTTTCAAAGATTGGCTTTTGCCCCTTTAGCACGCACATGGCCATCATTTCCCCCAGGTTTGGATTGTCCTCGATTCACAAGTCCAAAAGACACTGATTAAAGTCAGATATGCAGCCCTGACTTTAGAGTCCTGAAAGGAGTGGGCAGTTGGTGTGTATATGTGTACTGGGACTGGGGTTTGAACTCAGTGCCTGGTCTGGCTTCAAACCTTCATCCTCAAATCTCAGCATTCTGAGTAGCTAGGATCATAGGCATGAGCCACTGGTGCCCGGATAAGAATGTGTGTGTGTGTGTGTGTGTGCGTGCGTGTGTGTGTGTGTGTGTGTGTGTGTGTGTGTGTGTGTGTGTGTGTGTGCATGCCAATCGTGGACTTGAAGTCAAGGCCTGGCTGCTATCCTTTGAGCTTTTGTGCTTAAGGCTAGTGCTCTACCACATTGAGCCACAGCTCTGCTTTCCAGCTTTTTTGGTGATTCATTAGAGATAATAGTCTCATAGACTTTCCTGCCCCAGCTGACTTTGAACCTCAATCCTCAGATCTTACTTAGCCTTCTGAGTAGCTACGATTACAGGTGTGAAACACAAGCACCTGGCTCTAAATGTTTCATTCCAATAGTGGAATGAAACCATTATTCTCAGGCAAATAATTCGTGCCACGAACCCCCAAGAACACTGCTGTGTTCCTGCCTCGCTATGGGAGCCTTGGTTTGACCACATGGATTTTATTCAATGTAAGAGAAACCAGGAGAGTGGAAGGTTAGACATCAGGGTGAGTCCACAGGAAAGCCATCAGGAGTCAGGGTCCTTTTTTAACTTTTCAGACCACCTAACACTTGAACATCTGTGCATGAGGTCAGGTCCGAATGACATTTATTCTTTCTCCTACTTTCAGGGATTGATCTGTTTTTGTTTTTGTTTTTAGTTATTATTTGTTGGTTTTGTTTTGGTTTGTTTTTCTGCCTTTACTGGAGCTTGAGCCCAGGGCTTCGCTCTCTCCCTTGACATTTTTGCTAAAGCCTGGCTCTGCCTTGTGAGCCACATGGCTTTGTGCTGGTTAATTGAAGATAAGAGTCTCTGAGATTTGTCTGCTCAGGCTGGCTTTGAACCAGGATTCTCAGATCTCAGCCTCCTGAGTATCTAGGATTACAGGCATGAAAACTACAGTGCCTGGTTAGATTTGGGGTTCAATCCTAGTTCATCTAGGGTCTCTCCCAATTCTCCAGCTAAGTATGTATGAGCTCTCTAGGAAGTTATTTGACTTCTCCTTGCCTCCATTTCTTTCATTCTACAAGAAGGAAGTTAACAAAATCTCCCATGAGAGCTGAGTGGCTGCCCACGTGCATATGAATTGAGACAGTGTGTGGCCCATGTTATTTTTCTTATTTTTCTTTGGTTTCCTCCATACGCACATAAATTACTTTCTCCCTCACTTCTCGATATCTTTGGTCTATGAGTGCATTCTTGTGTAGTTGAATATCTGCTATTCTGGGACCCTGGGAAAAACAGAGCAACCAGAGAAAGTAGAGATGGGCAGGGCTAAAGCATCAAGCTGGACTCCTGAAGCTGGAGAGCCACTACTTGCTTCCTCCTTCCTCTTTCCAAATGCAAATGAGCTGTTTCGGATATGGCCACTGACAGCCTGCTTCCTTCCCTCTTCAGCTTTCACGCACCATATGGAAGCTAGAAATGAAAGGGTTACCAGGGAAAGCCGGCACGAATGATCATTAGAGCTGAAGACTTTAAAGATGTACAGGACAGACCCACCGACTTTGGGGAGGCACAGTGACCTCACATGGGACTCAACCCCTCCAGTTTGGTGCTGGTTCCATCCCTGCTCTGCCCCTGTCCCCACAACATATCCTGGCTCCCAGAAGCCTTAGAGATTTAGGCTGGTGTCTGCTTGCATAGAAAGTGAAAGAATGCAGAGGCGGATGTACTACCTTCCTGTGAAAATTCCCATGCAAGAATTCCTCAGATGCACTGTGTGACAGAGACACAGAATCTGAGTAGATGAGTATGTTTTTCCAGTACTGGGGATTGAACACAAGGCATTGCACATACTAGACAAAAGCTCTACCACTGAGCTGCAGTCCCAGCCTCCAGCTCAGACCTTAGAATGCTAAGGGTCGGCAGTCCCTCCCTTTCTCTACCGTCCCAGGTGGGATCTCATGATGGAGGGAAAAGGGAGAAGAGCAACACTGCATGTGAATGGCCTAATACGGTAGTATAAAGAATGAGAATCTTTGTGTATGTATAGGTCTGGGTATGTGTAAGTCAGCTTTTGTGATAATAATGCTGTTGCACAATAAACCACCCCCACAGCCCAGTGGCCTACAGTCATACACACTTATTCTCACTCATGAGTCTGAGGATCGGGGCTCGCTGATCCAAGTTGGGGACAATTGGGCTTCATGTCAGGATTCAGGGCTTGCCCCACATGTGTTGATTCTGAGTTTGGGATGACAGGGCAGTGGCTACTGGGAATATCTGTGGTTGGTCACAATGGCTCAAGAGATGAGCCAAGATGACTGAGCTCAGGTAAAGATGCAAAGCAAGCCACACCCACTAGCATTTCATTGGCCAAAGCAAGTTGTATGGCCACACCTAAAGTCAGTGGGGGTAAGGATTATACTCTACACCAGGGAAGAAAGTTGACTATTTAATAGGTAGCCTAATCTGCATAATCTATTTTATAACCCCACATTCAACCATTACTGCCGCCAACAAATCAGTATTGAACACTAGCGGGTTACAGTTGGTGGAAAAGCTAATGGCCATCTTGCACAAATACCAACCCTACTCTCACCAGATGTCCTGCGTAACATTCTGAGAGGTGATAAGAGCTTCAGTTTAACTATGCCCACTCCAGAGCTTTTGCTCTCTTTCAAAAAAGAATATTATACATTTCCCAGTAGAAAACTGCTGCTTCAATTGTATGTAAATCTGCTTCCTTCTTTCACTGATGTATCTTGGCTCTGAATCTGGAGCTACATTTGCACAGATAGTTCACGGGACTAGGAAGACAGCTTTAATATGGGTGTTTACCAAGCTGGTGCTCTCAGGTCTAGCCATAAGAACAAGCTCCAGAGTCAGGTTCACCCACTTACAGCTGTGTGTGTTTACAACGTCTATTTCACTCATTCATGAAATGACATGGTATCTCCAGTATGTCCAGTATGGTGTTGGGTTCCAGCAAGGTTCTACTTGTATCCAACTGTAGAAAGTGCTACACGACCACTGGCCATCATGATCTAGGACTGATTGAAACCTGCTGCTACCTCTTCTTCAGATTGAATGGCCTGGCTTTTTCTTCTGCATTTTACATTTAATTTCACCATAAAGGGGCTTTGCCAGGGGAAATAAGAGGGAAGATGGAAGATGAGATGGAGCAGAAGAAGATACAAAGGATTTTGTCTATGGTGGGATGACATTCAAATACATTTTGTATGATAGTCTCTACTTCCCTGAGGTCATTGTTTATGTTGTCACTCAAAGTTACTTGTCACCTAGGACCTCATGACCTCATCAGACCCAAGGGACAATTTAGGTTCTCCCTCACTCTCAGGACAAAGATTGTGAGGTCACAATCAGTGTGACCCCCACCCTTCCCACCCTTACCTACGTCTTCCAACGTTCTTTCTTATCATGTGGTCCTCTTGGTACTATATTTCTACAGCAACTTTGCTCTTTAAATTAAACATATGGTTTGATGTAGTCTGATTACATTTTGCCTTTTACTTTGCCCACTTTTATTGTATGAGATCTGTTTTTGACCCCTAGGTTTGTTGTACTTTTCCCAATATGTTTTTCTTTGGTCACCTCTGTAATTTTGATGATTATTCTTCATGATTTCATCCAAATAACCAAGAAATAAGTTGAAGAAAGCAAAGAATCCTAAAAAAAAGTCAACGTAATTATGTACTCTCTGTTCTCTCACTTACTCATCAAAAATGTTAGTAAGCATATCTGAAATGCCAAGCTCTTTTCGAGGCACTAGAAATAGAGTGGTGAGCAAAGACTTGATGATTCCTCTCTCCACAGGGCTTCTGATCTAGTGGACACCAAAATCGATGAGAACAGACACACAATTACATACGTGCATGTTAAATTTTAAGAAGTAAATTTTTTTTTGAAGAAAGATAAATGTTTTTGGAGGAAAAATAAAAGGTTCCAATAGGAGAATGTGAGATTTAAAAGAGCAGATTATCTGGAGCAGATACTGCTTGAGCTGTAAGTCAGGAAAGGGTTGGTGGGGTGCACTACAGGCAGAGGACACAGCACAGGCCTAGGGGAGTGCTGTAGGTCAGGATATAAAGGAGAGCTGGCATTGCCGGTGCACAGATGCTGAGAGGAATAGCATGGGGAAAAGGACACGTTTAGAAGCTGGATCTTGAGGGAGGGAGCCACGGAACGCTTTGTAAGGCTCTGGATAGGGGAATAGGAATAGTAGGGATTTTCAGTTTTAGATGAGCCGTGTAGAGAGTGATTTAAAGTGGAGTGAGAGTGTTCATGAAGAGACTCTCTGGAGGATGTGGCATTAATTCAGGCCAAGAATAAAGCTGAGAAGATGGAGAGAAATGGGTGGTCCTTAGAACTACAATAGGTAGGACTCACCAATAGCTTAGATTTGAGAAATGAGGAGAGGGAGAAAAGATGGTACTAAGCACTTCATTTTTTTTAACTACATGAATTTTGGTACTCATGATTGTGACAAGGGCCACTGGAAGTGACCAGGTCTGAGAAGAGAACAGGGTAAATTTAATCACAGACATGAATTGTTTAGAAAGCTTTGAGACATTCAACGAGAGACCCTGAGAATGAATGAGAGCAACTGGCACAGAGCAAGCTATTAGATGACATGCGTTGTTCAGAGAACTTTATCCATATGAATTCATTTAAATTTTATCCTTACCCCATGTGCTACTTACTATTATTGTTAATTAATTATTAATGACATTTTTGTGCCAGGAGTGGAGCAGAAACTCAAGCCCTGACATTCTTGCTTAATTTTTTTCTGCTCAGCTCAAGCCTGGCACTTTAACCACTTGAACCATACCTCTAATTCAGGCTGATTTTTTTTGCTAGCTAATTTGAGAAAAGAATCTCTCAGATTTGTCTGCCTTGGGTAGCTTTGAACCAGCTTCTCAGATCTCAGCTTCCAGCTATGATTACAGTTGTGAACAACCAGCACCATTTTATAATGGAGAACAATATAGAAAATGGTATAGAAAAGCAATATTCCTAGAATCACACAGTTAGTTTCATAGTCAAGTTTGGAGCTGAAAAGAAAGATATGGATGCAAGTCATCAGCAAGCCTTGACTTTAGAAAGTATTGTCCTAAAAGAATACCATAAAGTAAAATAAGCTGAAAATTGGGATATAAACTCTATGCACAACCTGGAAATGAGGTCAGGAAGATGACTTTGGTCTTTCAAGGTCACGCTGAGTCATTATCAGGCCCACCCACAGACTCTTTAATTTTCTAGGAAAAATGTGTCATTGTTTAGCTTTGCTTTTTACTATGAATTAAAGGCCTATAAAGTTGTTTTCTTATACATCTGTGCCTGGTGGAGATGCAAATGACTTCTAACCTATAGAAGAAAAGATCCCAAAGTCAAAGCTAATACCAATGTTAGTTTTGTATCCAAATAGTGATCTTGTTCTAACTTTCTTTGCTTAAAAGCACGACATAAACCCCATTTCCATAAACCTTGTTAAAAATCAATTTCACTATTTTTCTGATTAATTAGGAAGTGAAATAAAATTGTGGACATGGGCTTGTGTTTGTAACAGAGTGGATTTTAATTTCTGAGAATTGTTCTGTAGCTAGTGATGGGCATTGAACACGAGCAGTGATGTGAGGGGAAGTCAGCCAGCCAGCCACAAATACAGCCACCATCATCGAACCTTCTTTTCATTTCCTTGCTCTTTAAAATGTATTACTGGAAAATACTTCAGTGCAAGACATCATGTAAAGCTCAGGATATAGAATGGAGAGACTGAAAGGTGACAATCATAAGGTGACCCTGCTTATGGCCTTCAGGAAGTAACAGAAAAATCAACAGGAAACCCTAATATGAAAATCACCACATGGGAAGAATGCTCTGAAGCACACGAGAAAGCCTGGCACTGCCTCTCATGAAGAGAACTTTGCCACATGGAAATGAGAAGGCTGGAATAATTGAATCGAAGGTGAGACTGAATGAAAGAAGATGTCATATGGGTTTTTTGTTTCTGTCTGATTGACATTGAAATAGTCTTTGCTTTGGTAGTCCTGACCCTACCAGAAATGGTGGAAACAGCTAACCCCAGGAAGCTGAGCTGCTCCCAGAACTTGGTCCTCTTCTCTGAATGCCATTAAAAAGCTCATGGGCATAGACGCTACTCACTTTTAAGGAGACACACACAAAGAGACTGCATTCAAGCCAGTCATTACCTCTACCATTTTGATTACGGTGGGTGTGACACTTGCTCTGGTCTTTATTGTCCGTGTCTCTGCAAAATTTCTATGTTCAAATCCTAAAACCTCGGTGGAAACGTATTACGATGGCCATTAAGCATTGGCTGGGTCTCAGTGGTGAAGCCTTGTTGAATGGTATTGATGCCCTTGAAAGAGAAGACCCGGGAGGCTGCCTTGTCCTGTCTGCCATGGAGAAGCACAGCTAGTGGGCACCATTGATGACTTGGAATGTGGGCCTTGGCAGATTCTGAACCTGTGCACACCTTGATCTTGTACTTCTATCTTCTAGCACTGTGAAAAATGAACTTCTGTTGTTTATAAGGAACCCAGTCTCTGGTATTTTGTTAGAATGACCTGAGTGGACTAAAATAGTATCCATATGAGATTGTTGAGTCAAGAATTAAGAAAGCCAATAATTATATAAAAATAATATCTGAGTTATCTGAGTTACATGAGTTTCTGGATCCATTTCTTTATTAAGATGGATTAAAAACTTATTCAGACCCTGAAACTGGACAAACTCATGATCTAGAAGTTGGCCTAAAAGCAAAGACCCTAAGAGCATCTTGTTCAAACTCCACGGTGGCAGCTCTTTCTTTGTGCGTTCCTCAGTACTAAAAGGCTCTGACTTTGTACCAAGTATTGTGCTGGTTCCTTCATTCCATTTGTTTTATTTATGCCAGTCCTGGGGCTTGAACTCAAGGCTGAGGTACTGACCCTGTGTTTTTGTGCTCAAGGCTAGCACTCTACCACTTGAGCTACAGTTCTACTTCTGGCTTTTTAGTGGTTAATTGGAGGTAAGAGTCTCACAAACTTTCCTGCCCAGGCTGGCATTGAATTTTGAGTCTCAGATTTAGCCTTCTAGGTAGTTAAGATGGCAGGCGTGAGCCACAGGCACCCAGCTCCATCTGATTATTCATAATTCTCATTGCAACCCAATAGAGTTTTTTATAATACAAAAAATTTTTAAGTCATTTTTAGAAAGAGTAAGTAGATAACCAAAGATTGTGAAATGGGAGTTTAGCTCAGACCTTCCAAATGAAAGGGCACAAATACTGTACTTTGAAGCAATGAGTCATCGGATCGAATTTTCTGTTTGGGCTTCCTGATGCAGTGGCATGTTTCTCTGACCTCATGCTCCTTTTCTGCACTCAGTATTCTCCACCATATGCCAACAGTGCTAAGAGGAGAGCCTGCAGCTCCAAACCTGTTATTGTTTATTCCCAGGCTCAGATCCAGGGGCCTTTACTCTCAGAAGCGGCCATTAACCCCAAGGAATGATCTCTAAGATCTTCAATACAACAATGCATCTAACTGGACTATACCATTCATATCCACCATGCACCCGGGTCTTAGCTAGAACATTAGATCTTCAGTGAGCAGATCAAAGGTCTCCCACAGAGATCCAACTGTCTCCTCACCTCTAGAAACACTGGATACTTTACATCTATTTATTTTATTTACAGTTCTCCAAGTTCTTTGACGTGCCCAGCACTGCTTTGTAACTACTGGAATGCCAAAATGTGAAAGACCCAGTTCTTGTGCCGAAGAGATCCTTCCCATCACTAGAGATGGCCAGATGTTTGCAAAGTGCCACCAGATTGGGGTCCAAGGGCTGAATTAGTCTGCTGTGGAGGACAATGTGACAACATCTCCCAAGAATTTCAACTTGTATCCTCTTTACCACAGGAATTTCATACTAAATTTACCAAGAGAAATGCTCGCATGTCTACAGGAAGCGATATTTCAACATGCTGACAGGCGTGTGTTTCACAATGGAATGTCCAAAAATAAATGCTGCTAGATGTCTGTGGTTCATATCTATAATCCCAGCCACTCAAGAGGCTGAGATCTGAGGAGTAAAGTTTGAAGCCAGTCCGAGCAGGAAAGTCTATGAGACTCTTATCTCCAACTAACCACCAAGAAAAGCTGGAACTGTAGGTGTGGCTCAAGTGATAGAGCACCAACCTTGAGTGAGAAAGCCAAACAAGAGTGCAAGGCCCTGAGTTCAAGCCCCAATATCACACCAGCAAGAAAACAAATACTCCTCGAAGCATGACTTTGGAAAGAATGAATTACGTTTTATATACCAATAGGAACATATCCCTGACTAAAAGCTATGTAGGTACTTCCACAAGAATGTAGAAGAGGATTTCATTATGAAAAGCAATTTCTGTGCACATGTGAGGAAACATGCATGTGTGTGTATAAATAAGAGACAATTCTAGACACACATCAACTTCTGACCAGGCTTCTTTCTAGAGATAGGAATGAAAATAGGGTTAGGTAAAGATAGTCTCCCACTTAAAAAAATATTTTAGAGGTGATGTATGTACAGAGAGGTTACAGTCACATAAGTCAGGTAATGAGTACATTTATTTATTTTTTTTGGGGGGGTCCGGTCATGGCCTGGGCTCTGTCCCTCAGCTCTTCAGCTCAAGGCTAGCGCTCTACCACTTGAGCCACAGTGCCACTTCCGGCTTTTTTCTTTTTGCTTATGTGGTGCTGAGGAATCGAACCCAGGGCCTCTGGCATGCCAGGCAAGTGCTCTACCACTGAGCCACCTTCCCAGCCCAAATACATTTATTTTTGAACAGTGTCATTCATCCCCTCCCTCATTTTCTCCAAGTTTATCCCTCCCTCCCTCCCTCCCCCCATGTTGTAGAGTTCATTTCCAACATGTCTAGAGGGTTTCATTGCTGGATTGGTTTATCCTCTGTCCCACCATTCCCCTTCCCCTTCCCCTCCTCAAATTAGATAAACCTACATACAAGACGAAAGGTATCGAAATCAAAAACACCAACAAAAAGAGAAAAATAGAAAGAAAGAGAGAGAGAGAGAGAGAGAGAGAGAGAGAGAGAGAGAGAGAACCACAAACCATACCATACAACTCCATTTCTTGGAGTTCATTTCGATTAGCACCATTTTATATGACTGTATGCACACAGCTACTGAGCTCTTGCGATGCTCTCCTAATAATAATTTCTTTTGGTTTCACTGTGTAAATATTTAGGGGCCCACGTAATTTATCATGTCCAAATGTGATTTTTAGTCACTTACTATCCATTGGGTCCACTTTTCGATTCACAGGCACTTTCTAATTATTACAAATGAAAGAAACTATATGCCTGTGTTTCTTTGGGTCTCTCACTTTTCATTGCACACCAATCCGGATAATTTTAATGTTTGACTGCATTGTCTCAGTACTGAGGATTGAACCCATGGACTTCACACATCTGCTCCATCACTTGAACTACGCCCCATCCCCGCCCTCCCCACCACTGCTGCTCTGCCTTCTTTTTATTTTTATTTTTGTTTTGGCTTTGAACTTAACCATCCTCATGTCTCTATTTCCCAAGTAGCTAGGATTACAGGTATGTACCACCATGCCCTGCTTCTATGATGATGATCAATAATAATGTAAAAGTTGTGCCATAGGAAAGACATCAAGGTGTGAAAGACTTAAAAAATGTGACAGAGGAATCCTGGGGAACACATGAATGAAGAACTCAAGGGAGCATTCCAGGAAGGGAACAGAGTGAGGGCACACATGCATATGTTCTGCAAGGCATTTGAGGACAGCTGGCAGAGGTTGGCCATGGTAGCCCAAGGAACCCCACGTGACCCACTGGGCTGTCAGAACAACAGAACCTCTAAGAAACTTTCCATGTTTCCTCTCTTAGACTCGGATCTTGTCTGTATTTGCCCATTGTTTGAATTATCTTAGGTCCTTGATAAATATCTGTGAGCCAGGAGAATTAAATTATCCACTACTTATGCCTCCAACACAGCACTTATTAAACTATTCAAGTCTACTCTATCTCCCCAACCTGACTCTCAGGTTTTTTTTTAATTCTCATTACCATTTTAATTGTACAAATTTATAGGGTACCATGTGGTAATTGAATGCATATATACATGAGTAATTATCAAATAAGCATAATTAAAATTTCCATCTTCTTAGCATATATTTATTTATTTTGGGTTAACAACAAAATTGTTCGTATTTATGGAGTAGAGTATAATATTTTAATATGTACATAAAATCTTCACCAATTGAATCAAACTAAATCTTTTGGGGTCAAGAAAGATGCTTTTTTTTGTTTTGTTTTCTCCTACAAATACCAAATAACTCTTCTTGGCCTGCAGGAGAAATCTGATGGTTTACATTAACACAGTTTATTTTATTTCTACAAATATTTATTCAGTTTATTCTATGTATCAAGCACTGCTCTCTATGAAAAGTTCCCTGAGAAACTGAAAAGTGAAAAACACAGTCTTGTCCCTAGGAGATTTTAGTCTCATCTACTACTTCATTATATATCTCTTTTTCTTTCCTTCTTTCTTTCTCTCTTCTTTCTTTCCTTTCTTCCTTCCTTCATTTCCTCTTTTCCTTTCCCTCCTTTTTCTTCTCTCCTCCTATATTTCCTCATTTTTTCCCTTCCTTGCTCCTGCCCTCCTTCCCTTCCTTCTTTCCCTTCCTTCTCTCCCTTCCTTTCTTTCTTCCTTCCTTCCTTCCTTCCTTTTCTTCCTTTCTTCTTTTCTTTCCCTTGCTATTTTCTTCACTCTTCTCACCTTTTCCTTATTTTCTCCTCTTTCCTTCCTTCCCTCCCTCCTTCCTTTCCTTCCTTTCTTTCTTTTTTCTTTCTTACCTTTTTCTTCCTTTATTTAAAACATAAGACTAAGTTTAGCACTTAAAAGGAAACAGATGATCTAAACATATTATTAAATAGACACTAACCAGGGTGGGATAGGGCAAATCAATTAGATAAACATAAATAAGTCAGGGGTGTTGCTCAACTCTAGGCAGCTGTGAATGAGTGTCAGTAATGATATTATCAAGACTGGTTTGGAGGACAGAAAGGTGAAGGAACTCTCAAATAATCAAAAGACGAGGAAGCAAACATTTGAATGTTCTCTAGCCAGACCCTCTGCTCTACTTAGCATCTGATTTCATGAGGGATGGTTCAGCACTGTTCTTAAGGACAGATGAGAGAATGCCATGGAAAGAGAGGAAGGAAAAAAGGGCTGGGTAGGGTGAAACGTGCCTATAATCTCAGATACTTAGGAGGATAATCGCACAAGTAGGAGGATAAAGGTCTTAAGCAAATAGGACTGGGGTTGTGGTTCAAGTGATATTGAGTTTGTCTAGCAAATGTATCCCCATACAGAGAGAGAGAGAGAGAGAGAGAGACAGACAGACAGACAGACAGACAGACAGACAGACACAGAGACAGAGATAGAGACAGAGACAGAGAGAAAGACAGAGAGAGAGACAGAGAGAAAGAGAATATAGGAGGCTGCGTTGGTTGCCAGAGACGAAGTCTACCTGTTTTTCTCTTTTCCAGAACAGCACCTCTCTCACCCAACAACAAATGTGCGTGGCTGATTTGCGTGGCTGCCTGCAGACTTGGGCCACTGAGTCAGCTCAGTGGTTCCGGAAAACTATGAGCTAGTGGAAGAATCCTGCTCATGTAACACTGTATAGGAAAGCAAGACAGGAGGCCTCTTATTCCAACAATGCTGTGGATTAGAGCAATAGACAGTGGATTTACTGAAGCCTAGAAAGTTCCTGCAGCTTCTTGTACCCAGTGAGCCTATCCCCGTGGTTGCAGCTTTCTTCACTGTAAAATTCAGGAAAGAAATGCCTAAGACAAGGTTCACATAAAAGATTCACCATTTTGACTGAAGAGGACTGGAATGGCGGGAAGTTCTCCATACTGATAAACTCGGGGGATCACTTTCTGCTGTCAGATTCTAGCAGTAGCATTGGGCGAAGCAATACATGAACTCTGGTGGCAAACCATGCAGTCGCCTGGCAGGTCCAGGCGAGAAGATGGAGGAGGGGTCTCCTAGTCAAAGGCCTTTGGCAGACTACAGCCAATTTTTAAAACTTAAAAAAGATATAAAGTAATGCAAGCACTGGGGCCTCATTCCTGTAATCTCCTCACTACTTAGGAAGCTGAGATAAAAGGATGGAGGTTCAAAGCCAGCTCAGGAAGAAACAGGCCTTAGACTCTCTTCTCCAATTGATCATCAAGAAGCCACACCTGGAGGTATGGATCAAGTGGCAGAGTCAGCCTTGAGTGCATAAGCCCAGCAAAAGCACAAGACCCTGAATGCAAACCCCAGTCCTCACACAAAACAAACAAACAAATCAAAAGAAGTCGAATGCCTCATGATCTTTGGGGTAGTCTCATTTATGCTTGATCACCTCATAGTCAGGTGATCGAGAAAGCTCTCTCTTCTCTCTAAAACCACACAGAACTTGAAATGGCAAACTGGAGAAGTGTGACAGTACGATGACAAGATGGGCCACCACTGGCACAGACACAGGTGGGGTCTGACGGAGCAGCCAGAGGAATTTGCCATCTTTGGGATGCTCTGGCCTCTTTCCTTCACATCACAGCTCTCTGCAGTAAAGCCACACTCACACGGGGAGGAGGAATTCTCTGCAGGAACTCAACCTAGAGGCAGTTCGCCATCCTAGAGTCAGTGTTCCATCTCCTAGCTGACTCAGGGATGAAGTTTTAACCCTCAGGGAGTGCTTGTCCTGGTGAAGTTCCAGTAGGGTTGCAACAGAGTAAAAGAGGCAGGGGCAGAAGGGAAGCAGTTTCGCTCATGAACCCAAGAAACAAGGCATTCAAGGGACAACTATATGGTGACAGAATGCCAAGCCAAAGACACATGTTTCCAAGGGCCCAGCTGAGATGGCTCATGGTGAATGTTATTCCCAGGAGTGTAGCAGTGAGCCAGGCAGCCAGCCTCCATGCCACAGCCCTCTTTGCTGTGTGCGTGGGCAGATGTTCCCACATCAGGCCAGAGACACTCCCTCGGGAAGGCCTGCATGCAGCGCTGGTCTCTGGCTTGGAATCCAGGCTTTCTGAAGGGTCCTGCCGTTCCTTAATGGATAAGCATACTGTCCTGTGACGGCACTGTTTGCCTTTTATACTGAATACCTGCATTTGTTTTTCAAAGGCTGGAATTTGGGTATGTGCTGAGTAACTAAAGGACAAACAGAGTCAAACATTGCACACGGAGGAGAGGTAGTAAGCTTGTTTGGTAGATAACCTTTTCCCCCTGTTGTTACATCTTTTTTTTTTAATATTATTTTATTTTATTTGAGAACATACTGTACAGAGGGGCTACAATTACATGGGCAGGATAATGCATACATTTCTTACCAAGCATTGCAGCCTCCTCCTTTGTTTACCCTTCACCTCCCTTCCCAGCCTCCCCCCTCCCCCCACCCAATTATACCCCCCCCCCCCGACTTTGTAAAGCTGGTTTTGACATGACCTCAGGACCAATGGAATAGAATTGAAAACCCAGAAATGAACCTACAGACCTATAGCCATCTAATCTTCGATAAGGAAGCTAAAACAATAGAATGGAAGAAAGAAAGCCTCTTCAGTAAATGGTGCTGGCAAAATTGGTTAACTACATGTAGAAAACTAAAGCTAGATCCTTCTATATCACCCTGCACCAGAATCAACTCCAAATGGATCAAAGACCTTGAACTCAAAGCAGACACTCTGAAAACATTACAGGATGGAATAGGAGAAACCTTAGGTCTCCTTGGCTCAGGCCGAAATTTTCTGAATAGAGACCCGGAAGCACAACAAATCAAAGAAAGGTTGGACAAATGGGATTGCATACGGTTGCAGAGCTTCTGCAGGGCAAATGACATAGCTAGCAAGATCAATAGAAAGCCCACCGATTGGGAGAAGATCTTTACTAGCCATACAACGGACAAGGGTCTCATATCTAAAATATACTTGGAATTCAAAAAATTAAACCACCCAACAACAAATCCTCAAAGAAACAACTGCCCAATAAATAAGTGGGCGAAAGACTTAAAGAGAAGCTTCTCTGAAGAAGAAAGAAGGATGGCCAATAGACATATGAAGAAATGTTCAACATCCCTAGCCATAAAAGAAATGCAAATCAAAACAACATTGAGATATCACCTCACTCCAGTTAGAATGGCAAAAATCAAGAACTCTAACAACAACAGATGCTGGAGGGGATGTGGACAGAAAGGAACCTTACTTCATTGTTGGTGGGAATGTAAACTTGTTCAACCACTTTGGAAAGCAGTATGGAGGTTCCTCAAAAGACTTCACATAGATCTCCCCTATGATCCAGCAATCCCACTTTTGGGCATTTACCCAAATGTTTACAAACAAGACCACACTAAAGCTACCAGCACAACTATGTTTATTGCAGCACTATTTACCATAGCTAAGATATGTTGTTACATCTTATTGCTGGTGGAAACAAGCAAGAGAAAAGGCCTGGGGGCCTTTTCTATTCCTATATTACTTCTATGACTCCAAGCAAGTGACCCACCCCTGAGGACCAACACTAATTCCTGTCAACCTACCAAGTTAGTTTTGAATGTGGAAAAACCTGTCTATAGTGACTGTAAGCCTTTTGTCCTCTTAGTACTGAGGTTGAACTCAGGGCCTCACACTTGCTATGAAGGCGCTCTACTACTTCAACCACACCACCAGCTCTGTTTACTGACACTGTCAATTTTATTGGGCGGGGGAATGCTTTCTTGGAATTTGAACTCAGGGCTTGAGGGCTGTCCCTGAGTTACTTTGTTCAAGGATAGTGCTCCACAAGTTGAGCCACAGCTCCATTTTCAGCCTTTTTTGGTAGTTAAATGGAGGTAAGAGTCTCACAGGCTTTCCTGCCTGAGCTGGCTTCAAACCTTGATCCTCATATCTTAGCCTCCTGAATAGCTAGGATTATAGCCATGAACCGCTGGCACCAGCTTGATATTACTAGTCTGTTTAAGGTATAACAGATTTTTTACACTGATCTGCAAAATTCTATTTTCTCTTGGCTCAATATTTTCCCCAATGGATTTTGTGTAATCTGAATTGCAAGAATTCTGACTAATTTTCTTTGATTAATTCTATGTACTGTTAACAACTGGTAATACATCTATAATATTTGCTAGATGAGAAAATAAATAAAATTAAAATATATGTGGGATGGCAATATTTTGACATTAAATACGCTATACAAGAGTAACATGTCATTTTTCATTAATTTGTTAAACAAACAATTCTACAATGTTTGCCCTGTGCAGTGCCCTGAGCTAGGCAGTAGTCTCTTATCTATAGTAGAAATGTGTGTGTGTGTGTGTGTGTGTGTGTGTGTGTGTGTGTGTGTGTGTGTGTGTGTGTGTGTGTCCCTGTGTATGTATACCACTTCTGGGTTTGAACTCAGAGCCTGAACTCAGAGCTTTTTCAGTCAAGACTGGCATTGTACCACTTGAGCTATACTCTTCTTCTAGAATTTTTGCTGGTGAATTAAAGATATAAGACTTCTCTGCTTAGGCAGGCTTTTCAACCTTAATCTTCAGATCTCAGCCTCCTGAAGACCTATGATTACATGCATGAGCCACCAGAGCTGACTCAGAGTAGCAATTTTTAGCATGTGAAGTTCATTCCTTAGCATTCACAGGGTTCCAGGAAATGCAGTAGTCACCATGAACAGAGAGAGGAATATATGAGTAGGAAGAAAGAACTTCACTTTGGTCTTTGAGCACTCTGATGATTAGAAATGCAGAAAACATCCAAAATGTAATATTTAAGTAATAAATGAATTTCACTCAAAATTGCCACCTATTTCTGCTGCCTGTCTTCTTGCCTCTTCCACTTTCTAATGGATAATCTTACATGTCTTAATACTGTATTTTCTTTAAGGAATCATATCAAGTCAAGGACTCTGAATACATCGTGAGTCCTTAATATGTGGCTACAATCACTTGTTTCAAATGAAGGAAGGAGTTAGCTAGTTAGTCTTTTGGAATTTTTTCAATAATAGAGCAGATATAGTTCTTTCTCTAGAACATTGAATAGGGTTAGTAATACGAGCTGGTTTAATTCACCCAAAATGTATTAAAACTGTGTTAAACATGAGATCAGGTTCTACAGGTCATACATAATAAAGATCCCTGTTTCCCTCATGGAGCTTGAATTCAGTAAAAGAGGCAAGACATGTGTACAAATATACATTTATAATTGTGGGAACTATATATCATAAGAAATGAGTTAATTTATGCACTGTCAAATATGCAGAGAAATTGCCATTATGTAAAGTGGATTATAATGACAGCCTCACAAGGTGCTAAAATTGCCTGTAGAGTCTTGAAATAATTAACAAAATGTCTCCAGTGCGAGATCAGTCATTTCCTCGTTATTAGCCAAACCTTTACCACTTCCATTCCACACAAATCTCAGAGGGTTCTGTATAGTCACAATGATTCATCTTCTGCCATATGACATCTTCACTGGAACCTTTGTTTCTATCTCCAAATGCAATCCACACGGACCCAGCTTTTCCATGCAATATTCATGCTGCATAGCAATGTTCTCATTTACCTGTTTTGGCTGCTCGGATTAGTGCTTTAAAAGCACTTTGAGGCCTAGTTGTTTCTTCATCATGTAAGATGGGCTCATTGTTCTCCTTCATGGAAGATGTAACAGCTCAGTAGTTTTTTTATTTCAGTCCTGGGGACCATAGATCTGCCCCTTTGGATTTTTGTAGGAGTTTCAAACCCCAAGCTAAGTGAGATATGTGTTGTCAGATTTGCTCTAGTATTCTTTCAAAGGAAAGTTTCATCAACTTGTCATTGATATTAGGGAGTGTCTTGGAGACAGCATTAACATGAGAAAAGACGTCTTTTCTATTAAGTGGGTTGATTAAAATGTCCTGCCTTGGTCTATTGGCTTGGCCCTTGTTGATTATTCTGTTAAGACAGTATAAGCTGGCAAAGAAAGGGAAAGAGGGAACACTGTGGGAAAAGGCAGGGTTTTTGAAATGTTTTGTCTTAACTGATTGTTAAGAAAGAGGAGTGAAGACACCTGAGATGATTCAAGAAAGTAGAGGAAAAGTGTGAGTATGTTTTGAAAAGGAATGAAGACATGTCTCAGAATGTCTCAGTAGCAGAGGGTGTGAGTTGATATTTCTTGTGTACTGTTATTCTTATTTCAAAGTATTTAAATAGTCATTTTATAACTAATCATTTAAAACTGTATATTGGAATACATCCCACACTCTTCAACCTAGTGGACTGTGAGCCAACTGTGAATCAGGGCTCAGCCAATCAAAGCAGAGGGGCGAGGCCTGCTTTGCTAGGGATAAAAAGGGAGCAGCCTGCCTACTTGTGCCCTTGCTTGCTAGGTTTTGGGTTGATGGTGTACACTTCTGCAGTAGTGAACTTTGCCTGTCTGAGGTCTTTGTGGATGGTTTCCTTATTCCAATATGTCACCCAACATCCAAAGCTATATCTAACACGTAGCATATCAAAATCACTATCCAAGTGAAAATATAAAACTGGAACAAAGAAGAAAGGTTTGAATATGTGATCTAGACTCTACATTTAACAATATTCTGCCGGGTACTGGTAGCTTATGTCTATAATCCTAGCTACTCAGGAAGCTAAGATCTGAGGATCGTGAATTGAAGCCAGCCAGGGCAAGAAAGTCTGTGAGAGTCTTATCTCCAATTAACCACCAAAATGAAAGCTAGAAGTGGAGCCGTGGCTCAAGTGGTACAGTGCCAACCTTGAGCCACAAAAAAAAAGCCAAGCAATAGCCTGTGGCTTTGAGTTCAAGCCCTCATAACTGCACCAAAAAAGTCTAGAATTTGAGCCTCTTACTGTGAAATTTGAATTTATTTAAAAGCTACTTATTATGCAGCTTCCAAGAACTTCAATAATCAGAAAACTTGTTTTTCTCAACAAGTATCCTGTAGGACAAGTATTTCATGCAAAATGTCTTAGCACCAAGGAACTTTTCTTGAATGGGGTTGTTCTGTCATTTTCTCAGTGAAAACTATTTTTCTTTTATTTTCCTCATTAGAGCTTTTAGTACTTTAGTTTTTAAAGAAACCATTTTAAAGAGACCATTGCAATTTAAGTCTTTTTAGTTTTTGGTGGTGGGGGCATTGAACTCAGGGCCTAAACTTTTCTGCTCAAGTCTAGCACTCTACCACCTTGAGCCACAGCTCCATTTCTAGTTTTTTGGTGGTTAATTGCAGATAAGAGTCTCAAAGACTTTCTTTCCCCAGCTGGCTTTGAACCACGATCCTCAGATCTCGGTTTCCTGAATACCTAGAATTATAGACGTGAGCCATTAGCACCAAGCAAAGCTTTCATTTTAAAAGTTGATAGGCACCATCCAGATAATTTTGTTTATTTTAGAGAAATTTGATAAAGCAACATAGCTCTGCTAGATAGGATCATATGACTTGGGTTATAAGACAGTTGTAAGAGCTGATTTATCATGCAATATTTCTTCATAGCTTGTGCAATTGAATTATTTAAACAGCATTATTCACTTATGTGAATCACCTAGAGCAGTCTAACTCATAGAGACAGCAAGTTGAAGAGTGCCTGTAGGGCATACCAAGTTATTGTTTCATAGATATGGAATTTCTATTCTGCAAGATGAGCAAGTTCTAGAAATTGATTGGATAAGAATAGCAATACACTCAACACTACTAAATTATATGCCTGTGAATGATTAAGATAGTGATTTCTTTTTTGGTCATATTCATATTTGAACTCAGAACTTGACACTCGCTAGCCAGGCACTCTATCACTCAAGCCGTGTTTCTAGCACTTTTTATTTTGGCTATTTTTTCAGGTGTGGTCTCCTGCTGTTTTCATTCAGGGCCAGCATTATCAATGGCTTCCAATGTTGCTGTGATTACCAGGTTTGTTGATTGAGATGGGGGTCTTGCTAACTTTTTGCCAGAACTCACCTTGAATCAACAAACCAGTCAGTATCTACCTTCTGAGTATCTGAGATTATAGGCATGAGCCACAGACCCCAACTAAGATAATTAAATTTGTATGTTATGTGTAGTTTCCACAATTAAGCTGTGATTTTTTTCCCATTTAGTATTTTATTAAATTTCACTAAGTATAAAAATACAAAAAAATTAACATGTTTACCCATCTATATGGTAGGGCAGCTGCCCCGCCAGCCTTTAGTTAAGGAGAAGGAAAACTACACGCTAGAGAACAAATCAGTCAGCCCAGTAATATAGAGAACTACAACTTTCAAAATAAACTTCTTAAGATAGTAACTAACACCAGGTGCCAGTGGCTCACATCTGGATCCTAGCTATTCAGAAGGCCCAAGATCTGAGGATCCTGGTTTGAAGCTAGCTGGGACAGATTAATTCAATATACCCTTATTTCCAACTAGTCAGCAAAAAGGTGTAGATCAAGTGGCAGAACATGAGCCTTGAGTGCAAAAGTGTGAGGCCCTGCCTGAGTTCAAGCCTCAGTATCAGAATACACACATGTGTGCACACCAAAGATGGGAATGGATAGTGCAAGTACTTCATGCTGACGAAACTACAAAAGTGTATGGATCTTAAAATAAGAGTATTTCATATTTTCAAAGTAGGCTGTTTCCCCCAAATACATATTCAAGTTCTTATTAATCAATCTATAGTAAATGTATATATCCTACTTAACTGCTATTACCAGGAGTTAAGAAACTTATCCTGGGAATAGTAGATAAGGAAGAGTGAGAAGAAGGAAGAGTAAAAGCAAAGTACATTGTGCAGATACGTTCAGGTATATAATATGTATTACATAGTCACAAATACATACAAAATATACAGTACATATATTGTATAAACATATATGTGTACATCGGATTATATTGTATCACTATACATATATACCCATATATGCATGTGTATAAAATGTATGTGCAATACTATTTATACATATGTTGTATATATATTATATATTGTATATACATATGTGTATATGTGTGCATACACATGCATATAGGCACAAAATATGTGTGTGCCTATATACATATATATATATATATATATATCAGAATAAAACTTCCTTGTACAACTCATTGATGTCAATAAAAGTGAAAGGGACAAAATACAGGCTTGTATAGCCATCAACCGTAACAAGAAAGGACTTACCCTGCACGTTAACTTCAGGGATGACTCTGTCTTTAATCCTGACATAACGGATCTGAGCGGATTTATAAGAACACACCTGTCCCCCGTCCATGTGCTGCGGGTCCTTCCCTAGCTCTGCTCCAGAGTTGCCTGGTGTTCCCAGCATGGGGAGGTGATTGGAAGCACAGTGCACTTGGGGGAGGGGGTGTTGCCAAGGGGACAGCTTCTTCTAAGCCCCAGGGGAAGCTTCCAGAAGCCTGCAGCCCTTGCTGGGTCTCCTGAGCGCCGGCTGCCCGCTCTCCTCGCCGCAGCCCCGGGTGGTGTCCGGTGGACACACGGCCCGGGGTGGACGATCAGGAGGGCTTTGTGTGGTAAGGGCCCAAATCAGGGGAACAGAACCTGCCCAGGGCCCCAGGCGAGGAAGGGAGAGGAAGGACGCATCCGTGTCCACCCAAGAGTTCCAGAAGATACCATAGAGACTTCATCCGGGGGGGCACAGAGAGAGAGTGCACGGAGCAGCCGGGAAGAGGACAGGGCCGGAAAGGCTCGGCACCATGGCCCCTGTGCCCGGGTCCATCGTGAACGTCCTGCCCTGTCTCCCAGGGGCCCTGGTGACAAGCCTGGACAGGGAAAAGGCACAAATGCCTTGACAGGGGGTCTGAGCCAGGAAGCTAAAAGGCTGTGCTGCAATTACCTATATTTACATATATAGTAAACATGGGTATATAGAAATGTATGTACTAATATTATATCTAATATTATATATATTATGTATATATATTTATTTGAGGATAAAAGCAACTAGGCAGAAGGGAAGGAGCCAACCAACCACTCAACCACGTTTCCTACCTCTGGGGTTAAGGACAAGCAAGGCAGGCCCAGCCTGTCTGGGGTGACACAATGGTCCAAGGGTTTCAATGAGATGATCATTGAACCACTTCTATTAGGGATCCAGATGTAATATAGTATGACTTGGTAAACTGAGCTGTCTGATGGAATCGAAGGTCATCTTTAACGCTCCCTTCTAAGGAGAACACAAAGGGAAATTCCTCCTTTGTCCTTCCACCACCACCATGTAAATGAAGAATTGTGCCTAGGAATGTTTAAAATGATGTTCTTTTCACTCTAGAAAACACCATTCAGTACGTCATCTGGATCCATAAAGTCAAAAATCTAGCCTGTGTGTTCCCCAGGAACCCTTGTTCAGTATTAGTAGTTACCCAAGGTTCAGTGTCATAGTTAATTTTCTTCTATTTAGTTTATTCCTACCTTCCTGCAGAGCAATCTTTTTATATTGGTTGCCGTACTGTGGTTCGAGAGGTCCAGCTCCAGGTGTGGCTCTGCAAGCTCACTGCTCCTTCCGGACCCAGTTCACAGTATTGTCTAGCCTTAACTTCTGTCTGGAATAGTCTCACAACTTTTTCCAAGACCCCCAAACATCTGGATCTTATCAAATGTGCTGATTCCTGGTTTCCGCTTTTAAACCAGTGTTCTCACTGGGTTCTATTGCAAACCCCTCCGGTCTAACACTGACAACTTTGCTTTCTTTCCCTTGTCTTGAAGCCTTCCACACAGTCCCTGCCCATACTGACTTCATCCATTTTTTTTGGCAGGAGTGGGGGGGGGGTGGGAGGTGGGATGGGTCATGGGGCTTGAACTCTGGAGCTGGGTGTTGTTGCTGAGCTCTTCAACTCAAGACTAGTATTCCACCATTTGAGCCATGGTGCCACTTCTGGTTTTTTGTTGGTTCACTGGAGGTAAGAGCCTCCTGGACTTTCCTGCCCAGGCTGGCTTTGAACCACAATCCTCAGATCTCTGCCTTCTGAGTAGCTAGGCTTATAGGCATGTGCCACCAGCTCCTGGCTGACTTCATCCTTTAACTGGAGTAGTATTCCGACCCCTGATCAAAGCTCCAAATAGTTTCATTTTCTGTATTGTGGTTTATTTCATGTGTTTAGAACCCAACATCAATCAGGCCTGGTGTGAAATGATTTGGGCCTGGGCTGCTCAGGGAGCACACAGTCTTCAGTGGGTGGCAAGATGATGAAGTGAAATGCTCAAGAATTCTTGCAGCTGAGAGGGGGAAGAAGAGGTGGGAGGAAGCATGGTGCTGGACAAAGCAAACGCTGGCGCATGACTGGCTCACAGCCTCAACCTTAATGTCACTGCAGCCCTGTGCCCCAGGGGACATGAAGGACAAACACATCAGCAGCATGGGCCACCCCAGGCCCACCAGGGCTCAGTCCTTCCCTGCTCTCTGGCTATGTCACTTGGTCTTTTCTCTATATTTAAGTGTATAGAGTTAAAAAATGAAATTTTTATTATATGATGTGAAGGGATTGACACTGCAAAGGGGGGCTGAGACTTTATGTGGAGGAAAGATGCATTTCTTCCCCTTTTTATTTTTAATTTTTCTGCTGGCCCTAGGGCTTGAACTCCATGCTTTGCTTGCCCTTGCTTGGCATTGTTGCTCAAGGTTGTCTCTCTAGACCACTTGAGCCCCGCGTGCTCATTTCTGGCTTTTTGCGGGTTGGTTAGAGATAAGAGTCTCTCGGATTTGTCTGGCTGGCTTTGAACTTTGATCTCCAGACCACAGTCTCATTATGGGCATGAGACACCCGTGCCCAGCTTTAATTTCCTGGTTTCGTGCTCCTTAATTTTCTTTTTGGCAGTGCTTTTGGATTCAGAACTTCCGGAACCAGGCACTGTCTTACCACTGAGCCATGCCTCCAGCATGAGAGAGATAAATAAAGTTGCGCTAAAACATTGGCGTTACACAGAGGAAAACCTTCTTGTCTGGGAAGTTCGTTATGTTTGCTCTCAGCTTTCGTTTCCTCATTTCAATGACTTCTTCACTTGAACATATCCTGTCACAGGCAGTGAAGGAGCTACATTATGGTAGGCACTTGCTGGGCCTGTGTTGAGACCTGGAGTCTGATTCCTAGCACCCCCACACACGCAAAGATCATATTACGTATTTTCCTCACTGCTTTAAATCCCTAATAAATTAGAAGCAACACCACTTGAGCTATGTACAATTATTCTGACCCTATGTGACCTTATGCTGAGAATTTTAAACATATGGGTACTTGTATCTTCCCTCTTGTGGGAAGGACCTTTCTTTTTTTACATCTGGAAATCTTTCCCTGAACTGTTCGCTTTTATTATCCTGTCGTCTTTTTCGCCAGTATCATCTGTAAAATCATTTTTCCACTTCATCTCACAATTTGCTTTTCCTTTTCATTGCTCTGTAAAATGTACATTGTATAATATAACAACGTTATCCAAGTCCCCGGGCTCCTTCAAGCCCTAGAAGAATGTGTGTACGTTTATTGCTAAGGCCTTTGTAAGCTGATTCCTCTTATGACCTAGTTGAAATATAGATATCTCAAGTGTTTTTCATTTTACAGCAAAAAGTGTAAAATAGAGAAGATTGCTTTTCAGATATTCCTTATAATTTCTACATCCAATATTTAAGGACCATGTCTCTTTACATCTTTCATATGTAATACATTTCAGATGTATAGCTTATTGAATTTAGGGTGATGCTAAATAATAGTCACTAGAATTTGATAAAACATTAAAAGAAAATATTGAAGTGTTTCCATTCATACACATTGAATTATAATCATGGAATGTCATTTGTAATCCTTTTACTGACAAGTAACTCATCAATATTATTCCATAATCATTATCATTTTTAATAGTTGTGTGATGGTTCTGAGTTAGTGAGATGTATTTCCTTTCATGTTGTACATTTGAGATTTTTTTTATTTGCTTCTTTTCATATTTCTATACTCAGCTTCATGCAAACAGCTTTTTTCTTTAAGATGATTTCCTCAGGAATAGAATAGCTATGGCAAGTTAGGAATATTTTGAGGTTTTGATACCAATTATCAGATTGCTTTCCAAAATATATTGTATCCTCTTACATTGTCAAAGTATAAATGCCCTACATACAACCATTCCCTAAGAAGCAATACTCCTTTTTTTCTAGAGATTGTGGTAAAATATAAAACACTAAGTTTTCCCTTTAACCATTTTAACTGCAAAATTTATGGTATTAAATACATTCAGAATATTCATAACATCATCATCTGTAATATTTTCATCAGCCCAAACAGAAACTCTGTGCCCCTTAAACAAGCCCTCAGTACTCTCTCCACTCAACTTCTGGAAAGTTCTATCCCCTAACTTTCTGTGTCTATGGAATCGCTGATAACTTCATGTAAGTGTCACTGTGCAGTGTTTGTCTCCCTGTGACAAGCTTAGATGAGTGTTCTCATAATCCATCCATGGTCAGATGTCAGAATTACACTTCTTTCAAAGGCTATTAAAACTCTTGCATGCACACATATTTTATTTTTATTTGTTTGTAGATATTTTTGTACCTATTTATTGTGAATGATGCTGCTATAAATGTGGGTGCAAACACATCTGTAAGCGTCCCTACATTCAAGTATTTATGTAAGTATTTACCAAGAAGTGGAATGGCTGGGTTACATAATAAAAATTCCCATGTTTAACTGTTGAAGAATATTGTGTTTTTAATGATTCAGAAAAAAGTGTCAGTTTGCTCTGTTTTGCTGTACACACTGCTTCTTCTAAGGTTTGAATATTGTCTTCATGGAGTCTATGTTACACTGCATCTTTCTTGAGGCCTCGGTTCATATGTGCCATCTGGCTATTGATTTCTAGTTTTCTCAATGATTTAAAAAATCTGAATCAGTCCCATGGTGGATATGTCCTACTCGCCTGAGGAGTCTGTCCTTGTGATCTGAGCTAGGAGAAAAGCAGGCAACGGGGAGCTATGCCTGGAAAAGCTGATCAACCAGAACCTATCTGATGACCAAATTGGGTAAGAGGCTACAAAAGAACAAGAAAGTAAGAAAGGACAAAAGAATGACGAAAAACTTTGTCAGATGCAAAGTTCAAGGTCAATTTAGCTGCCCTAGATTTCCAGTAATGTACTCGATGCTTTGACCTGCAAGTTAGATTAAGTAGATTAAATGAGATTAAGTGTGTGTTCCTCTAACTTAGAGTCATTAAAAGGTAACACTTCCTTTGGGAACAACTAATCTTCTGCTAGAGGAGCACACGCGCGCGCGCGCGCTTGCACACACACACACACACACACACACACACACACACACACACACATCATAGGTTGGGGCTTGATTGAAGATTAGCTCAGTCCTTGGTTTGGCAAGGGTTCTGGAAAACGTCGTGTTTCTGGCAACACTAATCAGCATGAACAACTTCCGGCTGAGTGGGTTGTCCTTTTGTTCCTTAGGGGTTATTTCAGTCCTTCATCATAAAGATGTTGTGGACCAGTCCTGTCCTTCCCAGATTCCAGGGTGACTGTGAGTGACAGTAGACGGAATCTCTGAGAGACTCTGACTCTGGGCTCACTGGAGACATGGAAGCCAAACTTCTCTCTTACTTTAGTTAGTTTGTAGGTACAGATAAGTAGTCAGTGTCCTTCTGCAAGAGTAGCTGTTAAGTGTCTCTTAGCTCATAGGTTCTTTTCTTCCTCTCCTCCTCCTCCTCCTCCTCCTCCTCCTCCTCCTCCTCCTCCTCCTCCTCCTCCTCCTCCTCCTCCTCCTCCTCCTCCTCCTCCTCCTCCTCCTCCTCCTCCTCCTCCTCCTCCTCCTCCTCCTCCTCCTCCTCCTCCTCCTCCTCCTCCTCCTCCTCCTCCTCCTCCTCCTCCTCCTCCTCCTCCTCCTCTCTCTACCAGACCTCTTTGGAACTCTAGGAATCTACAGGACAAGATTTGAAAACCACTGATAAAAGAAGAGGTGCATCGTACATCATCGAAATTTGTGCCCAGGAGAAAAGGGGCTGACAGCAGCTTAAATAATCCCTCTCTCTGAGGGCATTTTAGCTGGAACAAGGATCAAAGAAACTGAGCCCCTGTGGTAGAATCTCATAAATCAGAGCATGTGGAAGGATTGACTGGGGGGAGAAGGGCGTGGCAGGCAGGCAAAGACCAGTTCAATTGCTTGAAAATCATGTTGTGTGTCCTGCCATTTATTCCCTGGATGAAATGATGGCCAGAGACAGTTTGTTAAGAGAAAACATCTTCACAAGACACTTGATACTTTCTTAGAGCCTTCTGTGCTCGATTCCCACAAAGTAATCCTACACCAACCAACTGGAACAGCTTGTAACGATAATAATAATGAGTCATTTAACATGATTTACAAAGAACGAGCAAGGCAAGGTACCTGTCAATACGATGATGGTGAGTTAGAAGAATTTCAAGTTTCTTCTCCAAGTCAATCAAACCAGCTCACATATTAAAAAAAGGAACATGGCAAATGGTGATTATTTGGTGTTGGAGAGCCTGACAAGGGCGTTTTGTTTGTACTCTCAGCCAAAGAACTGAATGTTCTAGAATGTCACTGAAGAATAAAATGTCATCTGGTGGAATTAATGGCTGATAAATTTAGAGCAAGTGGAAGAAGCTAGTACTTTGTGCTGCATTGAGCCAACCTGTAAAGCCCACGGCCACAGGAGGTTATGAAGTCGAGCACTGGGGACAGATTTCAAGTGGAATGAATCACTGAATGATGAGCAAATGCCAGTTCCAGCTCTTCATGCGAAGATAAAAGGGGGTAATCAAGGCGTGCACTTCAGAGCTCAGGTCAATGGCTTCAGGGATTAGAAGCAGGGGCCTCTTCTGGCAAACCTGGATGTATAATTAGCCACGCAGAACGCAAGACACATTTTTACCTCTCTGTCAGGTCTAGACACTGCCCCATTCAGAAACAGACTTGTCCACCTACCAGCTCACAAAAAGAGGCTGCTGTGGAATTAAGTGTGGGGACAGATCAATCAGGCACACACAGAGTACTCACAGGTGGAAGTTACTCATGAGAATAAGGAAGCAAACAAGAGTCAATTTTCTCTCGCCACCTTTAGCTGACTCCTCTGCTACTTCCAACATTTCTGTGCAGGTCTTCTGTCCTGCTGACGGAAGTGAAAGTTGGCCTACCGTTTCTCCCCTGACTACTCACTTCCAGGAGTCCATTCTGTCCTCCCAGTTTCAGCAAATGAATATTCTCTGCCTCTGAATATGTATTCAGAGTTGGCTGCATCCTCAGCAAAGAGGAAGCTTTCCTGAACATTCCTTTTAAAAAGCAAAGACTTTGATGGTTCAGGTATATGTAATACGTGGCATCAGCCCATGTACAAGCATATTTACAGTTGTGTGGAGAAGCCAGATGCTGGTGGCTCATGCCTGTAATCCTTGCTACTCAGGAGGCTGAGATCTGAGGATCACAGTTCAAAGCCAGCCTGGGCAGGAAAGTCAGTGAGACTCTTATCTTCAATGAACCACCAGAAAACCGGAGGTGGCACTGTGGCTCAAGTAATAGAGTGCTATCCTTATGCTGAAGAGGTCAGGGATAATGCCCAGGCCCAAAGTTCAAAACTGACCCAAAAAACAGAGAGAGAAAGAGAGTTGTATGGAGAGAGGAAAGTTGAGCAAATATAGTCATAATATTCAATGTACACATGTGGAAATAGAGCCAGGTAACTTGAGGGGATGGGTTGGGTGGGGGAAAACAATTGAAGGGTGGGTGACACAGATCAAGATGCACTGTACTGATAAAACAGTGAATTGAAGTCCCTTTGTACACTACCTAAAGATAATACTAATAAAAATATTTAGCCCCCATAAATAAAATTAAATATAGATATGCTAAATTAGAAATTATATCAGCATGCAACAACATGTTTTTGCATACAATAACATGTTAACGTGTTTTGGGATTACAAAAGAAATTCTAAAAAAGATTAACAGAAAACATTCCAAATTCAATTCTTCTAACTTGAAATTAGAGGCCTACCATCTTTTTTTTTTTGCACATGTAGACCCTATGTTTCTGTTTTAAATGGACAGCATGGAATTCAGCCTTAAATCCCCTAAGTGAGACAATATTTAGTTTTATTCCATTTCATAATCAAGAACAGATGTCCCTAAATACAGGTACTGCCAAACACAGCCTGGTTTTATAATCAGAGTAACAAGACGTTGAAGAAATCTAATTTTCTAACATGTCCATTTTGCTTTTGTTATCCCACTATACTGCTATATGATTGATTCCTTGATAACTTTTTATTTAATCTATCAGTAATTGGGAGAGACAAAGTGAACATTACTTTATTTTAAAAAGTAACTTGAAGTTGGAGAGCCTTACTTGGAATTGAGTCTTTGACTCTAATTGGACAATTCCAATAAGGGTCACTAGCATAAACCAATTTAAGCATTGTAGATTATTCCTTGCCAAAGATAAATGTTTCCTAACATTCAGATATATAAAACACATTCTCAAGGTATTTCTAATCTTCCTTACATTTAAAAACAACTAATAACGACTTTCCATGGTAGCATTCCTTATTTGCTTTCAAAATAAAATTTCATTGGAAATTTTTTTTCTCAGCTCATTGAAATTCTCATGGTGTGTCCATTGACTTTTTCTGGTTTGTTCATTAGGATGTCTTCAATTGCCTTCATTTGACAACTCCGTAGGCCAAACATGGAAAGGTTTTATCCAACACTACATAGAACTCTGTTCTCTCCTACTTTCCTTGAACCATATTGCCTTTACAACCTCCCTCGCATTTTCCACTCTGGTGGAAGCATGAAGGCACTGATCATTTCCCTCCAGAAATAAAGCAGCACAACGATGATAAAAACCAGGAATGGACACTCGACCCTCAGTGTCAGGTTCAGAAAATCAGATGTCTAGCAAACAGAAGAGAACATGCTGTTTTAAAAAGAATGGTAATTACATACACAGCTATGTTCAATTACTGTCTGGGAGATTTGCTAGAACATCTGGATGTTTCCATAGAGTCCAATTTCCCAGATTTTTCTCCCAAGTTCTCAACGTAATCAACTAATTAAATTACAATGCATACCACCACTATAGACCCACTAGAAAGGACGAACAGTAATGAGGTTTGGTGAAGATACAAAGAAAAGCCAGCACTTCTTACTTTATGGTACAAATATAAAATTGTATAGCCACTCTGGAAAACAACTTGACAGCTTCTTAAAAAGGTAAATATAAACTTCAGATGCAATTCAACAATTCCACTCCTAGAAATGTGCTCAAGAGAAATGGAAGCATATGCACACACAGACACTGAGGCAAACATTTACAGCAGCATTATTCATAATGTTCCAATTTAAAAGCTTCTGAAATGTCTATCAACTGGTTTGTTAATAAACAAAATATATTATTACCATATAATGGAGTGTTACCCAGCCATAAAAATGAATTACCTACTGATAACTGTTATAGTGAACCACAAATCATTATGTGAAGTGAAAAAGAAGCCAGATGCAAAATATTACATATCATGTATCTTGATTTACAGAAAATGTCCAGACTATGCTACTCAATCGATACTGAAAGAAAGTAGTTAACTGGAGATTTAGAGGATGTGGAGACTGGAGAAAAAAATGGAGGATGACTTCTTATTGGGAGATGATTTCTTTTGGAGTTGATAAATATTTTCTAAAACAGATTGTGGTAAGCCCCTCTCAAAGTCTACTAATATAACGAAGACTACATGGAGTATATAAAGACTGTATTGAAGTATATATATTACACTATACACTTTAATTGAATAGTGGCTATGTGAATTACTGTATATATCAATAAAGCTGTTTCTCTGAAGGGAAGAATGGAGCTGAAAATGAGAAGCAAGTCTTTAGGACAGGAAGTAAGAGGCAACAGAAAAAAGTGGGAAGGAGGGGAGAAAAGGGATAAGCAATGTAGGCATTATGTTTTGGGAAGGTCTATAGTCAGTAGAATAAATACCGAGGTGTGTGGGGAAGGGTGCTTTGACATTCACACAGAACGAAGTATTCAATGTGTATTGGAAGATATTGTCATAGCATCGTTGGGAGTAGTAAAAAAAAAAAAAAGCCAGTACTGCCAAGCACCCATGACTAGCCAGTGCTGCCTCTAGTTTTCTGTATTTGCATGATCACATGCAAGGAATCTACAAGCATTACAAGAATTCTCTCTCCCATCACTGATCTAAGTAGAACCTCAGGGAGATTGAGTTAAATAAATACAACTAAAGCAGGCATGACGATTATCTTTTTGATAATGATGCTCTTCTCTTTCCGATTTATGCTGTGGTCTTAAAGTTTGGGGAAACTGTTCCCCAGCTACAGGCTCTGAAGAACAGTAAGCAATCCAATAACCCACACTATTGACTCTCAAAAAAATATTCTGGTCTTTGCTGTCATGGCTAGCTCTTGAAAAGTTACACCATTGTCCTATATAATTTTTTTCATTTTTTACTTCAAAATATGCTAAATAAACAGTAGAAGTATAAGTCAAAGGGTCCAGTAATAAAAGTGGTAAGTATTTGGAGTAATATTTTGATGTCTTGGTTTCAGGCAAAGCCCTCCTTACCAATTCACTCAGCACAACATTTTGTAGTTTAATAACTTAATAGCAACTTAATTTGAATTGTTAAGAAATATTTAGACCAACTCAAAAGAGTGGCCCTTGCTTATGTAAACCAAAAACATGTACAGAGAAAAGATTGACAGCTTTGACAGCCCCTAGCATTTTGTGGGCATAAACAATTTCTACACATTTCAAAGCATTCTCTCATTTAGCTTTTAATTTACGTTCACTACATCTTTATTTTCCAGAACTGTTTTTTAAATTTGAAAATACCGTATGGGGGGGTTACAATTACATGAGCAAGGTAATGAGTACATTTCTTATCAAGCATTGTTGCTTCCTCCTTTGTTTCCTCCATTGTTGTTTCCTCCTTCCCAACCCTTCCCATCTCTCCCGTGGCCCCTTCCTCCCTGCCTCCTCTCCCTCCCCCCCCCCCCCCCGCGCCAAAGTTGTAAAGTTCGTTTTTCAACATAACATCTTGTACATCTCATTGTTGCAATGGGTCCACGTATCCTTTTTTCAACAATTTGTTTTTTCCCTTCCCCTCCACAAATTATACCAACATCAAATACAGTGAAAGCAGGGGTTATACCGCGGGGGAGAGACATACAAAGCATCAAAGAAATATCTTATAAATATGTTAGAAACAATAGCAAGAAAGAAAAACTATTTGAGTCCTTATCTTGGGGTTCATTTCACCTAAAATCAACTTATCTGACCGTTTCTGCTTGTCTCAGACATATACTAGTTATTGTAAATAAGGGAAACCATGAGACCTATGTTTCTTTGGGCCTGGCTTACTTCACTTAATATAATTTTTTCCAAGTCTTTCCATTTCCAAGTCTTGCCCATTTCCATGGAGCAATGCCATTCTTTCTGATGGAGGCATAGAATTCCCTTGTGTATATATACCACATTTTCTTGATCCATTCATCTACTGAGGGGCATCTGGGTTAGTTCCATATCTTAGATATGGTACATAATGCTGCAATAAACATAGTCAAGCTGGTAGCTTTACTGTGGTCTTGTTTGTGATCATTTGGGTAAATGCCCGAAAGTGGGATTGCTGGGTCATAGGGGAGCTCTATGTGGAGTCTTTTGAGGAACCTCCATACTACTTTCCAAAGTGGTTGAACAAGTTTACACTCCCACCAACAATGTATTTTCCAGAACTTTTAAGTACAGCTTTAAGACAACCTGCATCCTAAAATGAGTGGACAACTGACAGAGAAAATAGTATATTAAAAACAGGAGGACAAGGATAAGCCTAGCTACTGAAGAGGCTGAAATCTAAAGATTGTGGTTTGAAGCCAGCCCAGGCAGGAAAGTCCTGAAATTCTTATCTCCAATAAACTACCCAAAAAGCCAGAAGTGGAGCTGTGACTCAAGTGGTAGGGCACACAAAGGTCAGGCACAGCACCCAGGCACAGAGTTCCATCCCCAGGACCAACATTAAAAAAAAATTAAAAATAGGGGCTGGGAAGGTGGCCCTGGGTTCGATTCCTCAGCATCACATAAGCAAAAAGAAAAATGCCGGAAGTGGTGCTGTGGCTCAAGTGGTAGAGTGCTAGCCTTGAGCTGAAGAGCTGAGGGACAGCGCCCAGGCCCAGAGTTCAGGCCCCATGACCAGACCCAAAAAAACAATTAAAAATAACAAAATAACACAGCTCAAGTGGTAAAGCACTTGCCTAACAAGCAGAAGGCTCTGAGTTCTACTCTCTCCTCCAATTATATCTGCTCACAAAAAACTTTGCTGGTTGAATGTGTCTGCCCAGGGCTAAGCCAGGTATTTCCCTCTACAGGGACAAGACAAAAACTGTTTTTCAAAATAAAGTCTTCAAATCACAGATACAATAGATAGAAATAAAACGTTTTAAAAGGCATTGTTTGTACTCATTTTGTCGTATCATTGCTAAATGACTCCATGTTCTTGACCACATATATGGTATATATATGCACATCTGAGGGAAGCCAGGAAGAAGACACAGAATCAGAGGGAAACAGGAAAACATAGAATAGAAGGGCCCATCAGCTGCACTGAACATTGAGGAAAATGAGCTACGCAACTCAAAGGCAGCGATGGGAGGGAGGAAATGAGAGGGAAAGAGGGAACAGCTAACACTAAGCAAAAGGAAAGAAATGTACATATCAACTGATGTGGAAGCTCATAGAATTCACAAACTCATAGGATTCACAAACTTTATAGACGATGATAAGGACAATTTGCCTTGTGAAGGTTCAAATGTGTTTGTGACTTTAAGTATCACTATTCCACAATACTATGAAAAGATGTGAAATTTATGTAATCACCTAATTTCAATTAAAAATTATTTCAAAAAAGAAAAAAAACAAAATAGCAAAATCTTAGCTGGGGGCTGGTGGGTCATGGCTGTGATCCTAGCTATTTGGGAAGCTGAGCTGTGAGGATTGCGGCTCAAAGCCAGCCACAAAGAAAGTCAGGGAGGCAAGTCCATGAGACTCTTATCTCCAGTTAACCACCAGAAAACCAGACCCAGAGCTGTGCCTCAAAGAGGTAGAGTGCTAGACTTCATCAAAAGAGCTTAGGAACAGTGCCCAGGCCACCCAGGCCATGATTTTAAGCCCTGTGACTGACAAAAACAAAACAAAACCCTCATATATGTATGTGTGTGTATATATATATATATATTTGCATATAGTTGTATTTTTTGCTTCCAAATAGTTGAATTCTGAAAAAATAATACAAACCTATTTGCATTGCTAGATAAAATTATAAAGCACTTTGATGAGTTTCCTTGAGATGCATCACAATTCCTCATTTTAAAATTTCACTTTTAAATTAGCAGTAGGAATTTCATGGAGGAGTTGGTCATAAAAGAAGGGAAGGGGTAAGGCACTTGGGACTAAGGCCATCAGAGCATGGCATTTGCTTTACAGGATGTGGCTCAGTGGTCACCCATATGGAACAGTTCGGGAAGCTCTTGCTCTCTCTCTCTGAAGGTGGACCATGAAATATGCAACTCTACGCATCATGAGAACCATTTTTGCAGCCATGCCAGGATGAAAGCTATCTTTGGATAGCTTTGGATGAAAGCTGAAGGCAGAGTGAAGAGTCAGAAGTACTCTATAGCTTTAGTGATACTGTTCATATGAAAATTCATTTAGTGATAATATTCTATCTAGTTTGATGATCTTCAAACTAGACAGAAAAAAGCACTGTCTTTCTCAAGTTTCTAATTATCAGGGCATCCTGATCTGAGTTATTTTTTTATAAGTTTTAACCCAAAATTGCATTAATTAGGTCTTTAGTTTCCAGAGAGATGGAAGAGTACCCAAAGAGAGAAATCCCTGTAAGAACAAGACAAGCGTTACAAAAAATGTATGTCTTGAAGACTTTTTTCAAATAGAGTTGAGCCAGAAGTTAAAAAAAAAAAGTAGAAAGAGGGAATAAACAATGAGAAAGTGTGATACCCTGAGGATTCATCAGCTGAGCCCTGGGGTGAGTGTTACCCCTGAGAGAATCTGCTACTTATTATAGCCTTAGAGTCTGAGTTTTAATTGGCTATCAGTGTGAGGAACAAAAGCTGAAGCTAAGGGACAGAGTACAGGAAAGCGAAAGCACAGAGACACGTGTGGGAAACTGGGTCCTGTTGAAGCTTGAGTTACCCAATCGATGACCCAATCAAAAGCCAGTGAGACCCCAGAAGAGATGATGCATGCTTTGACATTCCTTTTGGAATACTGCGGAAGTAAAGCATTTCCCTCAGGCTCTCTTAGCCACCATCCCGTGGTTTTGCCACGGAAATTCATGTTGCCCAGAAAAGCCTAAAGTAGAAACTAGGATTTGGGGGAGAGGGCAGGAGTTGTTTTTGGAGTTTGGGGGACTTAAACTCAGGGCTTCATGCATGTGAGCTAAAAGCCAACTACTGATCTACATCTCGGCCCGTAGAAATGGAGCTTGAATGGATCGTAGGTTGGTACTGGCCCAGACCCTTTTATAAAGAACAAATACACTTTAAACACAGGGCTCAAAGACTTCTCACAGACAGAAGTCTGACAATCATGAAATCACAATAAAAATGATTAACTTACATGGTAACAACCCACCATGAACAGAAGTCCACATAAATAACTTCTTGGGTAGCTGTATAGGAATAAAAGTGCTATATTTCAAAACTTTTGAAACATAGCCCCAAGTCTTTCTGGGAAACTCAGAGCCTAAAACACATTTAAAATTAAGTAAAATTGCAAGTCTAAGCCTTTATCTTATTACATTAAAAAAAAAGAGCAAACTAAGCCTGGAAATGTAGAAGGAGTAAAATAATAAATACAAGAGAAGAAAGGAATGAAGCAAAAATCCTGCATACTTTTGAATTAATAAAACCATCAATAAGTGGATCTTTAAAAAGAGACCAACCTTAGAATGCTAGCTTTGAGCACAAAAATTCAGGGATAGCACCCAGGCCCTGAGTTCGAGCCCTAGGACTGGCGTACACATACACACAGATCCACTTGTCTATATTGATAAACAGATGATGCTGAATAAGGAAATAAGGAAGTGGCAACAAATATTAGGAAGCCAGGGAGCTGATGGTTCATGGCTGTTATCTTAAATCCTTGGGAGGCCAAGAACAGGAGGATCGAGATTTGAGGACAGCCTGGGCAGAAAAGTTCTAGAGACCCCTTCTCAATCCATTGCTGGGTACAGTGGAATGAGTCTGTGATTCTAGCAGTGATAAGAGGCCTAAAAAGTGGATTGGTCACAACTAGCACCCGTGACTGTACAGGAAATAGGCTTTCACCTAAAAGTAATCTGTGAAACATAGAGTTGGAAACATGATTCTGTGGCATGGCAGCCTAGCCAGCGCAAAGCTCTGAGTCCAAATCCAGTACCACTTTCCAAAAAAAGAAAAGAATAAAAAGAATAAAACAAGAAAGATACATCTGAGGTATCAGTTTTCAAAATGTCAAAGAAATGTAACATCAATGTTAAATGGTTTGAAAAATTAGCTGGAATGAATGTAATACTTTTAAATGTTCCCAATGTTGTCACAATACTGGACCTGTAGTAAAAAAATCAAAATTATTTAATTATTTTTCCCTCAAAGGAGAGAACAGACTCATATAGTCTTTCCCATGTTGGGAAAGGTAACTTCAACCTTAAATTTTCAATTAATAGAAGAGGTTTGCCATTTCAGTCGAATGTCTAATTTCACTTGTTAATCAAAGCAAAGAGAATAAAGGAAATGGAAGATAATTAGGGAAATCTTTCAATGCAAGAGCAAAAAAAAAATTCTTTGAAAACAAGCAAATTGAATTCACCAGTGTATCAAAAAAAATAGATTATCACCGAGTTGTGTAACTTTGGAAATGCAACATTGATTTAACATCAGAAAAATCTATAAATGACATAACATATTAACACACGAAAGGGGAAATGCCATTTTAATAGGCACAGATAAACAGTTGGCAACATTGAATATTCATTTTCTAAAACTTCTCAATGAACAAGTTATCAAGTGGATTTTCTTTAGCCTGAAAAATTACATTCAGAAAACTTACAGCCAACATAATCATCAATGACCAATCATAATAATCATTCCAATATAACTTCTGCTAATCAACATTAGAATAACCAGTTATCACAATAGAGAAAAAGAAAAAGAAAGAGGAGCTATAATTGGGAAAGGGAGTTTAGAGATAACAAGATTACCTATAAAGTAGAAAACCTAAGGAATTCTGTCCAGATTGTAGCTAATCACAAAGGCTGATTGTTTGGAACAATAAAGGTAATTAAAACTGACAACATTTTAGCAATGCTACCAGTTATAAGATTAATGAGCCCAAATCTGTGGCAGTTTTATAAACAAACAGCTAGGAAATAAAAGTTTAAAAATATGCCAACCTATGTAAAAATTTCACCAAGTACATGGAAAGAGATTCTAACAGAACGTCTGTAATATCGTGTTTTTGATTTTTGGAAATACTGAACTCAATTCTTAAAACCAAGCAATCCAACAAGCCAGGCTGTCATGGGGGTTAAGAAGGAAGCAGAGATCAGATAGGTCTGTTTTAAACAGACACTGTTAGATGTCCAAGAGGGCAGGAAAAGTTCAATGCCAGAAAGATGAGCAGGCTGGCTCCCTAAGGACAGAGAGCAGCAGCTGCTGTGGGGCTAAGGAGGGGTATTTATAGGGAGGGAAGCCTACGAGAAGACAGGAGACTGTGTTGTGAGCTGGAGGCGACCTTAATGGCCAGGCCAGAGTGATCTGGAGATAGCCAGCCAGAACCTAGGCTGCTGGAATGTTAGCCCTCACAGAATGACTTCACCCACCATTCATTCAGATTTCATATTCTTCCCTCTTGTGTCTAGGTCCTGGAAAGTTTGTACTTCCTCCACCAATAGGAAGAAATCTGGTACCCACTTGAAGTTAATCAAGCATTTATTTGGTAGCCAAAGAAAGACTGTGCTTCTCTTTCTTCTGTGTTCTTCCCCCCTCCCTCCACCCTTTCCCAGGTCAAATCCTGGAACCGCTCACCAGTGGACAGTCATCACACTAATTGGCTGAATTGGTGGAGTTATGACCAGTGATTGAGCCAAGGTCAACGGTGACAGATAGCTCTGGGAAGACACCATGATATCGTTCTGCGGACCTGATTCAAGGTGACCTTCCTCTCAGAAGAAGGGAAGCCAATATGTCCTCCCTTCCAGCTTCTTCCTCCGCCACAAATTAGAATGTGGATGCTTTTGTAAACCAGGCATTACAGCAATAACTTCTGCCTCCCTTCTTCTTATGACTGTGTTGGGGGGGGGGAGATAATACAACCATGTGCCCTTTTTACATTCCCTTCTTTTCCCAACCCATGTTTAATATGCACTGTTTGTTACTGCTACCTCCAGGTGATCATTCGTAATTGACATAGATTTAGAAATGCTATTTAGAGCTGATTCTTAAAAGATAATTGGCATGAGAAGTTGGCTAATTTAAGTTGTGGACCCTTATCTAGAAGCTGAATGAAATCACTCTCTAATTTCTTTCAAAACCTGTAATTCAGTGCAGAATCAAATCTTTGCTTTCATCTTCAAATCCTCTGCCCAGTTCCCAAGTCCTCAGAGTTCAATCCAAGTCCTCTTGGGATTTCCTCCCCTTCACTTTAACTCTTTCGTCCTCAGAATCTCAAATCAGGATCTTTGGCTCAGAATCTGTCAGTGAAGGCCTGAAATGAACCAAGAACAGATTTTTCAATGATAAACAAGTAATTGGTCTAATCACCACACATCTAGGAAGTCAAGATGTTCTCTTTCTAAATCCATCATCAAATGCCAAGTTTTTCTCCTCTGAGTGAAAAAAATCACAGTATTTATGATCACTAAATACTCACCTCGATTTGTTTCTCTAACTTTCCAAGGAGTGTATATAGGAAATAAATATATGTATTAATATATATTATTGCTCCAAATTTTTGATATTTGAGTACTGAACTATTGCAAAACAGGAAGTGACATTTAAGAAACAGAAGAGAAGAGAACAAAAGAATGTTAACCATATATAAGAAGATAGAGTAGCTCTTCTAGAGGAAAATGTAGGCAGAGATTTCTCAAGAAGCGTCTACTCAAAAAGAAGAAATAGAATAGAATAGCAATATATCATAAGTAGTGTAAAATGGGCTTATCAGAAAGACTGACAAAACAATAAATGAAGACTAAGAGGAGCACATTATCTGCATTAGGGAAAAATAGAAAGTTTATTTTATTGGGGAAAGTAGAAAGTTTATTTCTCTGGAATAATTATTTTAAATAAGCTTAAAGTATTTTTCCAAGATTCAGGACAGAAAAGGAATGCTCCAAAAAATCATCTGCTGAAATGTTTTTAATTGAACTTGAATCCGTTTCAGACATTAGTTCCCCTTGAAGCCTTTCCCAACTTCTAAAACAAAATTAATTACTCTCCCCTAAAGGCTCCATAAGACTTTGAAATTATCTTTCACGTAGCATAGCACTAATGCTTAATATTTTCAGTGTTATTGTTCCTTTTTAGGATATGAGGTACTCAGGGCAGGGGAGGGAAAATTGATACTCTTTTTATCTAAATGTGGAGTACTGTAATATGAAAAAAATAATATTTACTTGTTATTCTTTTTCATTAACTATTGGATTTTTAAATTGAATATTTAACCTGTGTAGTTTATGTTAGACAACATATCCATGCTCGTTTAAATGTACACTTATATTTCTATCGTTTAATTAACATATTATCTTGTCCTAAAATGCTATTTGCTGTGCAAATAGGTTATAACATAAAATAAAATGCAATGATGTCTATCTTCATTTGGTGATCATGCCTATAAACAGAATTTATGATTATTACCATTACTATAACAAGCTAAATGTTTCAGCAAAAGAAAAAGTCACCCGAACCTCACCATAAGCTGATTCCACATTATTGGCTACTGCTATTCTAAATATGAGAAACTACCAGAGAAAACAAGTCTAACCATGCCAAACTTTCAAATTACAACTGACAATTTTACATTCCAATCTGTAATGTGTATGTGTGTGTGTGTGTGTGTGTGTGTGCGCGCGTGTGCGCGTGTGCGCTCACACACGTGACCTGGGACTTGAACTCAAGGCCTGGGTGCAGTCTCTGAGTTTCTTTTGCTCAAGGCTAGCCCTCTATCACTTGAGTCACAGCTCCACTTCTAGCTTTTCTGGGATAAGAGTCTCACAAACTTTACTGCCCATCTCAGCCTCTGGAGTAGCTAGGGTTATATCTGTGAGCTACCAACACCAAGCTGCAGTCCAATACATAATTTTTGAGTAAAAACAAGGAGAATAGTAGAAAGATTATGTGTTTCCTCTGATTTGGTTTTACAATCCTGTTTTACTGAAGACAGAAGAGAATGAATAACACATAACCCCATCAACAAAGCATTATAGTATGGACCTTATGATTTTCTGTCTGATTGTGGTTTTACCAACTCTGCCACTAACCATATACGTGGGTCCATAATACTTTTGTATCTGCTAAAAAGCAAAGAGAGAGCTGAGTGCTGGTGGCTCATGCCTGTAATTCTAACTACCTAGGAGCTGAAATCTGAGGAACATGATTCAAAGTCAGCATGCACAGACAAATAAGATTCTTCTCTCTAAATGACCAGCAGAAAGCTAGAAGGGGAGCCTGTGACTCTGGTACAAGTGGCAGATCCCAGCCTTGAGCAAGGAAAAACAAGAACATAAGACTCTGAGTTCAAGACACACACACACACACACACACACACACACACACACACACACACACACACACACACACACACACACAAGATCTAGCACCAGTAACACCACCTTAAAACCAGGCCTTTTCCCATTTCTGTAACCAAAACACTTTGGATTGGAGCTCAGTCCTCACCCACTCAGAATTCCATTCTACACCAGGTCCTGTTTTGGGGAAGGCCCACCATGCCCATGTGCATTTGCATGTGCGTGCTAAGGGATGAGCCAACGTGTGTACACAATCAACAGGCATGCTGCAGGGCTGGGAACAGAGGCTTTATCTGTTGATATAAAGTAGCTTTCAGCTGGTGATAGATGCCCATTAAAAGGATTAAGGCTTGCTTTGACGTGGGCTGACATTCAAAAATTAGATTTAAGGTTCACAGCTGGAACGCTCAAGAAAATAAGGATGAAGAGAGACAAATGGAGTTAAATAAGAGCAAGTGGGCGTAAAACACACGCTGGAATTATTTTCAACTCAGTTTAGAAGTGTTTCAAAGGTGCAGTTGGCATCAATTCTCACCAATGATTACAAAATATGGGGAAAATGCCTTGGGTAGAAATTTTCATCTTTCAAGCTAAGTATTATGCTATAGGAACTTCTAAGAGAGAAATGACTAATCCTATAGCTTTTTTTTTTTTAAAGCAGCATGTCCCAGCTTTGCTGCATTTGAAGAAACATGCTACTATTTAAAAATCAAGGAGACCTGTTAAGTCTCAGGAGATGGATTTATTTTTCTCTCCGTATAGTGGCTAGAAAATTGACTTACAGGTCTGAGCAGCACAGGTTAAGTTTGATTGAAAAGCTTTTTGATGGCTGACACGGAATGAACCTCAAGGTGTATTTGGTGAGCTGCAAGTGGTTGATAAAAACCAGGGCTTAAGAATCTACAAATTCCTGGACCATGTTCATTAAAGTCACTAGGTTGGGGGTAAGGCTTATCAAAATGCAATTTTTGGGTCCCACTCTAGATTTACTAGAGCAGGAACTGAGGTAAAGACATGGGCCTACTTTATGAGCCTTCTCAATGTTCTCCAGACCAGACTCCCCCCCCCCCCCCCCAGCATCTGAGATTTACTGGTACATCTCCTGCTGCACACTGGATTGGGTGATTGCCGCTAGCAAAAGGGTTTTTGTTCTTTTGTCTGGTTGGTTTGGTTTGGTTTGGGTAGTAACAGATTTGAACTCAAAGCCTCACAATGGATCCCTTGAGCTATGTCCTTTTGCTGTGCTTATTTTTGAGATAGGCATCTTGCTTTGTGGCCAGGAAGACCTGGACCACCAACCATCCTCCTATTTACACTTTCCACCGTAGATGGGATGAGGATCATGTGCCACCATGAACATCTTTTTCTGTTGAGAATGAGTCTCAAGAACTTTTTGCTCCAGGGGCTGAACTGCCAGCTTCCTAATCTCTATCTCTTAGGGAGGTGGGATTACAAGTATGAGCCACCAGCACCCAGCCACTACCCAAGTTTAAGGTCCTGGCCATAGAAGGTCTGGTAGGTCAGACAAACATGGGAGAGTCCATATTGCTCACTCTGCCTTTGGTACCTCTACCATCTCCTCACCTTGGACCCTGATAAATTCCTCCCCTTTCTTCTCGGTATCCCACATCTTTTCCTTCTAGCTCCTAAAGGAGAGTTGATCATCCTCTCTTTGGGCTCACTGTGAATCCTAAAGACTGTAAAAGTACTGACAGTATGATTGGAAACCATCTCCCTGTACCACTGCTTACCTGAGAGCCAGGGAAATTTCTCCTCCTTTTCTCCCACTTCCTAGGGGAGTTCTTGGCACATGGTACATGTTCAGTTAGTTGTCTTTCTTCTTTTTTGTCGGTCATGGAGCTTGAACTGTAGACCTGGGAGCTGTCCCTCAGCTCTTCAGCTCAAGGCTAGCACTCTACCACTTGAGCCACAGCATTACTTCTAGTTTTCTGCTGATTAATTGCAGATGAGTCTCATGGACTTTCATGTCAGGCTGGCTTTGAACCACCATCCTCAGATCTCAGTCTCCTGAGCAGCTAGGATTATAGGCATGAGCCACCGGCGCCCGGCTCTAATTAGTCTTCTTGAATGAAGAAATGACTCTGCAGTGTTTATAGCAATTGAGAGGAGACAGAATCTTGCAAACAGCATAAATTGTGGAAAGATACTGAAATAAGTGTCGCAGCCTTGAAGAATTATAGAGTCCCACATTGCCTGTGGCAGACACTTGGCCGCCTACATTGGTAAATTCAGTCTGTTTCTGAAAAATTAAAGGTTAAACCTGAGAAGTTCAAGAACAAAAGAAAACAGAAACTTGATCTCCTTCTCTTCCTGGGGGTTTGTTAAGGGCAGGTAAAGAATGGTTTGTTAGATGTGCCTTTAAGATATTTATTTTCACTTTCTGCTATTACCTTCTTGAAGTCCCCAATAGATAAATGTAAGTATAAAGATTGTGCGTCTCCTTAGCAATTCTTTTATGTATATAAGCTAATAATTTCCTAGTTTTACGTGGTCCTCTACTTAGGATTTCCAATTGGTAGCTTTTATAGTACAGTAGCTATTATTAAAATTATTATTAAAATGTGGATTATTAAAATTGTACTATTCCTAAAAATGCTGCATCATATTTCATTGATTCTGAGATGCCTATTTTTTCATATTTTGCAAGGACAGGTAGCAAGATTGCCTAAAAACTAACAATGTCTTATTTTTAGCGAAGTGTAGTGGATTTATTCTTTTCAGTAATAACCCTGCCTTTGCCAGGCACCAGTGGCTCACACTTGTAATCCTAGCTACTCAAGGGGCAGAGATAGGAGGATCATAGTTTGAGGCCAGCCTGGTCAGGAAAGTCCCTAAGACTCTTATCTCCAATTAACTACCAAAAAGCTAGACGTGTGGCTCAAGCGGTAGAGTGCCAGCCTTGAGTGAAAAAGTTAAGGGACAATGCTCTGGCCCTGAGTTCAAGCCCCAGTACTAGCATACATTTTTTAAAAAGTAACCATAAGTAAATACAAGGGAATTCAAATACTGTAATTAAAACCAGTAAAATAAATTTTTTCACATAAAATACGTGCATTTAAGAGAGATAATGAAAACATTTCATCAAATTTCTATATTTAAGGCCTCTGGTGACAGTTGGAGAGACAACACTATTTCATAAGTGGGTCTGTAAAGTAGGGTACAAAGTTTAAGGCGTTTATTTCCCCTTCACACCTGAAGTTATGGCTGAGAATTGGGTATTAGGAAGCAGATATCATTATTACGGTCACTAGAAAGAAGTAGCTTGTTCATCATATAGGAAAATATATACTCTGATATGTGTTTTACTTTTTTTTAAATTCCCAGACCCAAGCTTGAACTCCAGATTTTACTCTCTCACTGATTCTTTTGCACACATCTAGTGCTCTACCACTTAAGTTACACTTCCAGTCCAGCTTTTTGGTTAATTGGACAAAGAATCTCCAGGCTGTTTTCAAACCTTGAATCTCAGAGCTGTTTCCTGAATAGCTAGGATTCCTACAGACATCAGCTATCAGTGCCTGGCTGCATTATTTTCTATTGATTCTGATTATTGAGATCAGTTCTTGATACAATCATCGGTACTTGGGTGTCCCGAAAAACTGGATTTGAGACTTCAGGAAAACGAAGGTAAACCTACAAACTGCTGCTGACCTGATTAACTGGCTCCTCCTTCCATCTCACCTTTCCATGACCTAATTTTGTCAACAATTTGGTCCTATGATAGCCACATGTAGAATTCTACACAAATTCAATATATAAATCCTGAACTTAAAAGACTAACACATTATATTCTTACCATCATATGAAGCCAGAAGTCTACAGATTAAGATATAAAGCCATGTAGTGACTCAGTGCTTAGACTGTAGGTTCTTTTCCCTTGAATCCATTTATTCTGTGTAACATATCTTATTAAAACTCAATGGCATTCAAACACAAGTTAGTTAAGTGTTGCTGGGCTGGCTGATTTTACTCTAAACTGTACATTGGTCCAAATCTCTCTTCCTCCTCACATCAGACAAAATGCACAGCACATTTTTCTCATGGTGAAGATCTTTTCCAACCTTTGTTTGCATCACATCTACTAACATCCCATTGGCTAATGCAAATCAGGTGGATAAGCCAGTAATCAAGAGGCAGGAAAGGACAGTACACTGTGCACTGTTACTTAGTCCATGCCGAGAGGGTGGAAGACCACTTAGTGCGAGGGAGTGAAGAACTGAGCACAAGTATTCAATATGGCACTGTTCTCAATAAAAACTTGCTAGGAAAATTAATGAGTATAGCTACAGCATGTTGTAATAGTGAAACTGAAACAGACACTGCATGTGCCAAAGAAACACTGAGCAGTGAACACCAAAATTCAAAAGCCTGAAGTGTAGAGGAATCCGAGTCACAGCTATGTTCGGATCTTTATGGTGTGTTACTCAATAGGAAAGTTGCCTTATAGCAGCACCCGGAGACCAAAGAGACATTCTATTATATTTTTCTTACAATTGGTTTTTTGTGATTGGGCTTAGGGAGCCTTATAGGAAAATCAAAGGAATGTCACTTAAAATTGACTATATCAATTTTATTACTGCTATTTTATTATTATTATCATCATCACCATCTATTTTGTTATTTTTGTTGGTTATATCAGTGCTATTAGAATCAACATCGGTGGTGTTGACCTTGGCCAACATTTTAGAACCAGAAGATTAGTAGACAGAACCACCACACCTCCATCTGAGTAATAGACCTGAGATGGTGCATCTTAATCCCCTTCAAATCAAACTTCCATCATTATGCATTGAGAAATAGTCTCCCGTTAGAGGCATACCTCTGATTTTATGAGAGTCAAGCAAACTTGTTGCATCTAGGGACACTCCTTTTGACAAAAAAAATCTACTTTGCTTTGAAATAGTAGAGAAATGAAATAGAAACAAAGTTCTCTGAAGTGGTTAAATAATATCCAGGGAAGAGTTGAAGCACAAAGGGAAACAGAGATGTGAACCTACCCACCACGCAGAGAGAAGAAATGCAGTGGATGGAGAATGCAATGTGGATGTCAGTTTAACAGAAGTTTTCAAGTACACACACACACACAACAACAACAACAACAACCTGTGTGCAACACACCAGGGTGCATTATACACGTAGTACAAATCAGCTGGCTTTGGAGAAGGACTAAACCTGCCCAGAGCCTCCATCTTAACCTCTGTGCACCTGATTGGGAGCACGTCGCTGCTGGCAATAAAGGCTGAGCTGTGGGGCCGGCTCCCCTCCAGGGCAGTGGACTTGCTTTGGGAAGGTCATCAACAAGGGGAGAGGAGGCTGTGTGGGGAGAGTCTAATGGGTGGCATGCAGAGAGTTTGGGTTCCATCAAGCAAAGCAGGGACAATGGTGGCTGAAGCAGTAGAGTAGTGAAGTAAGAACCTATTCTGCCCTAAGGAAGCCAGGCATTGTGAGACATTGCCTGAAGAGCTCTGGAGTCCTGTGGAGTCTCATGTTAAAGCAGCGTGGTTCATCTCTTCCTGGACATTGGCAGGCCGTGGCCCAGGAAGATCATCATATGACATTTGGTCTCTTGGCTCACTTAGCTATATAAGGACTGGAGCTGGCCATGCTTCACCCACATATACGGCCACAGATGCTCTTGCTTTCTCCCATGTTCCTGTTCACAATAGATCTAATTTTAATTTAAGGCTACTAATCTGCCTTCTGCTTTGGAAACCACATGGCATCATTGAGAACACTTCATTGTTGAGTAAGAAGCTCCATGAGAACGTCTATTAACTTACCACGAGCAATGCTGTCAAGAATGGCTCCCTACCCCCATGTTTTCCCTGCAGGAATGCATCCTGTCTTTTTATTCTCGTTAGCAAGAACCGATAAACAACAGGACTTTCTACTTGGGTATTGGATGAAACCATTTAAGAAAAATAAGGTCATTCATAATTTATGAAAATTACCTTCTCTGAAGGACACTATAATTAACTTTGCTTAAGATATGTGGGCAGTACCCATTCAGATGTGCTCTTCGTCCATTCTATGCTTCAAGTAATATTTGCAACAGAATGTTGTAATCTTGCTGGGATTTTTTTTAATTTAATTTTATTTTATTTGTGAACATACTGTACAGAGGAGTTACAATTACATGGGCAGGATAATGCATACATTTCTTACCAAGCATTGCAGCCTCTTGCTGGGATTTTTAAGTGCAAGATGGAATACAGAGTAAATATACAAATCAGGAAACATGAAGTTTACGATGTACATGACAGAAACATTTGTTTTACATTCATTGTATTACTTACGAGGTAGAAAGAGTAGAAAATCATTCTGTACACTCTGCATTAATCTGTTTTGGAATTTTTCTTTAAATAGAAATCCATGTATCACTTGATCCTTTTAAAACTGATGTTGTGATGATTATTGACAATTAAACAAAGAAAATACTGAAAGCATTAGTGTATATATTTGTTCGTTTAGTCTATGCTACCTCTTCTAAGAAGCTCTTAACTTTTTCCTTTCCTATGAGTCAGTAAGACTTAGCTTTGTATGAATTTTACCCTTTCTTTTTTTTGGGGGGGGGGTGGGGGGTCCGGTCGTGGGGCCTGAACTCGGGGTCTGGGTACTGTCCCTCAGCTCTTCAGCTCAAGGCTAGCGCTCTACCACTTGAGCCACAGCGCCACTTCCGGCTTTTTTCCTTTTTGCTTATGTGGAACTGAGGAATCAAATCCAGGGCCTCATGCATGCAAGGCAAGCGCTTTACCACTGAGCCACCTTCTCAGCCCCGATTTTTACCCTTTCTGAAATTGTTTAGATATTTATATTCACTTATAGAATGAAAGTGTGGGGAAACTATTGGTAGTACTGGGGTTTGAACTCAGGACCTTGCACTTTCTTGACTTACTTGATCGACTCAAGCTCTACCACTTGAGCATGCATCCTGCCATTATACTTCCTGCTTGTTTTTTTGGATATGGAGTGTAGTCACCTTTTCTGACTAGATTGGCTTCAAACTGTGATCCTCTTGGTCTCAAGGTTTTGAGAAAGAGTATAAATGAAGTAAAGCACTTTTTAGGCAATTCCTACATTTGTACTCAAGGACAAAATACTAGTACAACTGTTCGATGGATTCCTTATTTGTTAAGTACATATTTAGCTCCAAAGGTCCAGCAATGCAAGATGCAATGGAGAGATGTGTTTTCTTGGCCAAGTTAGAGCAGAGGAAATGTTTACTACTCCAAAAATGACTGAATGCCCCCGCCTTTGCCTTAGGACAATTTTCCCTGCTCACTACTCAGTGCTAAGTGTCTCCATTCTCACAGCCTCTGTGAGAACAAACATCGCTTTCATATATGAACCACCCCTCCCAGCTCTGCCACCCACATTGCTATGGTAAAAGCAGCCCATTCTACACCCCAGGTGACTCCCAGTGGGGAAAGGCCCTCTAAAGCCCCTCTGACTTAAAACTACTCCAGCGAGTGTTTCAGGGCCCACTGGGGCCTCTTCCATGGTGATGGGAATTTTGGACTCATTTTTAAATTCTTTTAGCATGTGTGTGCCAGAGAAGTGGCTAGAATCTAGGGCTACTAGCTCACTCAGTGGTTGGTACTCTACCACTTCAGCTATACCTCCAGCCTAGCTTTTTGGTGGTGAATTGGAGATGGAGCCCAGCAAATTTTTCTGCCCAGGATGACTTCAAATCCCAAACGTCCAGATCTCAATCTTCTGAGTGATTAGGATTGTAGGAATTAGCTAATGGTGCCAGGCTTCACGTCCCCTGCCCATGTTTACTGGTGCCCGAAGAAAGACTTCCCCATGCTGGGAGAGAAAAAAGATGCCTCTCCGTCCTATTTTCATCATTCCACCTTTGGAGTTCCAGTAGATCTTGTCCTCTTAGTGGTTGTATCATGTACATACTTTGTGTCTTCCTTTACTGGTGCACTTACAAATGCATCCAATTCTCTCTTCTTGGTGAGCCTTGAAATTAGTGGTCTTCCAATGATTTTTCTTGGTTGCTAATGTGAGAAACACACTCACCCATCCAAGCTCAAAGGATGGACTCTGAGGTAAGTACAGCAAAAGTGAGCCTTTCGTGGTGGTCTCATTAAATGGCGTGTCTGTCTGATTGTAAGCATGTTGGTCCAGATTACAATAGGCAATTTTATACGTAGTAAGTGGGGATCCCACCCCCAAATTTTCAGTGGTCTAAGTACTAAGGGGTTCATATATTCCCCCTGCCATCCCCTAAGTTACATTACTTTCTATTGCCTGATTCAAATACACACATTCTTGGGTTGGGTGAATTTTTAGTGGGATTATAACTGTCTCTACCCATCATTGTTCCTTTATAGCAGGTAAACTCTTCTGGGTACACTGTATACTGATATATACACAGTTTCTACCAATTTTCTTTTTTTCTCATTCATAGATTTTTATTTATTTACTTTTAAATTTTGTATTGTTTTTATAAAGGTGATGTCGAGGGGTTACAATGATATGTCAGGTATTGAATACATTTCTTTTTGGACAACCTCACCCCTTTCCTTGCTCTTTCTCAGCTTTTCTCCACTGCCCTCATCCATGTTATATAGTTCATTTACAATGGTATCTAGTGAATACTGCTGCTGCATTTGTTCACTCTTTGTCCATCCATTTCTGAGCCTCCCCTTACATTCCCAAAGACAGATAGATGAACAAACAAAACATAAAGGAATGAAAACAAAAACAGCAAAAATTAAAGAGACTTCTTATTTCCATTTTCTGGAGTTCATTTTGATAAATATTATTTTGTTTGACCAGATGCACATAGCATTGTGCCTTTCTGTTCCTCTCCTAAGAATATGCTCCTTTGGTCTCCTTTGGTGTGTAATGCCTGGACACATGCATTATTAATTACACCCTAGTATGTTAGACCTAGCTTCCACATATGGGAGAGAGAACAAGCGCCATTTGTTTCTCTGGGCTTGGCTTACCTAACTTACCATGATTTGTTCTAGGTCCATCTATTTCCCAGGAAATGACATAATATTATTCATTCTAGTGGCTGTGTAAAATTCTATTGTGTATAGGTACCACATTTCTTGAACAACTCATCTGTTGTGGGGCATCTGGGTTGTTTCCACAACTTGGCTATTGTGAATAGTGCAGCAATGAACATGGATGTGCAGGTGACTTTATGGTATCCTGGCTTGTGATGTTCAGGATAGATGCCCAGGAGTGGTATGGCTGGGTCATAGGGAAGATCTATGTTTAGTTTTTTGAGGAATCTCCAGACTGCTGTCCAGAATAGTTATATTAGTTTACATTTCCACCACCTGTGCAATAGGGCTCTTTTCCCCCACATACCTGCCAACCTTCGTGTTGTCCAAATTCACAGAGTTGGCAATCTACCTGGGATGAGATGGAATCTCAGAGTTGTTTTGATTTGCATTTCATTTATGGTCAGGGATGATGAGCATTTGCTTATATGTTTCTTTGCTGTTCTTAACTCTGAGAAGTCTCTTCTTAGCTCCTTTGTCCATTTAGTAATTGTTTTATTAGCTGTGAGAGGTGTTAATTTCTTGAGCTCCTTGTATATTTTGAATATTAGGCCTTTGTCAGATATATTGCTGGTAAAGATCTTCTCCAGCTGTTGGCTGTCTTTCTAGTTTAGTAGCTATGTCCTTTGCTCTGCAGAAACTTGTTAGTTTAGTGTGATCTCATTTCTACCCACTTTCTTAAGGTCCATTCTCACTCTTGTGAACCCTTTTGAATTGGTCTTGTTTATGTATGGACTTTCCAGTGTATGAACTTTGTCCCATCCACAAGTTGCTATGCTACAAGCTATTGGTAATTTTGCATTCAGGGTCAAATGCCTTGTCTTGAAAATGGACTGTCACTGACTTTATTTCTACCACTAGTGCCAATACAGCTGTATATACACATAGTCTGAAGATGTGAGAGGGATGTGAGTGGTATTTGTGTAGACATTGAGTTTAGCACCCCAGTTTGTTAATTCTCCTTGAAGTTATTTAAGCTAGTCCTTTCCTGGGATAGTTTTAATCTGTTGATTATAGCCATAATATTACTAGCCTGCTCTGAAAAATATTGTTAACCTTTTGCATATGATTTAAATTCTATTTACATTTTAAAATAATCAATTAACATATGATTGTCTTGGTGCAAAAATTCAACTAATGGTAGCATTACAATGTTTTCCTCATCTCTCACTCCTATATAAGGAATAATCACTGCCACTAGCTTTCAATAAATGATTTAAAGAATCTGTTTATTTATAATGGTATATAAAAAGCACACGAGGCTGGAGTGTTGTGGCTCAAGCCTATAATGCTAGCTACTTGGAAAGTGTAGATGGGGAAGAGGAGATACTGATTGGAGCCCAGCCTAGGTCACCAGATTCCAACTCAACCAATGGAGCACGTATAGATATGTGCTATTGTGCACAGCTACAGGAGGTACACAATGGATGGGCATATGAAGAAATACAAACTGGAGGATAACAGCTCAGCTCTGTCTGGGCAAAAATAACCAATGCAACAAAAGGGGGGACTAGAGACATGCTTCAAGGGATAGAGAACACAGGCTCTGAATTTATTCCCCTGTAACACACACACACACACACACACACACACACACACACACACACACACAATCACCCTACAACACAAATGGTATCACAGTGCACATTTTGTTTTACAAATCTCCAACCAAAATACACATGAGTGTAACTGTTTGACAAGTCTAAACCAGACACATACTTAATTCCTACTACTCCTACCAACGCCAATGCAACAGATAATTATGTGATCAGAAAGTTTAGGGCAGCTAAAGAAGGTGAGAAACATAAAGAAAGGTGAGATGAAAATTTGTTCAAAAAGAAACATGGAGGAAAAAGAGAGCACATGGCACAGATATGCTGTGGAAAGATGGCAGTTCAACTTATCACTGCCATCTTCCTCAGTCTTCTTTGTCCTTGCAGACTGCTTTTGGGTTGGTGGGTCTCTTTTCTGTTTCCTGTAAGGTCATGACAACCAAAGATTTCATGCTCATTGTTCATATTTTTGTCCTGTGTGCTTCTGCATTCTGTTCTAGTCTCCTGCCTCATCTTATTGTCAGGCAGGTTTGGGTTTATCTGTTTATTCCGCATAGGCCTGTTTTTACTAACTCATATCAATAGCTACTGATCACATTTTTCTTCCTTTTTGGAAAGACCCATTCTGGTAAAACAGGGTCTTTTTCTGAACAGAATTGCTCAGTGGTATTTAAACTGTTAATCAGATTAAAACAGGAACAGAATGGAATGAGAGTAATATGAATGCATAGTAGTTCACAGGCCTGCTACAACAGTGTGAAGGCTGAGCTCATTTCTGGACCATGCTCAGACAGAAATTCCTCCGTCACAAGGTGTTTCAGAGACTTTCCAATCAAACACATGAGAACCACATTCCACCTATGCTTGGTCTGGACAGACTCATGTTGTGACACATATTCTTTTGTATTATGTGAATTGGAAATGAATAATATCCAAATGGAAATTTGAGAACTTGACAGACTTAGTGCTACAAGAAATTTAACTAGCTAGTCAACTTCAATTTTTTTTTTTGGCCTGACATGAGAAGAATTCAGGCAAGATGTGATGTGAATATAGCAAAAGAGGCAGGAAAGCTTATTTTTAAAAAGAAATGTGCTAGAACAAGGAGGTTCTGTGGCATTTGTGTGCCAAAATAAGACAACACTTTTGATCATCCTTAGCCATCTTCTAGAGTACAGATATTGGACTCAAGTTAAGGGGAGAATTAGGAGCAGGGATGAAAAGATAATGCATAAAGAAGTCCCCAGGCACTAGGAGGTTCCAACGTGGTGGAAGGTGACATGCTGGGTCCATTGTCAGCTCAGCTACCACCCTGTTCCATGAGAATCAATGGTGCCTGGCAGGTGGTCCAACCTTTCCTGGGTTTCAATATGGCTGCAGGGTGACCGTGGGAGAGAATGGCTCAGGACGAAGGACACGGATCCCAAATGGGGAAGTCTGGGATGCCCAGCCTTTCTCCTGCTTCTAGGTAGTTAATAGGCCCAATAAAAGCAGCTTGTAAATTGCCCTTTCTATTACCAAAACAGAAAATACATGTGTGATTGGATTCTGAATTGAAGGATAATTGTCTTTTATAATAATAATTTCAGATGGTTTGGAAGCCACTTGGTATTTTTATGTGGATGACCTCCAAGGACTAACAAATCACTAATAGACTTGGACACTTAAGTTCACATCTTAAATATATAAGGCATAATTTTAATATTAAAATGCAAATCTACAAATATATAGCTAAGAACACAAGCTTATAAGATGAGCTGGAAAAAAATTAGTGATGTTTCACTCAGCGATTCTTTCTGACAAGAGATTAAAGCTGCCTGTGAGATCTTTCTTTGACTTGTGAGTTACTTAATTCATTTAGACGTTTCCAGCACTGCAAGCCATGACAAAGCAGATCCAATGTAATAAGCAGATTCCTGGTTGTCCTAATAAGGAGAAATAAAACCAAAACAATTAAATTACTGATTTTGACTTTCAAAAATAGTACTCCTCGATATTTAAGAATTTGGGCTGGGCACCAGTGGCTCATGCTTTTGTAACCCTCATTCTCAGGAAGCTGAGGTCTGAGAATCGAGATTCAAAGCCATCCCAGGCAGACAAACTGGAGAGACTCTTATCTCCAATTAACTAGCAATCTGGGCATAGAATGGAGGCATGGGGGAGGAAAATTCATCTTCCTTTTAAGAATCGACATTATTTGACAAGAATATAAAGAAATAGCCCTCTGTAAATATCAAGAGCATAGGAAATGTAGTCATTAGCAAAGGTATCAACTCTCGAACCAAAATTTTATTACCATGGAAGAGGAGGAAATCAAGACTGGGAGATGATTATCCATCTGGGACATAACTTATGCACACACACACCTCTGCTTCTCATAAGCCTAGTTTTCATGTCCTTCCATTTTCATTCAATGTCAATGTCCTGAGCCTTCTTAAAAATCTTCCTGTTTGTTATGGGAAACTAAGGAGAAAACAAAGGTCTTAAGGTTTATTGATGTTCCAAAGATATTTTTCTTCTTGTTTCACAATTTTTTTTATTGTGCTGAGGATCTGACCCAGGGCTTCCAGGATGCTGAGAAAGGAGTCCATCATGGCGCTGAGCTGATCCATAATCCTGTTTCACAATTCTTTTGTTGTTGGTGGTGGTGGTCGTGAGGCTTGAACTCAGAGCCTGGGTTTTGTCCCCCTGAGCTCTTTTTGTTCAAGGCTGGCACTCTACCACGTTAAGCCCAGGCTGACTTCAAACTGTGATCTTCATTGCTCAGCCTCCTGAGTAGCTAGGATTACAGGCATGTACCACTGACATCAGGCTTTGCTTCGTAATTCTTAAAGAGGGGAAGGTACAAGAACAAAACTCTTAGCTATGCACTCTATAAATTAGGTACATTAGTTATAGAGTGGTAGCTCCAAAACTGGTAAAGTCTAGTTTACTCCATTAGGATACAAACAAGCCTCTGTGGAAAGTGAAGTCGAATTAAAATGTGTGATGTATGAGTGGTTCTCTAGAGAGACTGCCAACACAGTGGAGATCCTGGAAGAAATATGAAGGTCTCTTAACACTAGAGGGCAGTGCCAGTGTTAGCTGGTAGGGTGCAGAGTTCAGCCAAAAGCTAAAGGAGTGGGTGGTCCCTTTACGATCTGTGCTATCAGTCTGCAGAGAAATAGCTGTCTGATGTAGCCGGACACATCCCACACTCTTCGTCTTAGGAAAGTTGGCTGACTGTAGTCTGAACTCAAAGTAGCTGTTAAACTCCTGGTTTTATGTGAATTTTAAAGTTCAGAAGTTGAAGTCAGTAGCTTAACTCTGGGGTCTAATAAAGTGCAATGACTTATTCTCAAGGAAGGGAGTTTCAGTCCAAGTTCTTGTCACAACAAAGTATACATCACTTACATAACCCACTGTGCATCTGGAATCACTGCAATATTATGTGACACTGAGCGGGTTTGCTCTATGTCCACACTTGCCCAGATTAATTCAAATTCCAACTTTCCAAAAGCACCAATGTGGAGGCAGGATGGTCGTCTTAGGTGTTCTTTATTTTTTCCTATCTGTGACGGTTTGCATTTGAAGCATTGTAAGAGGTTCATGTGCTCAGTCTCTGTTGGTGACATGATTTTTGGAGGTTCTAAACATTTAAGAGAGGAAACCTCGTCAGAGCAATAGGTCCCTGGTGGGAGGTACTTCTGAAAATGATAGCTGGTTCAAGTCTCTTCTTTCCACTCTGCCTTCCTGTCCTCCATGAGAAGAAAAGTCTCCTCCTGCTCCCTGTGACACCTGATGCCCTGCCTCCCTGCAGGCTCAGAACTAACAGAGCCAAGGACTATGGACCCAAACAGCTGAAGCTATGAGCCAAAATAATTCCTTCTAGTATTTAAGGTGTTTTCTCAGGTAATTTATCACGGTGATGAGCAAGCTAATTAGCATAATAGTCAGTGGTATACTATTGGTCAGCTATGTTTACATGTCTGTTAACATCAAGAATGTAGACACATTTAACAAATCTCAGGTTTTAATACAACATGGGAGCATTAGACACAATGGCAATTATCATCAACAACAATTATTTTTTTTTCCAGACTGATTTGTGAATTCAGCCTGCAGATTGAATACTAGTGAAAAATTGCAGCAACTTTCTGTTGAGGTGACAAGCTAGTTTGTAGAGCAACTGTGACCTGATTTCAAGTCTTGTGGTTAAGCAATAGTAACTGAGACAATGTGATATTGAAATAAAAATAGACAAATAGCTCAATGAAACAAAATGGAGAATATAGTAGACAACAACAATCAAACAGAAAGAGGAGTCTTTTCCATAAATGTTACTGAAGTGATTATACATATGTAAAAAGTGAGCATTGATCTATACCTTGAGCTGTATAAAAAATTAATTCAAAATAGGTCATAGTCTTAAGTGATCAAAAGCAGATCCATCAAAGTATAAATTAATAGATTGGGCTTCATGAAAAGTAAAAGCTTCTGCTCTTCAAAAGATACTATTATGAAAATGAAGAGACAAGTCACAAGGGAGACAAAAATAATTGCATATTTTACATCTGAAAAACTGTTTATATTTAGAACACATAAAGAAGTCTCCAAACCTAATAATAAGCAAACAACCCAATTTAAAAAGTAGAAGAATAGGTATGTAAGAGTTGAACACACATTTCATCAAAGAAGATGGTAAATGAGCACATGAACCAATGTTCATCAGTAATTGGGAATTATACATTAAAACCACTGATAGCATTACAATCTTACCAGAGCACAGAGAATTTAAAAGATTGGACATGAACAACTACTGACTGGGATGTAGAGACCATTACTTTTCAAACTTTTGGGTATTTCAGAAAATATTTAGCATACTCCTGCCATATAATCGAGCCACTGTGCTTCTTTTTCCAAAAGAAATGTACTGTGTGTCATGTGTACTTGGTATCAGAGTGCTTATAGCACCTTTACATATTCTCCCAAACTTCAAACAACTCAAATGTCTATCGAGATGAGCAGATAAATAAATTGTGGTATATCCATACAGAAAATTTTAGCATAGAAAATCATTCTGTACTGAAATAGAATAAGCTATCCATACATCCAGCATCTTTGATAAAAGAAACCAGACAAGAAGCACACATTATATATATTCCTGTTCAAGTTCTAGAAAATGCCAAGTAACCCATAGTGACACAAACCAAGTTAGATTGTTTCTGGAGTGGAATTTTAAGGAAAGGCTCACTATAAGGGGGTACCAGGAGGAAGCATTTTGGAGCTATGAAACTGTTTTGTGAGTGATTATTATGCAGATATTTATATCCTCCATTTGTTAAAACTCACAGGAATCCGTGATAGTAAGGCTTAAAATTAATTATCAATAAATGTTTTTAATAAAAAAATTCAGAAACATACATTCATTTTACTCACTGTATTCTCCCTGTTGTCAGTGTTGTTCCATGTTTTGCCATGGTGTCAGACACTTTTCTCTCCAAGGTTGACGTGTGAAAGGTGAGATAATACACCTTCTGGGACTATAAATACTAGCACCTTCTGATTGCTATTTGAGACACATCTGGCTGTAACTCCACACTTGGAGGGCATTCATCCTCAGAAAGCACCAACAGCCTCAGCCCTGACAGAAGAGTTTTTGCTTGCTTCTGACAGCTTGAAGCCAATGGATCTATTCTAGTATCAGCTTGAGAAAATGGCCCCCTGGACCATTTGGACATTGTCTTCTGTGGATCCCCAGCGTTTGGTTCATTGCTAGCATTCTGTGGTCAACTGATTTGCTTTTATGTGTTGTGGCCTATACTTTCATTTACTCCTTTTCCTTATTTTTTTCATTCTGTTTTTGTGTATGTTATAATAAACAGTTTGGAATGAACTTTGGAACTGTTTATTTTCATTCCATTTCACTCATTTGATTTCAGAACTCTTTGCCTCTCTAGAGGAGAAATTATAATCCTGGAAGTTAAACTGCAACCAGGTGTCAGGGTGCCAGCCACCATGGTCAGCCCAGTCCCACAGGGAGAACACTGAAAAGGAAGGAAGGAAAGGCAAAAGTCTGGTTCACATTTGTCTTTCTGGCTACTCAGGAAGCTGTGATCCAAAGGATCATGATTCAAAGCCATCCTGGGTAGAAAAGTCCATCCAGCTCTATCTCCAAATAATGCAGCAAAAAGTAGCGTTGGTGATGTGACTCCAGTGGTAGAGCACCAACAGAGCAAACAAGGCAAAAGTGTGCAAGGCACTGAGGTCAAACCTTGTACTGCACCCTCCCCTAAGAGATCCATTTAACTTGTGCCAAAGCTACAATTTCTAATATTTAAAAGAATGACTGGATTTCCTTTAGGCAATTCCTTAGCACATATCCTCACAACAATACTTATGTATTAACACCTGTGAGTTAAAGCAAGGATCTAGAGTATAAAGCAGGTGTTGCATCTTACCTTGTACAAGATTAGAAGCATAACAAGAACACATTCAATCTCAGAAAATCATGTCTACACCTACAAATGAGTGCAATCCATGTCACTACACATGTTTTGAAGTGGTCAGCAAGCAAATTCTCCCTATGATGAAACTTCCATTTCACAACAACAATAACAACAACCAAACAAACAAACAAAACACACATAGATAAGAATGGTGGATAGATGCTTCAGACTTAAATCTTCACATTTTAGTAGAAAATATATTACTGGCACTTCGGGTTCCAATTTGGCTTGAGGAATAAAAAAAAAGTGGTTCATTCTGTTACATAGAAAATAGTCACTTAGGGGCTGGGAAGGTGGCTCAGTGGAAGAGTGCTTGCCTTGCAGGCATGAGGCGCTGGGTTTGATTTCTCAGCACCACATAAACAGAAAAGGCTGAAAGAGGCACTGAGGTTCAAGTGGTAGTGCAATATCCTTGAGCTGAAGAGCTGAGGGACAGTGCCCAGGCCCAGAGTTCAGGCCCCACAACCAACAACAACAACAAAAAGTCACTTAAAACAGCTATGCTGAGCACTTTGATAAATTACCATATATGTATTATATATTATATATATATCATATATATTACTAGCATTTATCAGTGAATAAGAGAGTACTTCATAAGTGTCACATGGCATATCTCTGGCAAAGTTTGGAATCTTCACTATAAAGCATAACCACTGTCATTTTAACTTTAAACATTTCAAGACAAGCTTGAATAGTTACCCATCAGCCCTCTCTCCAGTCCCACCTCCAGCTGACAATGCCTCCTTCACACTATATCTATCCATCTGTATAGCTAATATATTATCTATCTACATCCATTGTATGTATATATATAGTCTGGTGTTAGTCCTGGGGCTTGAACTCAGGGCCTGGTTACTGTTCCTGAGCTCTTTTGCCCAGGGCTAGTGTGCTACCACTTGAGCCACAGAGTCATTTCCACGCTTTGTTACTTGGGTAGTTAATTGGGGATAAGAGTCTCATGGATTTTCCTACCCAGGCTGGCTTCAAACCAGGATCCAGAGATCTCATTCTCCCAAGTAGCTAGGATTACAGTACTTACTTGGCTTGTATACATATTTTCAGGTAAGTAAAATACAAGATTTCTAGTCTAACTTGAATTTCAGATGCGCAATATAATTTAGTGTTGGCGTAATATGGACAGAATTATTTATTTTATGTAAAATTCAAATTTAAATAAATATCCTGGTTGCTGCTGCTTTTGGCTAAGTCTGACAACCCCAATTATCTATCCACCTATATAGCATATGCCGCATCTATTCTAATGCAGTGTAACTTCGAGAACTTCCCAGCTGAACTGTGTGTAAATGATTACCTAAGGAATTAAATACAATAGTCAACGCCTGAAAATTACTTAATATGCGACAAGTGACAGGGGCAACTACCCAAAATGAAGCTTTTCTTTCAAAATAGCTGAATTAAGCCAACACTATGGGCAATAGCAGACTGACCGCTCTTCTCTGAGACCACTGATGGTTCCAACAGAAAGAAACGTAATTAGCATACACTGCAGAGGGGTTCTTACAAAAGTGGGATAATCACTTAGCTATCAGATCAAAAAAAGAATAGATGACTAGAAAAAAAATATTGCCAGGCACTGGTGGCTCACACCTGTAATCCTAGCTACTCAGGTGATCTAAGGATCCCAGTTCAAAGCCAGCCCAGTCAGTGGGACTTTTTTTTTGGGGGGGGGTCCAGTCGTGGGACCTGAACTCTAGGCCTGGGTGCTGTCCCTCAGCTCTTCAGCTCAAGGCTAGCACTCTACCACTTGAGCCACAGCACCACTTCCGGCTTTTTTTCTTTTTGCGTATGTGGTGCTGAGGAATCAAACCCAGGGCCTCATGCATGCAAGGCAAGTGCTCTACCACTGAGCCACCTTCCCAGCCCATCAATGAGACTTTTATTTCCAATTAACCACCAGAAAATTGGACGTGGCACTCTGGTTCAAAGTGGTAGAGTGCTAGCCTTGAGCAAAAGGACTTGGGGCAGCACCCAAGCCCTGAGTTCAAGTCCCATATATACATATAAATTTATATATAAGTGTATGTGTGTGTATATGCATACATTTATATATAAATATACATATATATTACATATACATATATTAAATACATACATTTACATATACATAGATACACATTTATATGCATGTACATATATATGTATACATACTATTTTTTATCCTGCTAATCCTTTATGCTAAGAGAAGATTCTAGGATTGCTGCTGCCTACCTTTCTCATCTGGGTTATAAGTCGATCTTGAACAGATCAAGAGTTGAAACTGGGGGAGGACAGATGTTCACGTGGCCTTGGGCTCTGGGCAGCAGGGGACACAGTGAGGGGAGGCCTTTCTCTGAAGTTTAGAGAAGGCTGGGACCACGCAGAAGTACAAAGAAGATTGAAAAAAGCTTGGACCAACCCCCTCCCCCAGGAATCTCCTTACTGTCCAGAAAAAATAGAACTAGCCTATGATCCTGACAGCACGCTTGTGCTACATACCAGGAGTGGGTGGAGGGAATCAAAGTTGGCATGCAAACCAGATTCCTGCAAGGGCTTGTCTTCTGCAGCATTATTCACAATAGTTGAGTTGGGGGGTCAGCCTAGATGGCTATCAATACATGGATGGATAAAGAAAATGGGATATATAGAAACAAGAGAATATTGCTAAACCAGAAAGAACGAAATCATGTCATTTACATGGAAATTGACAGAATTGGAGATCATTATCTTAAGCAAAATAAGTGAGATTCAGAAAGGAAAATATCTTGTGTTTTCCTTTAGATGCAAAATTTAATTTAAAAAGTTAAATACATGAAGGTAGAGGGTAACTATTTGGGAATAGATAGGGGATGTACTGGAAGGGGTGCTACAGGGTACGGGGAGGAGCAGTGAATATGATCAACATACATCACACATATGTATGAAAATGTCAAGACAAAAGCAATGAAAATGTACAAAAAAGGTGGGAATAATGACACGTGCCTGTGATTCCAGCTCTTGGAAGGCTGAGTTAGGAAGATTGGAAGTTGAAGGCCAATCTAAATGACATAGCCAGATCCTGTTTTAAAAATCCAAAACAAGGGGCTGGAAAAGTGGCTCAGTAGTAGAGTGCTTGCCTTGCATGCCTGAGGCCCTGGGTTTGATTCCTCAGCACCACTAAGCAAAAAGAAAAAAGCCAGAAGTGGCGCTGTGGCTCAAGTGGTAGAGCGCTAGCCTTGAGCTGAAGAGCTGAGGGACAGCGCCCAGGCCCAGAGTTCAGGCCCCACGACCGGACCAAAATAAATAAATAAATAAATAAAAATAAAAAAAAAATCCAAAACAAAAAGAGAAACAAAAACAAAACAAGAAAAAAAATGTGAGCCACACAAAATATGGCGACCAAAACTATAAAGCAAATGAAATTACAAATGCAGACAGATTGAAATGCAATTTGGGCAGGTTGAGTTTTATTCAAAGCTGTCACTGGCAATAAGAACAACAGCAGATCCCTGTCCCGTGCGTTGAATGCCTTCATATGCTCACTAGACAAAAGGAGCATTTGCCTAAGGATCTACACAAGGCCACCACACATTCATGTGGTTAGTGCATGTGTACAGGACTCAGGTTGATATAAATGTGTTGCACCAGTTGAACCAATCCCCTGGAAGTGCAGGCTCAAATCCCTATGGAAGCTCCAGGGAAGGACATGACCTACTAGATAAACCCTTCACAAGAAGTTGATAAAGACACATGGAGACTGAGGGTTAAGTAGTTCAAGTAGACTAACCAGTGACTGTCGTTCCACAGATATGCAGAATCCTCCTCTATCTCTTCTAGTAGATGGTATTATATGCATTTACTTTTATCAATTCACAAAACACATACGAAACTGATCATGTCTTTGACTATAAAAAACTTAACAAAATTGAAGTTGAATAAAGAAAATAAAGAATTTTTTTTAATATTACTATCCTTAATCATGCTCTAAAAAGGGGAAATATAACATTAAAGTTTTAGTATTTGGGAAGTTAAAGGCTGAATTAACAAGAAGTTAAAAGTGAAAACATTAACTTTTAAGAAAGCAGTAAAATGGGATAGTAAGAGCTAATTCAAAGTGGTCTTTGTGTGTGTGTGTGTGTGTGTGTGTGTGTGTGTGTGTGTGTGTGTGTGTGTGTGTGCACATGCATGTGCCTACTGGGGCTTGAACTAAAGGCCTTACATTCTTGCTTGGCTTTTTTTTTTTTTTGTTCAAGGCTGGCACTCTACCACACCTCCATTTCCTTTGTCTTTATTATTAAAGAAAAACAAGGGGAGTGAGTACCCATCACCAGAAATTACACTTAAAGGACAACAAAGGAAACTAAAAAGGATTAATTATAATAAAAGCTGAAAGTAATGAACTAGGACATTAAAAACTAGAACATAAAAAAAGGAAACAGAAAGGGTAAGTAAATCCCAAAGTGTTTTTATTTTCCAAGACCAGTAAAGCACATCAAGTCTGAAGCTAAGTCGGGACAGAGTGCAAGTTCGCACACAGAAAAGCACTTTAAAAACCAAAGACGATTCTGAATGGAAAAGACACATAAGTACAGACACACATGTGACCCAGAAGACTTCTAAGCGATTACTGTTTGCCCTGTTCTGGAGAAAATTTGAAAACACACAAGCGATGAATGATTTCCTAACAAAATATAAATGACAGAAACTTCCCATCACTGTAGAAGATATCAGAGCAGTGATTAAGAATGTATCATGGAGCAAAGCACAATGACCAGATGGTTCCATCTTTGAAGAACAGATGATTCCCATGTGATTTAAACAGTTCCAGGCCATGAGAGAGAAAAAAAATACTTTCCATTCATTTCATGAAGCCAGGTTCATTTTAATTCCAAAGCTTGATATGGTATTTTTTAACTATGCAAGATTCATCCCCCTTAAAATGCAGACATAAACATGGCCAGTATATTAGCAAATAAAATACAGGTATCTCTCAGTCTTAGGTCAGTTTCCCTGGATAAGCACTGAGTAGAGGGATGTGTGCCCATAGCCCATACCCAGGTAGAGACTTGGTATGCAACAGGATTACAGCTGTGTCTTCTAACTATGCTGTCCCACGGAAGCTCAGCACCAGTGCTGGGATGAAGGCCGGCTCCCCAAGGAGGAAGTCACCCTGGAGCCTCAACACATCCCACAGCTGGAGACAGGAGTCTCCTGCGGACGGTGGCATCTGAAGGAACAGTGTCTGCCAGACTCTGGTGAGTGGAGTTGAAAGCAATAGTATCAGTGAGTCGATTTCCTTCTGGATTACCAGTGTGTTTAGCTATGTAAAAAAAATGCAGTGTGTGTGTGTGTGTGTGTGTGTGTGTGTGTGTGTGTGTGTGTACATGCATGCGTGGTAGTCTTGGGGCTTGAACTCAGGGCCTGGCCACTGTCCCTTAAAATTCCTGCTCAAGGCTAGTGCTCTAATACTTGATCCACAGCTCCATTTCCAGCTTTTTGCTGGTTTCTTCAGGATCAGTTTCTCACCGACGTTTTTGCTTAGGCTGACTTTGAACTGAGATCCTCAGATCTCAACCCCCTGAGGAGTTAGCCAGTGAGCCAACAGCACCCAGCAATGAATAAATGAAAATGTATTAAAAAGCACGTAATTGGGCAATAGTTAATGGCCTTGGGTTTAATCCAGGATCACAAATAATAATAATCACTGTAAGATGCTAAAAGAAGGATTTCTTTGATTTGCTAATTCGTTGATCATTTCCAATACGTAGTACAGAACTATGAATGCATCGTATGTTCTGACTTTTTGCTTATTTCTCTCTTTCTTTCTTCCTCTCCCTTTCTTTCTTTCTCTGTTTCTTTCCCTCCTTTCTTTCTTTTTTTCTTTCTTTTTCTTTCTCTTTCTCCTCTATCCTCACCTTCCACCATCAATCACAGTACATTTAAACAGAAAAGATAAAAAGTAATATTATGGCGCTGTGTAGAAATGGATTTTAAGTTTGTCCCAGATTTGTTTCAGGAATAAGCAACCTGCACTTCCAGATTCTCTTTTACATAGGCATGTGTTTGAGAGTTTTTAATTTAGTTAAACACGTCTATCACCATATTATCTTGGTCTTTCTTTAAACCAATACCAATCTTCCTTGGAGATAGTTACCTCCAGAAGGATAAAAATATGTAAGGAAATGCAAGAAAGATCACATCAAACTGACCAAGTGTTCAAGGAGAAAGCATGTAGAGGGATGTTAAGTACATGGGGCGAATCAGCACCTATTTGTCAGGAGTTGAACTAGGTCTCAACCAGCAGAAGGACTCAGCACTTCTAACACTGAAATTCCCGTCTGGTTTTCATGATTGCTGGAGCCTTGGTTTGACCTGTGTAGGACCTAGCAACTCTGCAACTCTGGCTTGCCTCATGGAAGACATCAAGCGTCTGGGGTGTTGGGGCCTCTGACCCTCACGTGCACATGGTCCAGTTCAGCTGTGGAGTATTGGGGCCTCCCCTCCTGTGAGGGAAGCACATTGCCATACATACACCCCAGTAATCTCCTGCCAAAAGCTACCCAGAAGCTACCCTTCTGGACCCAAAGTTCTAAAAATGAATTGAATTTAGTGTTTGAAGAGCAGCCAAGAGTAACGTTTATTTTCCATTTGGAAGGCAGAGCTTCATGAAAATTCAAAGGATAATAGAAGAAATGTTATTGATAAGTATCAACTCCTGATAAGGGGCCCATAGAACTTCATGTTTAATGACTACAAGCTCTGTCTTGCACAGTGACTTCCTGTGCCTACCATGTTGAGCACTTTAGTTATGGAAAATAAAGCTACCTTTCCTCTGGGTGATGCTTATATGAGCGTGTCTAAGGTCATCTTCTGCCATTTTCTTCTTCAATGTGTTCCATTCTGAGGAATCTTCCTTTAAGGTGACCCATTCTTTTATAGATCTAAATTAATATTTGTTGAGAAAAGTATTGATGACTTACTCCTACTCTCAATATGATAAACTAGTACAAGATGGACCTAAAACTGTCTGAAATCTGTACTATTAAGAGGACAATTTGCAGTCATAAAATTTTAAGGGCCAAAGAAATGGCTGGATGCTGGTGTTTCATTCGTGTAATCCTAGCTATGCAGGATGCTGAGATCTGACAATTGATGTTCAAAAGCCAGCTCAGGTAGCAATGTCCATAAGACTCTTATCTCTGATTAACCAGCAAAAAGCCAGGAGTAGTGGCTCAAGTGGTAAATCGCCAGCCTTGAATGGAAGAATCCAAGTAAAAATGTGAAGGCCTGAAATCAAACCCCAGTTGCAGTCCAATAACCACCATGAAGCCAAAGGAGAAAAAAAACAGATCCGGGCTTTGGGTTTTTGTTGTTTATTTTTAAGAAAAAAAAAACAAGAAAACATCTCACTAAGTGAACCACACTTATTCCAAGCAGTTGAGATTGTCACCTGATCAACTCAAAGGCCTAGGCTAGATAGGCTCTTCGAATCCTTTTCCAACTTCATATTGCTTTGGCTCATGGGTATAAAGATCCCTCATCATTCTTTGCCAGCCAGAACATTTGTAAGGAAATGTAAATGATGCTGAAGTCAGCAGATTGCCAATTCTTTATAAGAAACCGATTGCTTCTGACCTTGAGATAATTAATGTCATACTTTCCATCCATTTGGTGCTATGTTCTCAAGTCTCTTTTCATTTTAGTTCTCCATGAATCCTTCGGTGGAAAACTGGAACAGCATTTAACTACACAGAGGTAGGTACATGGTGTGGGTATACATGTTATGTTTTCATGACTTTCTTCATCTTGTTAATTCAGAGTAATATGTCCCTATTCAACAGGTCTAATAACCAAGGCAAACTTAAGGTAATGAACTAAACGCATTATTATATAACATACTTCTAGCAAACATGATTGGCTCTTATTTGTATTTTATTCCCGTGTAAACAAAGCTGACTATGTTTGTGCCTGCCTGTAATCCTAGCACATGTGAGGCTAAAGCAAGATGACTGTAATTTGAGGCTGGCCTGGGCTAAGTAACAGAGGAATGGATGAAGAAAATGTGATATCTTCACACATGGAGTTGTACTCAGACATAAGAAAAATGAAATTATATCCTTTGCAGGCTCGTGGATGGTATTGAAGATCAACATGTGAAGTGACATAAGCCAATGTCACAAAGCCTTAAAGATGACACATTTCCTCTCAGGTGTGGAACACAGATGGGAGAAGTAAGGACATGGCAGTAAAAAAGAACTATTAGAGCTTTGCAGGGTGCCTCTGAGAGGAAGGAGACTCAAGGGGTGAACGTGAATGTATGGAAAACACAGCAAAACTCCTACTTTGTACAATTAATCAAAGGTGCAAAGAAGCTAATCTTTCAAATAATTTCTATCATTTCCTCAGAACAAACAATCGGCCACATTGTAGATTCAACCCTGCAAGGTGGCTTGATTATTCTTTCTCACTGATAAAGAAAGGAAGACATTACGTAGTGTGCACATGGAGTTCAGAGCACCGACACAGTTCCTGGAACTAAGCTTGATCCCCAGCCCAGTCAGCTGAGACTCAAATCCTGCTGACCCCAGAAGCTCGGGATGAGTGATCGAGGGCAGCTGGCCCGTTGGCCATAGAGAGAGTCCATCAATCAAACACTTATAAAATGATGTCATGTGTAAAACATCACTCAATATTCAGATGACATTTCAGATCACTGACTCTCATGAAGGCTTAGTCACATTCCAGAAGCAAGCATTGCAGTTATCCAGGATTATGACCAAATTTGAGTAATTATCTTTTAATAATATAATTTAAAAATTATACATCATCCTCACCAATGCCAACTTTTTATTTCCCAATTTCCCAATGTAAAGTGTAATTTACTATATGGTACAATGTACGTTTCCTACAGAAATTACATCTTCTTTTCTTCTTAATTACAGGCTCAATCTTCCCATAATTTGTACATAACCAAAGAGAGCAGGAAAATGCAATGGTAGGAGGCAAACCATAGGCAGTCAACTAGCTTTCTCTAGGCATGTTAGAAAAGTGTTTCCTCCCCATACAAAAATCTGGGCATCCGTCAACCACTCAGTGTTTCTCAACTCTCTCCACTTTAGAGTTCTCCTGGGAACATTAAACAAGCAAACGGGAAGAACATGGCGGCCAAGCATCATTCCCCAGGGATTCTGCTTTCATTGGGGTGGGATGGGGCCCATTGCCTTCTCAATCTCCCCTGGGCTGAAAACCACTAAGAATCATGTTAGCCTATGCTTAGTTTCTTGTTTTGAAGAGAGTGGCTGGTATATGCGGAGTCAAGAAGCCTGTTCAGAGCCATGAAGCCGGACTGAAAGGGATAAATGGATGCCAGAAGAAGAGTCAGACAGCAGCAACCAGGCTGACCACAGGCTCATAAATGAGAGTTGACAGTGTGAAATGCTAAGTAGGGTCTAAGAGGTTGCCTTTCCTTGCTCAAATACGTCAGTATCATTTGTCAGGGACTTGTAAATTACCAGGATGTTGGAGTAGATAATTGACTTACTTCAAGACACAGTGGATTTGAAAGCAGAAGTTATAGTTACGAGCTCTTCATAATATTATGGACCAGCTTTACTTTCAAGTTCAAGTTTTTAAAAAGCCTTAGTAGACAGGGCTAGGTGCTGGTCGCTTATGCCTGTAATTGTTGCTACTCAGGGGGTTGAGATCTAAGAATCACCACTCCTAGACAGCCTGGACAGACAAATCTGTGACACTCTTCTTTTTTTTTTGGTCAGTCGTGGGGCTTGAACTCTGGGCTTGGGCGCTGTCCCTGTGCTCTTCAGCTCAAGGCGAGCGCTCTATCGCTTGAGCCACAGCGCCACTTCCGGTTTTCTAATGGTTTATTGGAGATAAGAGTCTCACGGACTTTCCTGCCCGGGCTGGCATTGAACCGCGATCCTCAGATCTCAGCCTCCTGAGTAGTTAGGATTACAGGCATGAGCCACCAGCGCCCGGCATCTGTGACACTCTTATATTCAATTAACTAGCAAAAAGCCAGAATTGGAGATGTGGCTCAAGTGGTTGCTCAAACTTGAGCATACAAAGCCAAGTAAGATCTGAGTTCAAACCCCAGGCTTGGCACTGAGGGAAATGGCAAAAGGGGAAATGTTAGGTGGATAGGGACAAGTGGGGAACTGGTGTCTTGGTTTAAAATGGCACGCAAATTTAGTAGGTAAGGTGAGGTCTTCCTTTTGGTGGGCAAAAGGCAGGGTTTACTGTAAGCACGTGGTGTTGCCCAGATTACAACCTATCTGTTTTATCCCTCTGTCTTTAACTCAACAATCCAGGAAGGGTTAGGCTGTTAATGGGAGGGGGACCAGATGCATTTTTTTTATTCCAGGAACTAGGCCCATCAAGTCTAAAATCCCTAAAACAAAGGCAAAGCTCAAAATGGAATCATACCAGCTTGGGCCCCATCTCAGGGTCCACTTCACTGAGACCCTGGGAAGCCACAATAATGGTTCTGATGAAAGCAAAACCCCTGATGACTGGAGCAGACTGGAGGATGGCACTGCTCTGGGGTGAGGGCAGCAGTGACCAACCACACAGCAGATAGCTGAGACTCATCCCAAAGGACTATCCAAGAGGGACGCCATGAGTGTGCAGTGGGCTGCTGGTTACTGGGCCCCACGTTTCACTCTTACACTGAGATGTCTGTATGTCTCTGTTGTCTTCTTCTTGCCAGGGCAGTGGGCCTCACGTGGCCCAAGGTGGCCTCCAAATGCGGAATCCTGGTGGGAGACTTGGATCCACCCACCAATAGTTAAGAGTCTCTCTGAACCTCTGGCACCCTATACTCACTTTCACATAAACTTGGCCTCTGCTTCCATTTCTCTTGCCTCATAATTCCTTATTTGATGGAGAGAAAGGACCCATAGGTATCAGCACAATAGAATAGAATAGAATAGAATAGAATAGAATAGAATAGAATAGAACTTAGTAGATATGGCTTTCTTTGATTCCTACTAGTTCTCACAGAGGGGAAAATTGTGTGTGTGTGTGTGTGTGTGTGTGTGTGTGTGTGTGTGTGTGTACACATTTTTTTTTTTTGGTCAGTTGTGGGGCTTAAATTCTGGGCCTGGGTGCTGTCCCTCAGCTCTTCAACTCAAGGAAAGCACTCTACCACTTGAGCCACAGTGCCACTTCCAGTTTTCTGAGTGGTTTATTGGAGATAAGAGTCTCACGGACTTTCCTGCCCAGACTGGCTTTCAACGGTGATCCTCAGATCTCAGCCTCCTGAGTAGCTAGGATTATGGGCATGAGCCACTGGCACCAGACATATATATATATATATATATATATATATATATTATATATTATATATATTTACATATAATAGATTATCTGTTATATATATTAATACAATGGCTACTTTGACAACTTTGTCAGCTGGAAAAAGACTCACTAGAGATGACTCTCGTTGATCTTCATTTTGATCTAAAAGATATAGTTAAGGATTTTCCTTAATTTCTCCCAAAAGAACAAAACCATTTGATTAAAAAGGTCTGGGCTTGGTGGCTTACACTTGTAATCCTAGCTACACAGGAGGAACACAATTCAAAGCCAGCCCATGTAGGAAACATCCATGGCTCTTTGGCTCTTAATCTCTAATGAACCACTAAAAAGCCAGAAGTAAATGGAGCTGTGGTCCAAGTGGTCCCAAGAAAACCCATTCACAAGTAAATAGTAGTAGTTAGGAATACATGATCCTGTTCAATTCCTTATAGCAAACACACTTCATAGGGAAAATGCTTCAAGGACTGCCAGGGTGAATGACAGATGGCTGTGGCCACAGATAATTCACTGTCTGGTGGTTCCCTGCTGACATTACCTGGACTGCAGTGGACTTGGGGCTGCGTGGGGGCTGCCAGAATGACTGATAAGCTGCAAAACTGGTAGTTGACCCACTCTGAACTCCCCAGATCAGGTGGGCAGGTGTGAAATCTCAGCACAGAACTCCAAAGAAGGTAGGCACCCATTCTGTTCCAAAAAACAACCTCCTGAAGGCACAGTGGTCGCACAATCCCCTGCATATGGAAGTGTTTGGCTTCAAAAGTTTGATAGTGCTGGAGGCTGGTGGCTCACACCGGTAATCCTAGCTACTCAGGAGGCTAAGATCTGAGGATCGTGGTTCAAAGCCAGCCTGGGCAAGAAAGTCCGTGAGATTCTTATGTCTAATGAACCACCAGAAAACCAGAAGTGGTATTGTGGCTCAAGTGGTAGAGTGCTATGAAGAGCTGAGGGACAGCACCCAGGCCCAGAGTTCAAGCAATATGAACAATAAGAACAAGTTTGATAGTTCTGTAGAAACATCACCACACTCAAGATAATAACTGATATGCAGCCGCTTAGACATGGACATAAAATGGAAAACTCTTCAAGGCCTAGAGTCACTCATGGGAAAAAATTTAGACAACAGAGAGACATAAATAGTAACCATGGAAGGAGGCGATCACATGCTCAGAGAGAAACACACTGCACTGTCATTACAACTTTTTGACTCACACACTCAGAGTTGACCTCTGCCTTGCAGGCTGTTCTGAGTAAGTGGACTTTCTCACAGGCAACTTAAGAGTACCCAAACCAAAGGCACATGCAAACCACTTTTAGTCTACTTGTATTGAGGTGTTTTGCTTTGTTGTTTTGCCAGTTCCAGGGTTTAAACTCAAGACCTGCTTGGCTTTCTTGCTCCTGACCAGCATTCTACCATTTGAGCCCTGCCTCCAGCTCAGCATTTTACTGGTTAATTGAAGATGGAGTCTTGTAGTCTTTTTGATGGGAGTGGCTTTGATCCTTGAGGTTTCAGCTTCCTAAGCAGCTAGGATTACAGGCAGGAGCCACCAGCACCTGCCCAAAAGTATATTTGTGTCAGGGACTTATACTCTTTTGTGTTGCTGTAAGTCAATCAAAAGTAGGAGAAAAGCTTGGCATCCATGCCTTCATCTTTCATCTGTCTCTGCCTAGGCCCTTTTCCCTAACTATAGGAAAGGCAGGATGGATGGATGATACTATAATAACAAAGGACTGAACTACCTCTAAGGAGCTGCCTCTATGGAACAGCTTCACAGGACAAATGACTCCAAATGAGGACAGTTACCCACAGTGATAAGGCAGTACCTTGGACTAGGAAAAGTCATCTCATGGAAACAAGATTGCTCCCCAAGAGCGATGAGGTTTCTGTGGAACCCTCGAGACTCAGAACTGAGATAATGACCATCAGGCCACATCTGTAACTCAATCTTTATGCATTCCTTTTGCCCCTTTCCCCTAATTCTTCCTCTACTTAATCTTACTGTTCATGGCTGTACTTTGAAGATGAACTGGAGTGCTATCTTCATGTGGTATGACTATGTACTATTCATAATATACCTTCTATGTATTTATGTATGCATGTATGTATGTAGGTAGGTAGGTAGGTAGGTAGGTAGGTATTTTGGTCAGTCATGAAACTTGAACTCAGGGCCTGGGTGCTGTCCCTGAGCTCAAAGCTAGCACTCTACCACTTGAGTCATAGCACCACTTCCGGGTTTTGAGTAGTTAATCGGAGGTAAGAGTCTCACATGGGCTTTTCTGCCTAGGGTGGCTTCAAACTGCCATCCTCAGATCTTAGCCTCCTGAGTAGCTAAGATTTACAGGTGTGTGAAACCTGTACTTTTTTGTTGGTGGTAGGATGTGTGTGTGTGTGTGTGTGTGTGTGTGTGTGTGTGTGTGTGTGTGTGTGTGTGTGTGTGTGTGTGTGTGTGTGTGTCTTAGAAATAGGATCTCACTATTTAGTCCTCACTAGCCTCAGACTCACTTAGAATCCTCTGGCTTCAGTCTCCTAAGTACTATGACTATGGGCATGTGCCACCATACTCAGCTTCAATACTGTTCTTTTGTTTCTGAGCAGAACCTTCCAGATGAATTTGCAGGAAGTGGTTGAAAGCCAAATTACCACCATCTCTTGACAGTCAACTTGGTTCACGATGATCTCACCAGAGTAGTGAATCTCCACCCAGGGCCTATTGTCATTTTCCATGGGCTAGATGGAAAAGGATGTCCTGGAATGAAGAATGGACTGGCTTCCTCTACATTGAAAGACAATTCTCATCTATGTGATGCAGAAGATTCTTCAACAAAACCTTCTGGTTTTGTTTGTTCAGAGACAGGTTCTGCTTTGGGAACTACCCCTAGTACTCACTCTCCTTAGTCACTGCCAAAGGTAATATGTTTTCCCCTCTTCTCTCTCCTAGTCCTGCTTATTGGATTTGCACACATCCAGTTACAAACCCATTGCATTTGCTGCAATATACAGATTGTTCAAAATTGTTCATCATATCTAGCATAGATGTGTCACGACATCTATGTTCCCTACGGACACTGCTTTTAAGGCATTGACTTGATGTCTTGTTTTTTCATTTCCAGTCCATTCAAAATATTTTTCTCATGTCCTTTTTGGTTTCTTCAACCTATGGATTATTTTTTTAAAAAGTGTGGTTAATGCCAAATATTGACTGATGCTTTTTTACTCATCTTTTTGTTATTGATTTCTAATTTAATTCATTGTGGTCAGAGAACATACTTTATGTGGCCTATATACTTTCTAAGTTACTGAGACATTTTTATGAGACCCTATTCTAGGGTCTACCTTGATAAATGTTCCATGTGAAACTTGAAATGAAAGCACACTTTGGTCTTGTTGGATGCAGTAATCTATAAATGCATTTAGTTTTGTCCCTTTATTACTAGGTTTGGAAGCCAGCTATAAAAACTACTAAATATTTTTGTGACATCTCTTTTAGAAAAACATTTTTTAACAGTTTTCCTTTGATGAAACACTTGTTTTGTGAACTTCTTATTTTGGGAAAGCACAGAGAATTATTTGAAGTTCCCAAGTAGTATGCTAGACAGGTAGATTAGCACCACTAAACCATAAAGAGGAAGCACGCTCTTTATTACCTAGTGACTTTAATCTGGAAAATTATACTAATTTTTTTGTATGGCAGTGTCAGGGCTTGAACTCAGGGCCTGGTATTGTCCCATAGCTTTTTTCTCAAGGCTGATACTCTACCACTTTAGCTACAGCTCCACTTTTGGCTTTTTTGGTGGTTAATTGAGGATAAGCTCTTACATACTTTCCTGCCTGTGCTGGCTTCAAACTGGAATCCTCAGATCTCAGCATCCTGAAAAACTAAGATTACAGGCAGGAGCAACCAGCACCCAGCTTAATTCTATATTCTTAAAAATATTTATCAATGAGATTTTCAAGCAATTTATTTTAATATATAAGAAAAAAATCAAGCTTACCATAACTGAGAACAATCGAAATACTGTCCACTAGATAAAATTGCTTCTGTTCTTTGTGATGTGTTTGTGTCATTATATAGCATGCAGTCATTAATACTGTTCCCAGTGCCCTGTGAAGAACTTTACATGTTTATCACAATTTCACCTATGACATTATAATCATTTCCAAACTCAAGCCATGAGAGAACACCATGGAAAACATGTCAGGGTGACATGGGATATAGAGGACTCTCTAACATCCTCACTCTAACTGTGCTAAGATGGACACCTAAGTTTGTTTTGCCAATGCCAGCTGACTCCTCCAATTTGATTCCCGGACTTCAAGGCTGCTCCCCACCGCTCTTCTGCTCAAACCTGCTCAGTGCCAGCTCCAGAAGCTAGCCCCTCCCCTTCAAACTACCCAGGTCTCTTTGGGTTGGCAATTTGAACTCAGTTTGGCCTGTTATGATCCAACACTTCCTTAAGAAGTAATTTCCAGTGTTGGGGATTTAGCTCAGTGGAGGAGCACTTGTCTAGCAAGTGCAGGGCCCTGAGTTCTGAGGAGAAAAGCAAAACAAATTAAAATTAAAAAAAGAAGAAAGAAAAGGAAAAAAAATCAAAAGAAAAATAACCTAAAGCAATTCTGAATAATTCTCTTTGTCTAGATGCCTAGGCCCCTGGATAAATTGCCTCGAGATCCTCATCTGTGCCAGGCCTGGCTAGAATTCCTACCCCTGAGCCCATCCTAAGCTTGCATTAGACACACAGGAATTAGAAATGTGACCTACCACATGGCCATAACAACAAACTTTATCTCTAAAGGTACTGGTTTCTCTTTGCACAGTTAGGCTTATTAGAAAACTAGTAAGAACATGGTATCCATATCTATGTCCTGGTAGTTTCTACCTGGTAGTCCTGGTTCTTCTTTGTTGTCCAAGGAAGATCAGTTCCTTTTCCCTGTGACAGCATCTTCAGAGGGTGAGAAGTCCTCCTGACTTTTATCTCCAGTGTTCCAGCTAGATAGAAGCACTCCTCCAATAACCTGGTTTTTAGGTTTGGCTATTTTGATCCTCCCTTTCTTAGAGCCTGATCTACTGGTGTAAATAATAGAGGTAGCTGATTTCAGTGTCGATGGATACATGGCTAGAAATGTATAGAACAGAAAGCTGGAAGTACAGGATTGTTCTAAAGGGGGAATCAGCTCCTCAGATTCAAATTACTGCTGGGCAAAGTGAGCCCAGATTTGCCAGATCTTACCAGGTTTCTTCGAGAATCAGAATATCATCATGTGAAATTCTTGATTTTTTTCCTATTGACAATTTATTTTGGGGCTCTTACTCTGTCTCGCTCCAGGATCAGGCAAAGATCTAGCTTTTAGCCATCCATTTGAAACATTTTTTAAGAAATACCTCAAGGATTTTAGGTTATCATCTGAACAGAGCAGAGAGATTCTAGACCACTGGTTCTCAACCCATGCAGGATGGGAAGATTTCTAAGGGCCACTGTGCACAAGGCCTATTAGAATATTGGAAAGAGAAAATTGACAATGTGTAGTTTGTGAAAACTTAGGTTACTTTTATATGCCCTTCTCTGAGTTAAAAAAAATTACTGGACACTAGTCCCTCCTGCTCCATAAGGAATATGCCCCAAAACCCTTGGGAGATACCTGAAACTATGGCTAGAATTGAGTCCCATGGGCTCAATAAAAACATATATCTGTGGCAAAGTAACAAAGTTTAATGTATAAATCAGGCAACATACAAGATAAGCAATAACAACGAATAATAAAATAGAAGAATTACTACACTATAGTGTAATAACTGTCATAAGAATGCAGTCTCATTCTCAAAATATTGTGCTTTTCACCTTTTCACTTCAAAGAAGTACTTCATAGTTTCTCAGTGACAGACCCAAATTGCTAGCAGCATTACTTTGTGGACTGAGGCCATAATTAAGTAAAGTAAGTAAAGCTAGAAAGGGATAAAGAAGAGGTAAAAAGGGCAGACAACATGTGGTCCATCATGGTGCTTCTTCATCCTACAATGCTGTGGGTTCCCACTCAAACACTTCCTCCCACAATGCTCTGGGTTCTCTCTCAACCAATGGAAATAGCCAGGGAGGTACATAGACATGCCATCACCCAATCAGAGCAAAGCCCTGGGGAGAAGATATGGGAAGAGCCCCATATTATAATGTCAGCTCTCTGAGAGGACCTCATTGGATAACCAGCTCTGGGGCCCTCTTTCTATGGAAAGTCTATCTTGCTGCTTTCCAATCAACTCGTTCTATCTCCTTTGACCACTTTGTCACCTTTTTAATTCTTTAATGAGCAAAGAAATGGAACACATGTCCCTAGATGCATCATAAGGGTTATGTGAGCACAAGCACTGATATCACAGCAACCTAATAACAGATAATAGGCAGGTGGAGTATACATTGATATGCTGGGCAAAGGATGAGATGTGTCTCAGGAAGAATAGAGCAGGATGGTGCAGGATTGCATCATGAGCCACATTCTATAATGGAGAACTCATAATTATTCATCTTTAGAAATTTCCATTTAATAATTTTGGCAACTAAAATCAGGAAGCCAAAATAGAATGAGAGGGCTTCTGTGTATATTTTCCCCCTTTTGGGGAGGGAAATGAGAGTGTGCTTGGGTTTGAACTCAGAACTTGGTACTAGCTAGACAGGCACTCCACCACTGAGCCAAACTTCCAGCCCCTTTCACACTGGTTAGTTTTGAGGTAGGGTCTTACTTTTTGCCTAGGCCTGCACCTGGACCCCAATCCTCCTATTTTATACTTCCTACCATAGCTAGGATGACCTGTTCAAGCTACTACACGCAGCTACTTACTTGAGATGGAGTGGTAAGAACTTCAGTTTGGGAAGAGGCAGGGATTTTGGGCTGGCCTAGAACTATATTTCTTCCAATCTCGGCCACCCATGTGACTGTATATAAAAGCACTGTATAAAAACAGGGGTTGAGAAGGAGGGGTTCTCAAAATTTTTTCCTATTTGACTTCAAACTGCAGTCCTGATCTCTGCTTACTGAGTTGCTAGAATTATAGGTATAAACCACCACATTTGGCTTATATTTCTTATTCTTGACAAAGACTCTTTCTTGACAAAAAAATAGTTCATTTCTCTGACTCTTCTGTTTGAGTAGGCCTGAAGTCTCAATGTAGGTTGAGCAAAAGTCCATTCGTTTAGGGAAAATTCCCCATCTTTTCATCCTATCCTGTCCTAATAGTTAATAATCCCATCAGGTGGGCTTAGCTAGAAGCCCTTCGATGTTCCTTACTCTGCCCCTGCACTTCACATTTAATTTGTCCCCCTTGTTTCCCCTCCACTGAAGACCCTATTGCAATAGTCTCCAAACCTGTTTTCCTACCACTCACCATATAGTCTCCCTTGCTTTTTTTCTTTGGCATTCCAATCCTATTCATTTGTTCTAAGATTCTACTGCATATTGGGATCACCTGGGAAGTTTTAAATCTCTACTGATGAATGGGTCCTGAAACCAAGTCTCAGTGACCCAAGCAAATCAGAAGTCCCACATGACGCCCAACCACTAATCCCCATCTGCCAAATACAGACATGATTGAGTGCAGAGAAAGATTTATTCCATGGAAACCACAGGAAGACAGCACTTCAGTGCATCTTCAGCCATCTTCAGGAGTATAGACATTAGCTTCAGGTTAGATGGGGAGAATTAGGGGTACATGAAGTGATTAAGTTCTACAGAGTTAAAACAGTCCCAGATCAACAGATATGGCCTGATTGACCATTAGTGTCTCAGTTTTTGTCTTTGGAGTTGTTCTGGAGAATTGTTATCATTGGATTACTGAAACTGAACAAGAACATGGAGGTCTCCTGAGTTTCTGGGCTGTTTTAAGATGATGAGAAGACATTGCTTATGTGAGGTATAGCTCACCTTCCTTCTGCATAAGATGTTTGCCAGTGAATCTGATCTTTTCCAGAGCCTGAGGTGATTGCAAAGGGACTGCAGGTACGAATAGTTCAGGTCAAAGGCCACAGATAGCAAGTTATGGGACTTTCAGTTCATAGCTTTCAGCAAAAGCATCCTCTAAGTTGGCTCTCGCATTCCCAACCCAGCTAGTTTGAATGAGTTGCTATGGAGTGTAGCCAGGGCAGAAGAAGTTGGGAAACTTCCCCCAAGGAATTCCGAAGCACAAGAAAGTGTGAGAATCCCCATCCTAGATATTGTACTCCAACAAAACCATCCCATGTTCCCCTTACCACTTTTGACAGCCACTTCCTAAAGTGAGCTCATGCTAAGTTAATGTCAACTCATTCTCGTCTCTCTTTTCAGTATGCAATCTACCACTAAGCCAACTTGCCCCAAAGCATGAGTTATGCATTAAAAATTTAATCTTTTTGACACTGTATTTTATTAAATAGAATGTAATGGCTCTAGTGAATCAGGACCTTTCTCCTATCTTCCTAGCTACTTGGGAGACTGATTACTAAAGATTGTGGTTCAAAGCCAGCCTGAGCAAGAGTCCTTGAGACTCTTTTCTCCAATTAATGACTGAAATGCTGGAAGTGGGGGTATGGATCAAATGGTATAGTACCACTCTTGAGCAAAAAAGCTCAGGGACAATGTCCAAGCCCTGAGTTCAAGCCCTAGGCCCAGCACATGCTCTCTCTCTCTCTCTCTCTCTCTCTCTCTCTCTCTCTCTCTCACACACACACACACACACACACACACATACACACAAAGTCAAACATCTTTTTGGAGGTATATCTAAGTGCTAAGTTCTATTCCTATCATGCATTGGGACCTGGGTTCATTCCCCAGAAACAAAATATATAAATACAAATACAAATAAAACATTTCTTTCTCACAGGTTGTTTACGTGCTGATATGATAGCTCTCATTTGAAAAAAATTCCAGCACACTTTGCAAGCATTCAATATGGACACTGATAGGTAGTGGAAAGAGAAGTTCGAGGGCTTGTGATTATTATGCTAAATCCAGGTCGCCACAAGATCCAGGACTCATGAAGTCCTTCCCAGACCTGAGCAGAAGCTAGTGCCAAGGGTAATCTAAACAAACCTTTTTACTTTACAATGTTAGCCTGTTGCAGGTATTTTATTATAGTAACAGATATAGAATAATATACAGTGGGATGGGACCTAAAGGAAGATCACAGACAACCAATGGCCCAGTGCTTTTCAAGAACTGGGAAATCTATAAGCAAGAGAAATGAAACCTGGAACTCCTAGCTCCTCGCTATGCAGTGATGTATTTAGACATCCTTAATTTGAATGGGCAAGCATGGTCCTCAGAGAGCTCCCACAGAGCAGGCCCCTCTGCCAGGACTGGCTGCATCCTTCTCTCTGAGGCTCCATGATTGTCTGGGTTGTGTTTTGGTAACTGTATTGCTTTGTTTTTAAATTGCTGATTGTTGCTAGGCGATTTCCCTCAGACTCTCTCCTGGTTGCTATGTTTCACATACTCTGAAATCTCCATTTGTAGCTAAATGGTCACATTTCTTTTTTTTGAGATCAGCCTCTGGAATAGAACAGGGTCTCAGGAGAAGCTGAGCTGCAACCACACATGTATCTGCCGCGTCAGGAAAGGCGCTTGGCAGGAATTGTCTTATCTGTGCCAGAGTCATCCCTGGTGTCTGTCTGCTCCCTCAAAAAAGAAAAAAAATAATCCACAAAACAAAACATCTCACTTTCTCACTATTCAACACTTCTCCTTGAAGGTTTATTCCACTGAGAATGGACCTATAAACTACAAAAAGAAAAAGTCTACTAATCTCAAAATTAGAACAAGAGATAAAGAGATAGAAGCTATTTTTAAGCTTTTATGAGATGTCTCTTTTTGCTGTTTTTCTTTTAAACTTTAATGCCAGACACTTTGTTTCGATAGAAATCTTCTATTCAGACCAAGATTTTGAGGAATCTAGATTATTTTTCTTTTCCAAATGTTATAGTGAACTTCCTTTATCTAGAACTATTGGGAATGAGGGTACTCTAATTAATTGAAAACCCCTAGTTAAGCAACCAAAACATATTGTTTAATGTAAGAAATAAATACTAATAGTCCATTTTCAAAGTTAAGTATGGGACCTGACCCTGAGTTCATAGTGCTATACCTAGGTAGTCCCTAAGCAAATAGGGTTTTAGAAGAAGGCTAGCTAGCAGGGGAAGGGTGGACCAGGATGAAATGAAAAAGTAAGGAAAAATTGTGTGTGCCAAAAAGCACATACCCAGAGAAGCCTTCCTGCCACAAGAGGAAGAGGTGGAGACAACAAAAGACCCCTTGTAAAATCCAACCAATCCCAAGAAGTGCATCTATTACAATTACCCTGTCAGTAGGAAACATCGACATTTAAGTGATATTAGAAAGATTGTACATACCATAGTGCTCAACCAATTGAGAAGTCAGGGGAGGGATCTACTCGCCAGGAGGATAAAATGCTTGCTGTGAGCACTCTGCATGTCTCTGCCCACCCAATCTTTCAAGGAAGACATTCATGTCTCCTTTTCACTACCTGCATCCATTCTTTGAGCTTGGATGGGTGAGTGTGTTCCACAGGTTTTCTCACAGTATTTCTCAACATTATTCTTGACATTGAGAAGAAATCAGAAAAAGGAGTTGAACACATACAAAAATTGGTTTAGAAATTAAGATGATAGTGGGCAACCAGAATGACCCTGGCCCTGGAAACCAGTGCAGCACCACTAGGTTGGTCTGGTGCGGAATGTTCCCTGGATGGATTCCATGAGGGTCTCCTGGGAGGGGCCCCTTCCATCCATTTCCCCTGAGGAATGTCTTCCTTTGGCCTTGTCTGAGGTGAGCAGGGACCAATATGTCTGCCTGGGAGGTTAAACAGCCTATTTCCTTCCTATAGGCCAAAGTCTTTATGAGGCCAAAGGTCATTTTAAGTCAGGATACATAATGGCACATTCAAGCTAGATTGGGGCCTATTCTAGCAGTGAAACTGTCTTGTGAACTACAAACTGGTGAACTTCTTACCTAACACTTTGTAGCATATTTCTTTGTCGTATATTTTGTTTTCTTGCCCTAAGTCCTCTCTGTTCTCGATTTCTCTCTCTACCTCCTGCCCAATAGTGGGGTCTCTGAGACCATCAGTGAAAGAAAGCTACCCCATTTTAAGTTCTTTTGATTGATCTGATCCAATTGAAAGACAAAGACAGGCAATACACACTAACCCATAACCATGATCCCTGCTAGAAAACTGGGGTTGTTTTGTTGTTGTTATTTTGGTTTTTGTTTGTTGTTTTGATGTATGTGTGTGTGTGTGTGTGTGTGTGTGTGCAAGCACGCGCGCGCGCCTCTACTGGGTATGAACTCAGAGCCCAGATGCTGTATCTTAGATTTTTTTTGCCCACTCCATCACTTGAGCCATAGATCCAAGAGTCCCACTCACATTCCTGCCCAGGCTGGTTTCAAACTGGGATCCTCAGATCTCAGCCTACCAAGTAGCTGGGATTAGAGCCATGAGCTCCTGTCTGGCACACACAGCAGTAGCTTTGCTGTTTGCTCAACACAGTTTGCTTTGGAAAGATGGTTGCTTTTTTCAACCTGAATTTGTAGATTCTCAGACTTTTTCATTTCTCCTCAGTACTGACCAATGATTCTCTGAGCAAACCTCTTTAAATATCTTGTCAAATGCAGCTAGCAACAACTGACAAATGGTAATAATAATCCTTCTTCAACCTCTTCCCTAATGTCAGGCATGCTACTTATCTTCCAATTTACTTCAGACAGAGTTGCACTATGGATTTCATTACTAGAAAATATAGATTTCTACACCTGTGTTTAGTAATAGTTTCCTGCTTCCCCCTGACCAAGTATTAAACCAAAGCCATGTATCTGGGGGTTTTCTTTTATTATTAAAGCTATACCCCACTCCTAAGATTCTAGGTTCTGTTCTTTCAGGTTAAGCTAGGTGATACTGTGGGTTCAAATGCCCCCAAATCTCAGTTTCAGTGAAAGATACTCTGTCACTCATGGGGCATGTCCACTGCAGAGATCCTCAAGGTTTCTGTTCACTCCAGCCAGGCACACAGGCAATGTGTGCGCCAGCATCTGCTTCCACACCAGAGCTTCCGAGGGAAGGCAGAATTCATTTCAGCTGCAGGTACTTGGTAGGCGCTCAAACAGAAGCCATTTCTCTGCATAGGATGCCACCCACTCAGCTCATGGTAAGGAGAAAGAGCCACAAGGATGCAATGGCTGATGGGACAGTTGAGAGAACTAAAGAAACAAACTCTAGGTTGTAAGGCATCAAAACTAAAGAATCAGACTAGGTTGCAGGAAAATCTCCCAAAGTCACACCCAGAACCACATCATTCATAGAACCTGTTAAGCTGGCCACTCGTGGCTCACTTCTGTAATCCTAGCTACTTAGATGGTTGCAGTGTGGAGGAGGATGGTAGTTTGAAGCAAGCTCGGGCAGAAAAGGGTACCAGATTTCATTTCCAAAACCAGCAAAAAGCAGAGATGGGAGTGTGGTTTCAAGGGATTGGGTACTAGATGAGTGAGAAAACTGAACAAGTTCAAGTTCTTGAGTTTCAATGCAGTACTAACTCCCCCTACCCCCCCCCCGCCCCCAATAGGAAGCTCTTCTTCAGCCAAGAATCCATTAGCTATCAGAACAAGTGACAATGTGACAATGAAAACACTTTCTCAGACACCAAGTCACTGCGTCACCTTCTAGTCTGCCTGTAGAGTGGAGGCAGAGAGAACTTCCACCCAGAATGCACAGAGAGCCAGGCACCAGAGGCTCATGCCTTGTAATCCTAGTTACTCAGGAGACAGAGATCTAAGGACCAAAGTTCAAAGCCAACTTGGGGCAGAAAAGTCCATGAGCGTTTGAACTCCAGTTAAGCACCCAAAATAGCCAGAAGTGGAGCTGTGGCTCAAATGGGAGATCGCCAAGCTTGAGCAAAAATTCTCAGTGAGAGCGTCCAGGCCCTGGGTTCAAGCCCCTAGATTGGCACAAAACAAAACAAAACAAACCCACAGAACAGGTGCCCAGGGGTAGCCTGCATGGATGTTGCTATAGAAAAACAATAAGTAGAATAACCATAAATAAATAGAATAACAATAAAGGGAATAACAATAAAAAATATTTGATTTTTAAAAAAGAAAAACAAAACAGCCAGGCCCTGGTGGTTCATAACTGTAATCCTAGCTACTCAGGTGGTTGAGATCTGAGACTGGTGGTTCAAAGAAAGCCCAGACAGAAAAGTCCATGAGACTCTTATCTCCAATGGACCACCAGAAAACCAGAAGTGCCACTATGGCTCAAGTGATAGAGCGCTAGTCTTGAGCTGAAGAGCTAAGGGATAGTGCCCAGGCCCAGAGTTCAAGACCCACAACCGACCAAGAAAAAAAAAAGAAAGTAAAAGAAAAACAAGAAATAGCATATACAATGGACATAGCAAAAGTGTGGCCTTCCCCAACTTCCCACTCTGATTTCATGCTAGTGTGTTCTGTTCACCCCGAAGCCCAGCTGCCATGGATATGCCAGCATCCGCACGACAACACAAGTAAATTGAACAACTATCCAACATTGCTGCTCCTTAAACACACAGCAAAGGGGCATGTCACAGGCTACCATGCTATATGGCAATGTGATAAATACTTTGAATTGGGTTCATTTTTAATCCCTGTGGATTTCGAAGTCATTTTAAAGAATGTCACATGAAGTATTCATCATCAAGCTCTCAGGGATTCAGGAAAAGGAAAATATTTCTTGGACTATCTTGTAACCGAAAGGGAAATAGATCATACTAGCTATACACAAAAGATGTCGAGTGTCAGGTTTAGACACTGAAGACTCCCAGAGTTTAGTAGCTGGGCATCCCCAGTTTCCCTATCATAAAGCAATATATTAGTGTTGTATTCAATTGTCCTGCACAGAGGCCCCCTACAGCACTTTGATCAAACAGAGTGCATACAAGAAGAGGCTCTCACTTGGCACTGCATTCTCACAACTGCAATCTTAGCTACTCAAGAGGCTGAGATCTGAGGATCACATTTTGAAGCCAGCCTGGGCAAGAAGGCCTGTGAGACTCCTATCCACTGAACCACCTACAATCTGGAAGTGGAAGTGGGACTCAATTTAGAGCAGCAACCTTGAGTGGAAAAGCTAAGAGACAGAGACTAGGCCCTGAATTCAAGCCTCAGAGCCAATATCTCTCTCTCTCCCCCCTCTTACACACACACACACACACACACACACACACACACACACACAGATCTGAAGTCTGAAGCTTGGTAATCCAAGGCTGGGACAGATTCACACCATGTTCCTTTGTCCATATCTTGTGTCCTTCATTTCTGTGGCTAACATGGCTCTTTTCTACTTTTAGACACTGTGGCAACTTCTATTTTGGAGGAAGGGGCGGAATGGACAGAGGTGGGTGTAGATATTTACACCTCTTCCTCTTGACTTCCACAGACAGCTAAGTAGTACAACTTGCCATTTAGCAGCCGCTATCCTCAGAGAAGCAGGGGACTAAGGCATTTGTTTTGGCCAGGATCTATGCCAAATCAGAATTCTGTAGGAAAGGAAGTTTAGGGTGGATATTGAACACATAACTAAATATATATGCTTCTGATTGAAACAACAATAACTATTTTCCTCATAGTATAAGGAAATCAAAGTTCAAAGAGGTCATGTGATCATTGCTCAATGATAGGAGATTTGAATTTACACCTGTAAGTTGACTTTATAAATGATTACAAACTTTTTTAAACTGACAAAGAGATGAAAAAGACTTTTTTTCCTTCCAATTCTGGAGAAGTCAAATAGATGAGAGAATTCTAATGTGAATAATATGTTTTCATGCTTAAAAAACAAAACCAAAACAAAAGCCATGCTTAATAATAGTACCCTTGAGATTGTGCCATGTTTTCAGGCTACCTTTCCCTGGCTGGGTGAAAATGTCTACAGCCTTGTGGGTAGAGTTCATAGTGACCTGGCACTCATTTTATGGCCTCTATTAACTCTCAGCTAGTGCTTTTGATTCAGAATAGTCATCAATCAATCTAACCTGAAAATTATCTCCAATTGCTCAATGATCGCTTCCAGAACAGTTCATTTGGTCTCTCATATTCCTCTGCCAGAATGTGTTCATGTCCATTAAGAAAGGAGAAATGGCAGATCTGCCCTGAAAAGGTGTAACTGCTGAGAACAGTGACATCCATGGCTCCCAGAGGCGCCTCTTCAAACTCTCAGGGATGCTGAGATTGGACAAAACACAGGAGCCAGAGCCCAGTTGACAGCAGGGTGTGTGTGTGTGTCTGACAGTGGCTGGCAATGATGGTTGTCTAGCGGAATGTGGAGCTCAGCCTGAGAGCCACCCCATTGATTTTTGGCACCTGGTGGCTTTGTTCCCTAGGGGGATGGGAGCCATCCTTGCTGTGTCCTCATGGTGAACCTCCGGTGATTGCCCACTGCTCATTTTCCCCCTTTTGGATCTGGCAGGCTCTTAGCAATCTGGCGGAAAAAGTTGACTCCAAGAATGTAACCCAATCCTTGATGCTTGCTACTTAGCAGGCCTAATACATCCCCAAATAGTCATTTGTGGGCTACAATGGACGCACTAATTACACTTGGTGAACTCAAGCAGCAGAGCAAGACGGAAAGGTAAACTAAACAGAGCTTGAACCTGAAGAACTGGTGGGCAGAAAAGCTGTGGAAAATACATTTGGGACAAAGAATCTGTTCTTGGATTAAATTTGATTAAGGTCTGAGAAAGCAAAAAGTAGGCTCCTGTTGGAAGGCCGCAGGAGACACCTCTTGCTGTTAATAGTTCCAAGGTATGCTTGTACAACTAACCCTTGACATCTCAACACAGTGAAAGGCTGCAGCTTGCAGGATTTTGGCTAAGGTTCTATACATGGAAGTAGAGGGTCAAGAGCTGACAGACAGACCTCCTTGTATAAGTAGCTAGGGATAAAAAAAAAAAAATGGTGGGGCTGGGAAGGTAGCTCAGTGGTAGAGTGCTTGCCTCGCATGCATGAGGCCCTGGATTCTATTCCTCAGCACCACATAAGCAGAAAAAAGCCGGAAGTAGCGCTGTGGCTCAAGTGATAAAAGCGCTAGCCTTGAGCTGAAGAGCTGAGGGACAGCACCCAGGCCCAGAGTTCAGCCCACATGACCAGATTCAACAAAAAAAACAGTGGACATACTGGGTGTCAGTGGCTAACACCTGTCATCATAACTCCTCAGGAGGCTGAGATCTGAGGATCATGGTTCAAAGCCAGCCTGGGCAGTAAAGTCTGTGAGACTCTTATCTCCAATTAACCACCAGAAAACCGGAAGTGGCACTGTGGCTCAAGTGGTAGAGCACTTGCCTTGAGCTGAAGAGCAGAGGGACAGCACCCAGACCCAGAGTTCAAACCCCCACAACCGACAAAAAACAAAAACAAAAACAAAACAGAGGACATAACACATGAGAGATAACATATGGTCCATCATGGCACTTCTTCCCATAATGCCCTGGGTTCCCAACCAATGAGAAGAACTGGGACAATACATACACATGCCATCAAGCAATCAGCAAGAAGCCCAAAGGAGGTGGTTGGGAGCCTGTACTACAGTAATACCCTCCTCCAAAAGGATTCTGTTGGACTCCTAGCTCTAAGACCCCTCTCTATAGAGTCTATACACTACATTTTACTTTTTATTTTTATTTTTGCTAGTACTGCGGCTTGAACTCTGGACCTGGGCTCTATCTCTAAGATTTTGTGCTCAAGGCTAGTGCTCTACCACTTGAGCCACAGCTCTATTTCCAGATTTTTCTGTGATTAATTGGAAGATAAAAGTCTCCTGGCTGGACAAAGGTGTCTCACACCTATAATCCTAGCTACTCAGGAGGCTGAGATCTGAGGATGGTGGTTCAAAGCTAGCCTGAGCAGCAAAGTCTGTGAGACTCTTATCTCCATTTAACCACCAGAAAGCTGGAAGTGGCTCAAGTAGTAGAGTGCTAGCCCTGAGTGAAGTTGTTCAGGGACAGTACCCATACCCTGAGTTCAAGCCACACAACCAGCCAAAAAAAAAAGTTTCCTGCACTTTCCTGCCCTGGGTCAAACCGTAATCCTCAGATCTCAGCCCTTTGAGTAGCTAGGATTATAGGTGTAAGCCACAGGTGTTTGGCTGTATACTACATCTGATTTCAAATAAACTTGCTCTGGCTGCTTTAAGCATTTTCTTGCCTTTTAATTCTTTAATCAGCACAGAAACAAACCCAGGCCCCTGCGATGGAATCTGAGCGATGGGTGGGAGGATGGAGGAGGTGGTGATCTAGGTATCTGCAGGTGGATGTGGAAGCTTCTCAGTCACTCTTCAGGTTGCTTGCAACTAAGCATGAAGAAGAATGTGAAGTAAGGGCTCCAGCCCAGCCAACTTGGAATGGGGAGCTGGAGGAAAGTAAAGATCTATGATAGGAATTTTGCCCACAGGTTCTTGTTTCTGCTTTTGAAATGTGTTTTTAAAAAGTCAACACACCTATTTCATACACACGTTTTATTTAGACATATCTATTTTACACATCTCACAATCCAACTACAGTGGACCCTTTCTACCCATAGGTTCTACATCTGTAGATTCAACTACCATGAACCCATAAAAAAATATATTACATCTGGACTAAACATATATAGCTCTTCTCTTGATATGATTCCATAAAAGAACATGACATAACTATGAATTTTTGAACATTTATAGTGCATTCTGTGAGCAGTGGGATGATTTAGAGTATACAGGAGGAGGCATATAAGTGAATAGTGCACAATTCATAAAGGAATATCTACAGGTTATGCTGTAGGAGCTTTGGAAACCAGGGAAGACTCTGCCAAAATGTAATAGAGATCTGCTGAGAGCAAAGATCTTGTCCAGAAATCTCAAATTCCAGTGTGGCCATAACAAAAGAAGGGTTGGAGTTGGGGTCTAAAAACCTGAATTCATTATCAAGTAGCTCACATGAGTCTGGAGAAGAAGCTCTTGATTCTCATGTTCACTTTGTAACAACTCACCTTAGTCTCTTCCAAAGTTAGTATGCAAAAAAAAATTAGCATTCAATCAAGTTAAAATTTTGATTGTAGCCACACGAGGTAGAGATGGAAGGACTGTGGTCTGAGATTAGGCCGAATGAACAAAAGTCTTCAGATTCAAAACACAATCCAAACATGATAGCACACATTTGCAATCCTAGCTATAAAGGAGGTGTATGTAGAAACATTCAAATCCAGCCTCAGGGGAAAAATTGATTAAATACAAAATAAAGAATACGCTTTTGCTCTCTTGTAATTTTTAATGTATTGTTACACTCCTGAATTCACTTTGGAACTCTTTGGCCTATATAAAGCACCATGACATAGCCTGGTATTAAGAGAGCAGAGACCAATATCATGTAAGTTGAACATATGATAGATATGATTTCTCTAAACATTACTATCTCTTAGAGAGAAGTCAAAGAAGCCCCGGAGAGGGTAGAAGAGGCAGGTGGAGAGGGAGGTAAGCTGCAAAACAATCATTTTCTTTCAACTTTACCTTCAGGTTTGGAAGATGCATCACCTTTCTTCCAGAAGAACAAACTGTGAGGACCACAAAAATCCGTAAGACTTATCAGCAATGAGCAGTAGAAAAGCTGCTTTCATTTTTCCCCACCAAGACTAATAGCAAACATGTATATCACATCACAACCCAGCACATTCATAGCACTCAAATGTATATAGTACCCCCCACTGCACACACAAACGTGTGTGAGCTCATTTGTAGATATATGGAAAATGGAAATGATTTGTAAACCACTACTAGCCATCACCATGTGAGATGCTGAGTATCTATGCGCAGCTCTTTCTTTTCTTTCCCTTTCTTGTTTTCTCCTTTCTTTTTTTCCTTGATGACACTGTGCATGATTTTGCCTTTTTGTTTGGAAAGTTCTGGGGTCTGTTAGTATTCCAGTAATTTCTAGTGGGAAAGAACAAAGGATCTAGAGATGGAAAAAAAAAGCTTGCTCACTCATTTCTTCCTCGGGTAGTAAATCTTTTAATATTGCCTATCTTCGCATCCTTCAGAGAAGCTTTAACTACCTTAGTGGTGGGTGCTCAGTAGAATGTACTAACCAGATTTTCTAATTGTGGCATGGTGGCCTACCTGCATGTGGCATGTTCACTTCTGCTCACGCGTGTTCATCTCTAACCAGAATTCTACTGATGGGTGAAATCATTCTCTTTGCAAATTACTCTTACCTTCAATGCTGCCAGCAGAGGTTTGAGCTGATTTCCCAGATCCTGAAAAAAACCAAGGGTAGAAGGGAAATATTATAGATTGAGATGTTGAGATGTTATTTTCTTACATGGTTCCCAAGAATACCAACTCAAAAGAAACTAAACAAGACAAAGTTTACATTTGCAGAAAAGCACACCCCAGCCAAAACACCTAGCAAGCAAGCACACAGACCAGGCAGGCTGCCCCCTTTTTATCGCTAACCCCGAAGGCCCCGCCCCTCTGCTCACATTGGCTGAGCTCAGGTTCACAATCTGCAGAAGGATGTGATTTAATTCACAGGATGTAACAAACATTCAAGGAACTTCTAACAGGATGTCTTAAGTGCAGCAGGAAAAGGATGTAACTGAAATGTAATTAACAAAGCCCAAGCCACCTGGCCAAAGCAGGAACCTTTCAGAAAAACAATTCTTACAAGATTAACAGAAAAGAAACAAATTACTTTTATAGAATAGATGCTTTTCTCATAGAAAACACTCAATTCCCCATTCCTGCTCAGTCCCCATTCCTGCTCAGTCCCCATTCCTGCTCTTCTCAGTCCTGTGCAATCTACATCAAAAGAAAGATAACCATTTCTATTTTTCAACAGTTATTTTCAGCACTTGTAAAGGAACTAAGAGACCCAAATGACTCAATGTTTCACATAATCAACTTTGTCTAGTCACCTAGCAAGCTTCAAATTCATCACAAGTATTTTATTATGTGCAATAAAAATAATCACGAGTTTGTTTGCTGTTGTGAACTGACCATTTGGCCTTGAGAAGCATAATGAAGTCAATTGTGTGAGTCACTTTTCATCACACAGAAGAAAACAATTCATCTTACCCTTGTCATCAAAATCTTTACATCTCCATAAAGTAAAGCGGTTCAATGTAAATTGTTCTACTTAGCATCTTTATCATGTGTCTTATTAACAGTATCTTCCATGGCTTAAGGATACTGTCAGAGGGCTGGGAAGGTGGCTTAGTGGTAGAGTGCTTACTTTGTATGCATGAAGCCCTGGGTTCGATTCCTCAGTACCACATAAACACAAAAAGCCAGAAGTGGTGCTGTAAATCAAGTGGTAGACTGTTAACCTTGAGCAAAAGCTTCAGGGACAGCACCCAGGTCCAAAGTCAAAGCTCCAGGACTGGCAAAAAAAAAAAAAAAAGTCTTCCCAGACTTTGGGCTGGGAAGGTGGCTCAGTAGTAGAATGCTTGTCTTGCATGAATGTGGCCCTGGGTTCGATTCCTCAGCACCACATATGCAGAAAAAGCTGGAAATGGCGCTGTGGCTCAAATGGTAGAGTGCTAGTCTTGAGCTAAGAATACTGTCAGATTCTTGGCAAATTAACTCTTCCTAGATACCTTCATTATTACTATTATTTTAATGGGTAAAATTACTAACCTCAGCGTTTTTGCAGCTCTAAAGTAATAGATTGACTTTTATCATAGTTCTTCTGAGTATAATCACATTGTCACCTAGTGAATGCCTGAGAGTAGGTATCTATCAATCACAAGTGGGGAAACAGACATTAATTTGAATAGATTCTCATTGACTAGACAGGACAACATAAGCATTAAAAATGACAATAATGATAGAATTGGGCTGTAGCTCACGTCTGTAATGCAAGATATTCAAGAGGCTGAGATCTGAGGATAGAGGTTCAAATTTGAGACACTTGTATCTCCAATTAACCACCAAAATGCTGAAAATGGAGGTGTGGTACAATGCTAGCACAAAAGCTAAGGGAAGCACACAGGCCACTAGTTCAAGCGCCCCCCCCCAAATTAAGTATAAAGTACTTGCTACATATACATTCACATTAGTTAGCGTGTCCATCCTTACTCTTTTATTTCCCTTCCAATGAAATTGCACTCTGCTCCCATTAATTGAAGAGAAAAAAAAGGAGCTTAAAACAATGACACTGGGTGTCCAGAGGCGCCTAGTTGAACTGCGCATGCTCAGTCGCCAGGCAGATTTGTCCACGGAGTGGAAACCACACCAGCGCGTACGGGGGCGGGACGGACATGGGCGTGGCCTCGTGGAATTGAGAACGGGGCCTCAGCCAATGGAGCCTCGCGTCCGGCGGCCGGAGCTCCTCATTGGAGGATCGGCAGGCGAGCGAGTGGAGGGCCGGGGGCGGGAGGGAGCCGCTGGGGTGCAGGTCGGGAGGCCGGGCTGCGCGGTGCCACGTGCGGGCGGGAGCGGCGGACTGCACATCCAGGCGGCACCCGGCGGGGCGGCGGCGCCCGCGGACCCAGCCAGCGGCTTGTACTTTCCCCCCGCGACCACATAGTCATTATGCCGAAGAGAAAGGTAAGTCAGCCTAAAGGGAGAGCCGGGGAGAAGGCTGCTGCCCAGGCCTTCGGCGGTGCGCACGCACGGCTGGTCTGGTGGCGCGCGCGCGGGAGCAACTCGGGCCGGGCGCTCCCGGATGCCTGTTGCGGCCCTCGCCCGTCCCCGCTCCGCCCGTCCCCGCGTCCGTCCCCGGCGTCACGCCCTCCCCGGCCGGCCGCTCCCGGTTCGGGGGCCCGTCCTCCCGGGACGGGGTCCGCGGCCTCCGCGGGGCCGGGTTCTCCGCCCCCTCCGCGGGAGGAGTTCCCTCCGCGCCAACTCCGGGCCCCGCGGGCGGCGGGGAGGGGGAGAGAAACGACGGGACGGGAGGCGGGCTAGCCGAGGTCGGGGTGACCCCGGAGCCGGGCCCGCGGGGAGGGCGGGCGGGCCGCCCGGACCCCCACCCCGCGCCCACACCCTCCTCCCCGCGTCCGCCAGGCCGGACCCGCGGCGCGGGGCCTGGAGCGAGCAGGGCGCCGAGGGCGCGAGCGGGGCCGGGCCGGGGCCATCGCCTCTCCGGGGTCGGCAGGGAGGCCGCGGGGCGGGCGCTCCGGGTCCCTCCGGCCTCCGAGCCCAGGGAGCCCGCTCGGAGTCTCGCCTTCCGCTCCCCTTCGGTGTTCCCGCGCGGGTACCGAGGACCGCGCGTGGGGTCCCAGATGTGGCTCAGGGTCGGGGTTTCAAGCAGGCAGTGACCCAGTCAGGGAAGGGCAGGGTCCCCAAGAAAATGGGGATCTCAAGTCAGCCAGGAGGAATATTCGATTGGAAGCATGATTGCAAATAACAATATTCTCCATCAGAGACATGGTGGTGATGATGGTGGTGATGATGGTGGTGTGTGATTACATTATTTAAAAATATTAGAGTTTTAAAAATTCAGTACCATTTGCCTTCTTACTAAGAATTTGGGGCAAACATACCTTCTCCACTTATTTTTTTTTAAAGAAGGCATAGTAATTGAAGTAGTATTTTTAACGCTTAGTATTTAATGTGCTCCTACTCTGCACCATATGACTTGCATTCTTTTATTCATGTCTCAGAATAGGTTGATCAAGGATGGAGTTCATAAGCACAAAAACTATCTAAATCTCACCGACCAAGAAGCCGATGTGGCATATCCCAGAATCCTCTCCCAACTAGTCTTTGCTCCTCTTCCCTTGTGGAGGTGGTTGGAATTTAAGAATTAGGAAATAGGAAAGTGCTGGTGGCCTGAGAAGATGAGACTTGAGACTCAATATTTAAACTTAATTTCGAAAGCCCAAGGCTATTAAGGTGATAGCCTGATTTCCAGCGTTTTGTGGGTTGGGAACTCTAGTGGAATCAGGAGACAGTAAGTGATCAAGGTGTGAGTTAGAAGACAACTAGTTCACGTTTTCATTCAGGTATGAATCTAGATGTAACACAACAACAATAAAAATGAGATATGAGCACAATAAAGGGGGAAGCTGGGAGAGAAACAGTGGGAAGAGAGAAAGAAGAAGATACTGAGAGGTAGCAGGAGCAGAGTGAGAACACACAACATGAAAATAACAGTGAAATTTATTACATACTCTTTGAAAAAGGGGAATCCAGATGCAGGTATTAAAAGGTATAATGAGGAGATGAATCTGCTTGAAATACATTCTATGCCTCTGAGAATGTCCTGATGATGCCTCTTTATACCATTAACATATGCTAATAAAAATGAGTTACAGGGTGAGTTGGTGCTACTTCCCCTGCCCCGGGAATGATTACCTGTGTAGATAAACAGCAAATTAGATGTGTGTCCCCTATGTGCCAATAAGTAGACCATGGCTTTTGAGGGCCATGCTGAGAAAATGCGGCATCCTCTAACAAAATGTGTTTTTGTGGTTAGCTGAGGGTGGATGGTGATAGCTCTCTGGTACATCCCTGGAAGGCCCATGGCTGCCTACCAAGAATCCTGGCCCTGGGGAACACCTAGGTACAGGCTCCTGTGTGTGCCCTTCAGGACTCTGGTCATTCTTCAAGAAGGAACTCTCTTTAATTAATAGGAAGGCTTTATGCTTGTATCTGAAGCCCAAGGACCTGGGTTGTTCATCTGTCTTAGCTTTTGGAGTACCAAGAAACTACCAAAGCATACATAGATGACTCCACAATGTTGTTTTCCTTGACTAAAGAACCACCCTTTGTGCATTATATACATCGCTTTCAAACTGCCACCCTTTAGCCCAGCACTGGTGGCTCACACCTGTAATCCTAGCTACTCAGGAGGCTGAGATCTGAGGATCATGGTTCAAAGCCAGCCTGGGCATGAAAGCCTATGAGATTCTTCCTCCAGTGATCCATAAAAAAAGCCAAAAGTGGTAATATGCTAGCCTTGAGCAAAAAAGGTCAGGGATAGTGTCCAGGCCCTGATTTCCTGCCCTAGGATGGTCATGCATACATGCACACACATATACTTCCCTTCATACCTTTTTTTTTTTCCATCTTAGCTTTTTTGTCTCACCTTTCCGTGGAAATCAAGAAATACTATTTAATTAGTTTCTAAGTTCTGCAGAGCAAAAAGTGATAACAAAGTCAGGGAGATGTGGAATCCTGGCCCTGTTTTAAGGCTGTCAGGCCCCCACAGCTTGTTCTGCAGCTGTGTGCATGCTGTGAAGTATGTAGACCTGCATCACAAAGGCTGTGGGAGAGACAAGGAGATGGTTTGAGGTTGGGATAGTCCTGAAAGGTGGGAAGAACTCCCGTGCACAAAGAGAAAATCAGTCATGTTCTCTTTTCAGGCATTTGAATATCTCTAATTATATCTCAACATGACTAAATGTGTTACACAACTTCAAGGTCATAATATCTTCCATTTTTATGTAAGATTATATATTTAGAACTGGTGATATGTATATGAATACACCCACAACTATACATGTGTTATATCTGTGTGTGTGTGATAGTTAAACCTGATTTTGTGTCCAGTATTGAGACTTGAACTCAGGGCCTGGCACTTGTGTGTCATTCTCCACTCAAGGTTGAAGATCCACCATTTGAGCCACATGGCCTTTTTTTTTTTTTTTTGCTGGTTCATTGGAGATAGGAGTCTCATGGACTTTCACCTTCCTGAGTAGCTAGGATTAAAAGCATGAGCCACCAGTGTTCAGCTTAAATACAACAATTTTTTTATAAAGGAACTCTGTGTTAGGTTTTGGAGCACAATAGAACCTAGCATTGTGATCTGTTTTTAAGTTTGTAAAGGCTACAGTTGCGTCTCCTTGGCTATATACTGCGTAGGGAACGAGCAAAAGAGCAGGAAAAGGATGAATGGCAGAACAGTGAGTGGCTGAGTTCTAAGCTGTTCTGGTCACATGACCACTAGTGCCTGCAGTAGTCATGTTGTCTAGTGATGATCTAGTGTTTCACAAAGAAGCAGAGGCCAGGGAGGCCTGGGATCATTGGCTTGGCCTGAGAGCATCAGCGAACTAGTTGCCGCATCTTTTGTACTGTTGCTGTCCTTATCCTTGAAGCATTGTGCTAAGAAGGTGAGCACTTGCGGAATGTGTGTGTGTTGGAGAGACACACAGTGTTGAGGGGTATAGACACTCTGAAGCAGTGTAGGTAAGAATTTGCTTTTCAATTTGAATTTTAAGCTTTTGTATTTTTTAATCAGTTGTGGGGCTTGAACTCCTGCCTGAGCACTGGCACTGAACTCTTTGCTTCAGGCTAGTGCTCTACCACCTGAGCTACAGCACCACTTCTGGTTTTCTGGTGGTTAATTGCAGGTAAGAGTCTCACAGACTTTCCTGCCTGTGGTTGGCTTCAAACTGTGATCCTCAGATCTCAGCCTCCTGAGTCACGAGAATTACAGGTGTGAGTCACCAGTGCCCAGCTAATTTTAAACTTTTAGAAAATCATCTTCAAGTAATTGTAAAAAGGAGTAGGCATTAATTTTTTGTCAGTTGTGGGGCCTGAACGTGGGGCCTGGGTGCTGTCCCTGCACTTTTCAGCTTAAGACTAGTGCTTTACCACTTGAGCCACAGCACCACTTCTGGCTTTTTCTGCTTATGTGGTGCTGAGGAATCGAACCCAGGGCCCCATGCATGCAAGGCAAGCACTCTACCACTGAGCCACCTTCCCAGCCCAGGCGTTAAATTTCTTTACCAGAAAAAGATTTACTGAAGATGATCTTAACTTACCATGAAGTCCATGTATACACTTCAGCCACATGCCCCGTGTGTCACTCCTGTAATACTAGCTACTCAGAAAGCTGAGATCTGACAATTACGTGTGAAGCCACCCGGGGCAGACAAACTGGAGATAGCCACTTAACCAGCAAAAAGTGGGAAGTAGAGCTTTGGCTCAAGTGGTAAGAGTGCCAGCCTTGAGAGAAACAGCCAAGTGAGAGTGTAGGACCCTCACTGTATCATTCAGTGGTGTGCAATAAATTAGGAAGTTGTTCAGGTACTCCCACAGTGTAGTTTCAAAGCTTTGTGGAAACCTCAACCTCGTGTTTATATCCAGCATCTACTACTGCATCTACCCCACAGCATACTTTTATTCTTAATTTTGTAGATTTGCCCTTTGGGAAATTTTACAAAAAAAAGTCTTGCTCAGTGTGTATTTTTTTGAGGTCCATATGGTAGCTTGTTATTACATTCTTCGTGTGTGTTTGTGTGGGTGTGTGTGCGTGCGCATGTGTGTGTGTGCACACATGTGCTAACACTGGAGCTTGAACTCAGGACCTCAAACTCTTACTTGGCTTTGTTGCTCAAGGCTGGCACTTTACCAGCTGAACCACAGCTCTACTTCTTCTTTTTGGTGGTTAATTGGGTACAGGAATCTCTCATACTTGTTTGCCTATGCTAGCAGTGAATTAGGATCCTCAGATCTCAGCCTCCTGAGTAGCTAGGATTACAGGTGTGAGCCACTGGCTCCCAGCAGTATTTAACATTTTATTTTATTTTATTTTTATTTTTAATTTTGGAGTGATTCAATATATGTGGTGCTGAGGAATCGAACTCAGGGCCTCAGGCATGCAAGGCAAGCGCTTTACCACTGAGCCACCTTCCCAGCCCAGTATTTAACATTTTAAAGAAACTTCGAGACTGTTTTCCCAAGCATATGAAAGTTGCTTCTTGCTCAAACCTAGTACTGTGATGTATTTCTGCCTATAGACATTGGTGACTTTTATATATTTTAAGTTTATATTTCTTCAATAATGTTCTTGTGTTAGCGAATTTCATGTGTATCTTAAGTTCATTGCCCATTTTAAAGTTGGATTGTTGGCTTGTTACAGTGACATGTGAGATAAGAGTCAAATGTATGAATTTTACATTCTTTTATTTTCCTTTGATCCGAGACTGGGACTCAAACTCAGTACCCGAAGCTGTTGGTCAGTGGCTAGTGCTCTACCAAACTGAGCCCTGCTTCCAACCCATTTTTACATACTTTCTTTGCTAGTCTTGAGCTTTACTTTTTTTTTCTTTTTCTTGGGAAAGCTGGTACTGGGATGTGAACTCTGGGCCTCATTGTCTTGCTCTGTTTTTCACTAAAGGCTGGAGCTCTACCACTTGAGCCATACCTCTACTTTGCTGGTTAATTGGAGATAAAGAGTCTCTCGACTTTGTCTGCCCTGGCTAGCTAGGGACTGTAATTCTCAAATCTCAGCCTCCTCGGTAGCTAGGATTATATGTGTGAGCCGCGGTGCCTAACTCATTTTTGTTTTTCCTGGTATCTTTTGAACAATAAAATAATCCTTATCCACTCAGTGATATACCTAACCTAACACCACAGATATCTTCTAGAAATTGTACAGTTTTAGTTGTTGTATTTAGATCTGTGACCCATTTTGAACTAATTTTGTGGGTGAGATGAAATATTTAATTCCCCTTTTTAAAAATGTGAATACCCCCAGCACTATTTGCTTATATGACCCATCTTTTTTGCTGGGTGCTGGTGGCTCACACCTGTTAGCCTAGCTCCTCAGGAGGGTGAGATCTGAGGATCATGGTTCAAAGCCAGCCAGGGCAAAGAAAGTACATGAGACTCTAACCTCTCAAAACCTGAAGTAGAGCTGTGGCTCAGAGTGGTACAATATTAGCCTTGAGCAAGAGCTCAGGGACAGCATGCAGGCCATGAGGTAATCCCCATGACCAACTCAGTTCATCATCAATGTAAAGCTTTATTTCTGGATTGTCCATTGTATAAAATTATATTAGGTGAAGTAAGCCAGGCCCAAAGAAACATAGGTCCCATGGTTTCCCTTATATTCTATTATCTACAAGTCTATCTTGATACCAGTACTAAACTATCTTGATCACACTGGCTTTGTAGTATAATCTTACATCTGGTAGTACCAGTCCTATGCTTTGTTCTTTCTTCTAGGAGACCCTTTATTTTAGAATCGGCTTCTGAATTTCTACCCCTTCCCTCCCCAAAAAAATACCCTTCTATGATTTTGATAGGGATTGATTTGAATGTATAAACTACTTGAGAATTATCTTTGTAGCAATATTGAGTGTCACAGTCTGAATGTAAAAGGATCTGACATCCATAAATATTTGAGTTTAATTGAGTTATGCATTGCTATGGAACCTGTATTTGAATAAAACTCAAAAATGACAGGGCTGTACATGTTATTTATTCTCTCCGTGTTAAGCATTTATCGAGTACCACCTTTATGCAAGATTTTATCACCTTGGGAAATTGCATGTAAGTACTGTTTAGTTTTGTTTTGTTTTCATCCCATTTTAGAGTGAATGAGATTATCCTCTGTTGTTAAAAGAATGTCTGGTCTGACAGGATGGGTGAGCACAAGCCACAGTATTCATAAATCATGACAAACACAGTCATGAACCATGAAGGAGGAACACTATGAGCTATAAGCATTCAAACATCTGGCCAAACTCAGTGTTCAAAGAAGAAATGTTGGTAAGCTGTTGTCTTGTTAAGAGCTAGGGATGATAGCTTTTTGATCTTTGTTGTTTTTTTAGTTTGTTTTATTGTAAAGGTGATGCATAGAGGGGTAACAGTTATATAAGTCAAGATATTGAGTACATTTCTTTTTGAAAAGTATCACTCCCTCCCTCATTTTTTCCTACTTTTTTCCCTCCAGACCCTCTGCCCCCTATATTGTATAGTTCATTTCTAATGTTGTATCTAGTGAGTGCCGTTGTTGAATTAGCTCACCCTTTGTCCCACCATTTCTGTGCTTTCCCTTCCCCTCCCGAAATCAGATAAACTTATACAAGACAAAGGGTACAGAAATCAAAACCAGTGACAGAAGGGAATAAATAAAAGAAAAAAGAAATAACTGCAAACAGTACAATAAAAAAAATGTCATTTCCATTTCCTGACTAATTAGTTTTTTAAGTGTTGTTATCTGGAGCCATAATTCTAAGTTGATGCAGATTACTTGATTGTTTTTACACAGGTTATTATTCCTGTTCCTAATTAATTTTGATTTTGTTGTGTAATCCTTCTGATCTGACATGACATCTTTTTGAAGGCTTTGGTCTTTTATTCCCCATAACCCTTAATGGAAATGCTGTAGATGATTGTTGAAAAGTTAATAAATGAATTATTGTCAGGGTAAGAAAGTAATCAGTTGAAAAATAGCTCATACTTTCCCTTCTAGAGCCCCATATGTTTCCAGCTTTCCTTGTATAGTAACTATATAGGGCAGTTTACTTAACCTTTCATGAAATTTGTGTTCCTAATTTCCAAAGACATGGTATCCTGAGCTGTAAATAATAAATATCCTACTTCATAGTCTTGTGGGAATTAAAATGAAATGGTAGTGTACATGTCCAAGCAAATGAAATGGTAGTGTACATGCCCAAGCATGGGCTGAGCAGCTGAAGAATGCCCATTGTTGTGATTAGGGTATTAATTATGAAGAGAACCATAATGTGTCAGAACTGGTGACTTAAGAGGCTCAATCCTAACTGCTCAGGAGGTAAGACCTGCAAATTGTGGTTTGAAGCTAGCTCAGGTAGATACTCTTCAAGACTCTTATCTGCAGTTAGCCAGATAAAAGCCAGAAATGGAGGTATAACCCAAGTAGTAGAGTGCCAGTCTTGAGTGGACAAAGCCTAGCAAGAGCTCAAGGTCCTGAGTTCAGGCCTAATTATTGGGGTGTGTGTGTGTGTGTGTGTGTGTGTGTGTGTGTGTGTGTGTGTGTGTGTGTGTGTGTGTGTGTGTGTGTGTGTGTGTGCTTATACACACATGTACACCTACACACACAGAACTACAATGAAATAGTAGGCTCTAATAAACTTCCAGATTCACTGGGTGCTGGTGACTCATGCTTGTTATTCTAGCTACTCAGGAGGCTGAGATCTGAGGATCTTGGTTCAAAGCCAGCCCGGGCAGGAAAGTCTGTGAGACTCTTATCTCCAGTTAACCACCAGAAAAGGAAGTGGCGCAGTGGCTCAAAGTGGTAGAGCAGTAGCCTTGAGTGGAAAAAGCTCAGGGACAAGTCCTGTATTCAGGCCCAACGACTGATGAAAACAAACCTTTCAGCTTCATCTTGCAGGACAAATGGCACCTGCATTGGAGAGGAAGCAGGCAGATCCCACCCGGGACATCTGATGGATGATAGTTATAAAAGTCCTTGCTTGATAACAACATAACTGCATTGTTTTTAGAAGAACACAAACTAGTACGTTTTTTACATGGTTAATTTTTCTGCGAAAAGAAAGTTGAAAAATATCTCCATATAAAGATTAAACTGCTTTGGCAAATCAGTTCAATACTCTTCCTTTCCTTTATTCTCCCCCACCCCCAACCCCCCAAAAAACCCCACTGCTTTTTTTTAAACCAAAGTTAAATAAATATTCCATTTCTCTGCTGGGTACAATTTGGAAGTGGTGACTAAAATAAATAGCATTTGAACTGTCCACTTTCCTACGATCTAGTATGTTGAAGTATGATGTTAGTCTCCTGAGTAATTGAAAACTCAGAGTTGAAAATAAACCAGATCAAAATGTTGAATACTCTTTTTTTCTTGCTATTCATTTTGCTTTTTCAGTCAAATCAATCGTGGGTTGTTGGGGATGGTATTTATTAAATCCAGTAGTTGTCTATCTTTTTTTTTTTTTTTTTGGTCTGTCAGTTATAGGGCTTGAACTCTGGGCCTGGGTATTGTCCCTCAGCTCGTCAGCTAAAGGCTAGTGTTCTACTACTTGAGCCACAGCGCCACTTCTGGTTTTCTGGTGGTTAATTGGAGATTAGAGTCTCATGGGCATTCCTGCCCAGGCTGGCTTTGAACTGTGATCCTGAGATCTCAATCACTTGAGTAGCTAGGATTACAGGCATGAGCCACGGGCACCCGGCAGTCTTCTATCCTGTGGGCACATCTAGAAATAAAGCCATGTAAATGTGCTCAAGGCAAAGGCCTCCATCAGTCACACAGAAAGCAAACACTGTGCCTCTGTCCTCTGGTAGGAATGGGGAAGATGGTGAAGGGTTTCAAATTGGTCCCAAAGTTTAATATTTTAGGAGGAATTAGTGGCTGTAATTGAAATATCTGTATTATAATCTTCCAAATTTAAGTAGCACTAGTGAATGTGTATGAACCAGATCTGAGCTTTGTGTTTTCCACTCATTAGGCACCTACCTTATTTAAATAGAAATGTAGGAAATTATTAGGAATCAACATATATACAAGATATTGTGCTGTAATTGTATGTTTTACTGTTTGTGGAAGCAGCCCTGTACATAGATGAAGTGCTCTCTGTATGGGAACTCTGTATCAAGTCTTGGCATTCTTCTCTTCACATTGCATTAGTTGGATGAACTGCTGACCTTACCTAAGGTCAAGATACATTATTTGCATTGTTGTATCCTATCATTTTTATATATAATCAGGACTCATGCTCTGTGATCAGGGACTTGTATTCTCTTCAAATTCGGTCTTGATTATTTTAACTCATGAAAAGAAATAGAAAATCTACACTTGGCTTTTCGTAGATTTTCTCTATTTTCCCTTCTCTTTAGCTGTAATTTGTGATTTTTCACTTTTAGGCAATTAAATTCTGCGTTGTAGGCATTCTGAGGAGGAGGCATGGTTTATGTGGGAGATTATGTACCGGAGAGTTGAGGTATTTGGAATGTGAAGCTTTGAAGCATTCTAGCTGGGCACTTGGTGGAACCTGCCTGTAATCCCAGAACTCTTTAGGCACAAGCAGGAAGTCCAGGAGTTCAAGGTCACACTAGGAAACATAGGAAAATAATATTTCAAAGTCAACAACAGGAAGATTCCTTCCAAAGCTTCTTAGGTTTCCATTTGCGCCTTAAAAAAATTGCATTATTTTAACCTACTTTTCATTGCTCATTTTACCTCTCAAATACAAGGTTTAATTTTAAATTTCTTCTTTTAGTGGTCATTTGTAGAGCTCATCACAACTACCTGACTGGTTTTGCGAAAGTTCCTTGAGTATCACAATTGTATGTCGTTTTTGCTAGATGGTGATTCATATCTGGACAATAGAAAAATAAAGCCTAGTACCATGTCAGATCGCTTGATTTCTTTGAATTTGTAACATGAGAATATTAAGACTGGCTCTTTTTATCTCATGATACTGAGAAGATAGCAAATGCAACAGCAATTCAAAGGCACATTGAAAAGCCGGGAGCCAGGGGCTCATGCTTGTAGCTGAGATATGAGGATCCCGGTTCAAAGCCAGCCTGGGCAGAGGAATCTGAGAGACTGTTAGCTCCAGTTAACTAGCAGAAGGCCAGAAGTAGAGGACAAGGCCTTGAGTTCAAGCCTTAGTACATGTGTGCGTGCATACACATACACAAACAAACACATACACACACACTAAAAAAAGTGCTATAAAATGAGTTCATGTTTTGTCTTTAGTTTTGAGTGATACCAAAAAAAAACCCAGCAACACAAAATTTAGATCTATATCTATGACCATTTAACAACTCAGAATAGTAAAAGTTATGTTTCTTACCATGTCTTTTTTTTTTCTGGTTTGTTGTGGGGCTTGAACTCTGGGCCTGGGCTCTTCAGCTCAAGGCTAGCTCTCTATCACTTTGAGCCACAGTGCCACTTCGGGTTTTCTGGTGGTTAATTGGAGAAAAGAGACCTACCTGGGCTGACTTTGAACTGTGATCCTCAGATCTCAGCCTCCTGAGTAGCTAGGATGATAGGTGTGAGCCACTGGCGCCCTGCTTCATCACGTGTCTTTTTAGTTTGTTAATTCAGGAGGGTGGTAAGTGAGACGCTTCTGTAAGCCCCCGTGTCCATCCTGTGTGCCTTGGCTAGGGCCACAGCAGAAGGTGTTTCCCAACCTGAAAGCTCTTTGCTATCTGTACCCCACATCTGAGGCCCTTGGTGAACCCCAGCTGCTTGAATGCTGTGCAATGAAGAGTCTGAACTTTCTTCAACTTATCAGGAAGATAAGGCTGAGTCATCTGGACGTGTTCCTATGTGCCCGGCCTTGATTCTGTGCTTCTAACATGGTGGAACACTGGTGTCCATCCTCCCAGGACTGCCGTGAGGAAAGCACTGGACCACATCCATGCAGACTCCATCTATGTTGCTCCTGTCCTCTGCTCCCTTGCCTCATCCTTTTCCCTGAGATGCAGCTGCGGTGATAAACACGCACCGGAGGCACGAAGGCCCAGCTCCTTCCTCTTGTACTGGTGAAGAAATTGAGGCCCAGAGTCAAGTGTGAACCACACAGGAATTTAGGCTCAGCTGGGTTTTTTCCTCCACAATCCTATCTGTGCAGACCCATGTACATGGAAAAGGGTACAGAATAGTTCAAGCTATTTCTCTTGTCTCAAATATATTACTCATATATTATGAATTATCTATTACTCTAGTAAAATTTCACTTGAGCATGCCTTTTTTACTTTTATCTTTTATGAAAAGGTAAAATTCTCTCTTCTCTTTGGTTATCTAGATGAAATACATTCCCTCTAAGTAATTCTCAGAAGAGAGTTCTTGTTTTGAGTTCATCTAAAGTCTTTGTGTGTATGTGTGTGTGCGTGTGCACGTGTGTGGTATGTGCCAGCACTGGGGTTTAAGTGCAGTATTTGTCACTTGGCTTTGTTATTCAAGGCTGACACTCTACCACTTGAGCCACAGCTCTACTTCTGCCGTTTTTGCTGGTTAATTGGAGATAAGAATATCCCAAATTTGTTCACCCAGGTGGCTTCAAACCTTGATCCTCAGGTCTCAGCCTCCAACCCAAGTAGCCAGGGTTACAGGCCTGAGCCACAGGGTTCATCTTGGAATGACTGTTATCGTGAAGAGCTGGAGAGTTGGAGCAGGCATACTGGTTTTCAGTGATCTTAGACAATTTGGGTTCATACCTGGTGAAATTGTTGAGCCAAGCTGAGGAAGAAATGGTAGTCAAGAAATATGATACAGCCGTCTTTGTTAATGCACTATGATCTGGCACATTCAAAGATTACTTAGAAAGACAATACAGGCACAGAATAACCAACAATAAATCAGAGCTGGAGGCATAGCTCAAATGGTAGATCAATGGCTGAGCAGGGAGGAGGCCCTAAGTTCAGATCCCAGCACCCTCAGAATAAGACACTGCAGGGCAGGGCATGCTGGCTCACTTATATAATTCCAGATACCGGGGAGGTGGAGATTGAGAGAATTGTGGTTCAAGGCCAGCCTGGGCAATAGTTAGCACGACACCATCTCAACCAGTAAATCCAGAATAGTGGTGCATGCCTGTCACACCAGCTATGCAGGAGGCATACATGATAGATAGTTGTTCAGGAGGGCTGGGCATACATATAAGGCCTCATTTGAAGCCTAACCAAGGCAAAAAGGTTCTCCTGCTTAATTCAAGTGGTAGAGGGCCTACAGAGTAAGCACAAAGCTCTGACCAGTCCTACAAAAAAATGAATAAAAATTAAATATGCAGTGCAACACTGGAGGATTTGAAACATGGAACCCATAGGGTGAATGAAAAGCACTCTAGATGTTAAACACAGTCTGTGTGGCTTTGAATAAAATCACCAGTGTCTTTCATATGTCCTGGAAATATTTTCATCTCAAGGGAACTACCTGTTACTTTAAAAAGAAAAAAAACCTCATAAGAATTTCATGGGCAATAACTTCATTTATGAGGAAAATTTAATCTTGTATGAATCAAGTGGTTATGTGTTAAATTGAGCTGAAAGGTGACAGAATTAGACAACTTTCAGTCTTTCTTGGTGAGTTTATTTGAACTTTAGTGTCCAAATAACTGGCAAGCTCATCATTGGAATGATAGGTACATTTTTTTTTCTTTGAAGTCTAGGCTTGGGTTTTTTTTAAAAAAGAAATTTGGAGTGGTAAAAATAAAACTATTGGCCAGCAAGTGGGAGAGAAATCACCTTGATGTAATAGATACTTTTCCAGATAGAAGAAGCACTTGAGGGCTCCTCCCCGGAGTTTTAGCATGCTGGCACAGATGACCGGGGCTGCAGATGGAATCTGTTTTATGACTGTTGGCAAGTGGTCACTTGAGTTTCCTAAGTGCTCTGGGCTTTCAGCTAATTCACTGAAGTTGTAAAGTTACAGCCCTGGTTGCCTGCACTCTTAGAAGTACAAGTCTGTCGGTGCCAGTGACTGATGCCTGCAATCCTCGCTAGTCAGGAGGCTGAAATCTGAAGATACTGGTTCAAAGCCAGCCCAGGCAGACAAACCTGAGAGCTTCTTAACTCTCATTAGCCAGCAGAAATTCAGACCTGGAGATGTGGCTTAAGTGGTAGAGCACCAGCCTAATTTTAAAAAAGCCAAAGGACGGTGTCTAGGTCCTGAGTTCACATATCCTAGTACTGGCATAATAAAATATTCAAGTTAGCTTCTGTAGGAATAGATCAGTAAAGGATTTTGCCTCCGTGAGCCTTAGCATTCTAGATGTTTGAACCCTGCTGTGTTCCCACCCTCCACACGGCCTGTATGCCTGCATTCTAACCACGAAGCAATTACTCTGGTGTATCTGCCCAAGGCTAACCCTCTACCACTTGAGCCACACCTCCACTTTCTGCTTTTTGGTAGTTAATTGGAAATAACAGACTTTTCTGCCTGGGCTGACTTTGAACTATCATCCTCAGATCTCAGCCTCCTGTATAGCCAGGATTGTGATGATAGGTATGAGCCACCAGCACCTGGCCAACTTGACATACCTTGATACACATTGGCTTGCATGGATGCCACATGTTTAGCTCAAGAAGGCTCAGTGGTAGAGTGATTGCCTCATACGTACGAGGCCCTGGGTTCGATTTCTCAGCACCACATAAGCAGAAAAGGCTGGAAGTGGCGCTATGGCTCAAGTGGTAGAGCGCTTACCTTGAGCTGAAATGCTGAGAGACAGCGTCCAGGCCCAGAGTTCAGGCCCCATGACCCAGGGGGAAAAAAAAAAGGAAAAAAGAAAGCATCTAACTCTCCTGATTCAATGGAAGACACTAGAATCTACAGAACATCGGCTCCTTAGAACCATTAGGACCCCTTAGGGCCTGGAACAAACCCATTGGCCTCCATTGGGATGAACACAAACCTCAGTGGGCCGCCACCCTTCCCTCCACCCAGGAGCCATCACACTCTGCTTCATCTCACCTTTCTGGGAGTGTATTGTCTAGCTCGAGTCATAGAACAGAGGTTCTGGCTTGTGTCTGGCCAGTTACCTGCTTGCTGTGCAGTGGCCCTGGGTCAACCGCGTTCAACTTAAAATAATCCTGCCAAAGCTCAGGTCCTCACTTGGCCAGATCTGTGTTCTGAGCCAGCTGCCGGGGGCCAGTCTCTCCCCTGTGCCCTTGCCCTCTCTCTGTGGTGACCCTAGCCAACTTGCTGGCTCGCAGGTGCCACCCAGGCCTAGCAGGTAGGTGTGTGGACATTTTTGTTGGGCCATTCTGGTTTTCATCCTGTTGCCTCACCCTCCATTTCAGCCCACCAGCGGGTTGAGCTGCATCTAAATCATCTGCCTTCCTTCCCGCCTTTATTTGTCCTTTATTCCTCAGATACAACACAGGACAGAAAATGGCGAGCTTTCCTACCATTCCTCCTCCTTCCTGTCTTGACCTCCTCGCTGTAAGGGTTTCTGGGAAGGAGGTTTGTGATGGGTCAGACTGCAATGGTAGATCCTCCCAAAGGGGTATACCTATTAAAACCTACGCAGCCAAACCAGGGGACCACTTGGTAGACAATCTGATGGCAAGAAAGACTGTAAGACTGTTGAGTATAATTCCATGTGTCATTCAGAAAACTCCTTAAGAGCTTGCATATTTTCTGTCATATAACATCAGTGGACTACTTCACAAGTTACGAGATTATTTCTGCAACCTTTCTCACTTGATCCTAAACAAAACCCCTCTGATTTCATTATCACCTGTCATTCATGGATGGCTGGAGACAGATAGCCTGTGTGTGATCAAGCCACTGTCCTGTTTCATACGGCTGTTCATATCCTGCGTGTTCTGCGCAGTCATACATGACCCCAGAGGAACTGTGCATGAGCTTGCTAATGGAAAGCCACGTGGAGAGATCGCCAGAGAACTCAGCTATGTCTATACTTGAAGTTCTTCACATTTGAAGTAATTGACATTTCCAAAAACTGTTTTTCCCTAATCTCCTTTCCCCTCTCTCTTCTTGAGGCTTGAACTCAGGGCCTAGGCACTATCTTTGAGCTTTTAAATTAAGTCTAGTTAGCACTCCACCACTTTGAGCCACAGCTCTATTTCTGGTTTTGGTGATTAATTGGAGATTAGAGTCCCATGGGACTTTTCCTGCATGGGCTGGCTTTGAACCTTGGTTCTCAGATCTCAGTCTCTGCGTAGCTAGAGTTACAGACATGAACCACCAGCTCTCTCGCTCTTGCTCTCATTCTCGCTCGCTCTCTCTCCACAAAAAAAGTGTATGCAGCACAAACATCATTAGTTGGGCATTTAAAGACTGATCTCTTGGTCATATTGCCTGTTGTGAACCCTTAGTTTAGAAGAGAATGGAAAAATGTCATTGCCACATCAACTTTTCTGAATAGCTGTGTGCTACTTCCTAAACTGCTTAGATCAGTCCCAGCCTCCTGACCAGAATGAATGAGACTGAGCATTCATAGAACACTCGAGAGTCATGGTAGAGAGTGGTGTGTGGAGAGCATTGAGTTGGGTTTTTTGTTTTGTTTTGTTTTGTTTTTTCTGTCAGTCGTGGGGCCTGAACTCTGGGCTTGGGCGCTGTCCCTCATCTCTTGAGCTCAAGGTTAGTGCTCTACCACTTGAGCCACAGTGCCACTTCAGGGTTTTTTCTGCTGAGGAATCAAACCCGGGGCCTCATGCATGCAAGGCAAGCTTTCCACCACTGAGCCACCTTCCCAGTTCAGGAGCATTGAGTTTTATAACTGCAGAACTGAGCAAAGCCAACTAACCTGTGTGGGAGTGGTCTTCATGTGCTCAGCCTTGCTGAGATTGCGCTAACTCAACCGACAGACAGCAGAAGATGCATGATACGAGCATTCTTGTTTAAGAATGGGGCCAGCAAGAAAGCCCTCTTCCTTCAGAACAGAGAAGTTTCCATGCTGGAGGAGGAGACAGGTGATTTGGGAAGCAGGAGCTAATGTCACGTGGGTGGTTCTGGAGAGAATATAGTCCAAGGCCTACAGAATGCTCCTAGTGTCCTTTGCCTGGAAACGTTTTTATTTTTCACAGATTATAAACACTTAATACTTACATCTTTCTTACTATGTTATTATCTAAGTTTTTTAAACCATAGCATCATACTATGTAGTCTTTATCTTTCCTTCTTTCCTCCCTTCTTCTTTCCTTATTTCCTTCCTTCTTTCTTCTTTCCCTTCTCTTTCCTCCCCTCCCTTCCTTGCTCCTTCCCTCCATCAGAGGTTTGTGTTCTTCCTTGGCTTTTTAACTCAAAGCTGGAGCTCTAGTTCTTGAGCCATAATTCTACTTCAGCTTTTTGCTAGTTAATTAGGGATAAGAGTCTCCCAGATTTTCCTCTCCAGGTTGTCTCCAAACAGATCCTCAGTTCTCTGCTTCCATAGTAGCTAGAATTGGTGAGCCACCAGTGCTTAGCTTTTTAATGTAGGTTTTCTGTACCCAAATGGCCTATGTTTAATGTCATTGCATTGTTACAGCATTTAAATATTTTTGCATTTACTGAATTTGTGGTGTCTAGTTATATTCGAAGAATTTGTCAGATCAGTACTTTGACAAAGTTGGAATTGCTGTCTCATTGTCTTGTGCTCTGTGTCTTTCCTCAAATTGTTCTTTGAGAACAACTGCCCCTCTGAAAGAGTGAATTTTATAATCTTACACATTTTGCACTCATTTTCATCAGATGAGGCCTTGCTATATAGCTGTTACTTTGCTGAGCCAAGTGTGGTGCCAAATGTCATTTTGTTATTTGTATTTTCTTCTAATGGGAGCTCTGTTCGTACTCATGGCCCATTTGAGTCTTAGAGAAAGAGTATTGTATTCACCGTCATATCGTAAAATGTGGGAGGGAGTTTCCTTTTCTAATTAGCATACTTGTTTTATCTTACATGCAGGAAGGAACATATTGGGATATGTGAAGTGTTTTACCAACCAAAAGTAGACTTTTCTTTGAAACATAAGGGAACATGTAACAGGCATTTTCCCATAGCTGTGTGCAGCCTTTGTCTCCATTAGGTCTGAGCTGTCATGGGAGGGGACAGACAGCTGCCCAGGGGAAGGACCAAAGTCGGGAAAGGCCTCAGCTGGGGGTGGCGTGCGCCTGGCCATCTTGCCACAGCAGGGCATGCTGTAGAGATGCTGGGGCCGATGATGGAAAAATACCAATCTGTGACAAATACAGCAGATCAGATCAAAAAATGGTCTGGAAGCTTTGTGGTTGGCCTGGACTTCCTTGGCCTCCTCCTGTCCTTGATCTTAAAGGACATAGTGATTCAAACAAGCAAGCGCATCCGGATCAACTGGCTTTCGAGTCCCTGTGCTTTTGCTGATGGTTCATTCATGACAGATGAGCGAAAATTGCTTGGGGAGATGGGAGTGCGCTGTGAATAAGGGTTTACGGCCCCTTTTCCAGTCCTGTTTTAAAAGTAGAGCAACTATGCAGCTAAATGTGTGTGTGTGTGTGTGTGTGTGTGTGTGTGTGTGTGTGTGTGTGTGTGTGTGTGTGTGTGTGTGTGTGTGTGTGTGTGTGTGTGTGTGCGCGCGCGTAAGTGTAACATACTCTTTCCTAAACTTACTTTTCCCTGTAGTCAATCTATTGGCTTCTCTGGTCCCAGGAGTTAAAATAAGCATTGTGTATTTTCATTTTATTATAGCATGTAATTCCCAATTTAAAGACAATTCACTGAAATAATTTTCTTTTCTAGTCTCCAGAGAATGCAGAGGGCAAAGATGGACCCAAAGTAACCAAACGGGAGGTAAGTATATATATATATTACACACACACACACACACACACACACACACACACACACACACACACACACACACACACACACATATCTGACATCTTCCATTTAATTCTGGAAATGGCAGTGTTTAATACTATGGAGAATATTTCTGTGTGAGTGAATACTGTTGTAAATAAGATGGCTGAGACTGCATAAGCTGGATAAAGGGTTTTGTGTAGTCTCTCTTGCCTGGATATGATTCACTCAGTATATTGATGAGGTATTCCCGATTACTGCATTGTTTATCCATCCATCTGTTGGTCCTGCTGTCTGTTAGAGGGAATACTGAGAATTCCTTCTGGACAAGGAATGAGATAATAGGTAAATTCATCAAGGAGAACAGAGTGAGCGCCATTCATAGCAGGAAACTGAAAAGCTGTTGATCTCATAAATTTTCTGCTCCGGTAAGTGAATTATCAATTACTTTTTAGATGTATTGAGCTAAAAGGATCCATCTATGTCTTAGGTAAAAAATGAATAAAACTATGAAAGGATATATAATACCTCAGAAAAACACAAAAGCTTTGTTTAAGTTAGGAAAACTCTTTAGGGCTTTCAGATAACTAATTAGGCAGTGATTCAAAATTAGGTAATGATTCAAAGACACTGATTAAAATACAGAAAGCTGCTGAAGGGGAAGCACCTCGCAGAGATGCTCGTATTTGGCCCTTTGTGGTAGAATTACCAGCATCTAAAAGGAGACGGATGAGAAAAGAGGACATGAGATGCATTTGTATGTGTGATGACAGCCATTCCCTGATGTAGAAACCTTTACAGTGCATGGCAAACTAAAGCTCTTACGCTTGAGCATATAAACAAAAAGGGGTCAAAGGACAGGCAAAACCAGCATCTAGTCTCTTGATTCTTTTGATTGGGTAATTCAGACTGTGGTTAATAATTCAGAGGCATTTGTCCTTCTACCTAAACCCCTGCACAGGATCTATACAAGGAAATTCATTGTGCTAAAGGGAAAAATCTTTACCAGAAGCTACAAAGAAGTAATTTAAAAGCAAAAACAAAACTGCCTGTTTCTACCATCTATGGACCAAGCATCCACTGTCTGACAGAATTTGGGATAAACATGAAGTTGGTAATCCAAAGTGTGTAATCACAGAAGTACTAAAAACATCTGAAAGATGACAAGTGCTTACATAGCTTTAGAAAATGGCAAATGTGACTTTGAAGAGAGTTGGCTTAATGTAACCTTAGAGGTTTAAAATTTGGACACATGCACAGATTTGGGTTTCTCCTCAGGAACTGGTATTTAAATTGATTATATGCAGTAAAATTCAGCAAGAGTAATCTTTTTTATTCCTCTACACTGAAAGCAAATCAAACTGGTTAGAAGAGACATAAAACAAACATATATATTATTTTAGCCTAAAGATTTTTCTACTTTATAGTTTTAGGTTGTTGCTGGTTTTACATTTTATTTCATCTTGTTTCTGTATTTTTTAAAATATTATTAGTAGCAAAAATCTTCTCTAGACAAGATCCTGTCATTTAAATCAACACCAGTTTAAAACTCACAATCATGTCTTTCGGTCATTGACCTTGTGAGAAGGTCAGTCTTTTGGCTGGTAGCTTAGGGTAAAAAAGCACTGTCAAAACTATATGGTGATTGATCCCTCCCCCCACCCCCCATTGAATTGGGATTTATTTCAGGCTGAGTTTTCCAGTTCTGTCTCTGGGCTTACACAGCCTTGACGATGGTAAACAGATAGTGATTTCAGAGGTCTTTCCTCTTTTGAAAACCTTCCACCAGTGCTGAGTATTTGAATGGCAGTGCTCAGTAGGTATTTCTGCAGAACACTTGGGTAATCAATGATTAACAATATATCACCATCATTATCCTCAGCAGTTGACCAAGCTCTTTCAATCCATTATTTTGTCTAATCTACACAATAATTTAAGGTCCAGTTCTCCTTGGAATTTTTTGTTTTTGTTCTTCTCCTTGTGCTGGGGCCTTGTATATGATAAGTTCATGTTCGACCATTAAGCAATAGACCAGTGCAGACTTTTCTTACCAAAAATCTATGAGCACCTACAATGCGAGAAGGTTTACAGTGAAAAACATGCAAAAAGCCCTGTTTTCAGAGAACCTCCGTGTGGTAAGGAAAAAGAAAATAATTGGATAAATAAAATAATAGGTGCTGGGGCCTGAGCCACCAGCAGTCTTGTGATCCTAGCTACACAGAAGGCAGATGTCTGAGATTTGTAGCCATCTCAGGCAGGAAAGTCTGTGCGTAAGACTTTTCTCTAGCCACCAAAACTGTGGAAGTGAAGGTGTGCCTCAAGTGGTGGTAGAGCTAAGGGACATCACCCAGGCTCTGAGCTCCAGACCCCTACCAGTATAACAATAACAGAAAAGGGCATTTTCTGTCAAGCAAAGATAAAGCAAGGGACAGAAATGGTGCACATCAGAGAATGGCTGTGACGTGATTACAGATAGGTAAGTGTTATTCCTATTTTAGCTAAGAACAAACAAAAGATCTCTGAAATAATATAATTTTGCTCAAGTGTGACAACTGTGAAGTAGCAGAACCCAGGAGAAATGTCCAGATCTCCTCATGCAAAATCCTGCTTCCATGTGCTTTTCCTGTACTTAGAAAAATCTGACAAAACCCAATTTCTTGGTTTTTACCTTTGTTCATTGGAGGCTTAACAATATATATTTTTCCCTTCTTGCCAGATTTCAAAGGAAGACAAACTCTACTTCTCATTTGTTTTGACAATTAAAAGCAATTTGTCTTTTGGTTTTTACTTGGAAATACATGGTCAGGTTCAAAAGCAAAAACACAGCTCATAAAGATAAGCATACTTTCCAAGCTAGGTGCCTAGTGGCTTAATGCCCATAATCCTTGCTACTGGGGAGGCTGAGAATGTAAGGAACGTGGTTTGAGGCTCGATTGGGCAGAACACTTCATAAAATCACTCACTTCCCACTCAAGTTGGGTGTGGTGGTGTGCACAGCTATGTGACAGCTGGAATGGGAAGATGATGGTGCCAGGCCAGCCCAGGCAGGGAAAGTCTATAGGATTCTGCCTTCACAGAGAGAAGCGAGACTGAGTAGTATGTGCCTATAATCCCAGCAACCATCAAAAACCTAGAGTAGGTGATCATGGCTTAGGCATGTGCCCCAAAGTAAGACCCAGTCCTAAACATAACCAGTGACAAGCAGGGGCATGGCTCAGCTGCGTCGCGCCAGCTTAACCATTGGAGGCCCTGAGCTTAAACCCCAGTATCTCCCTACCCCTTCCCCCCAATAAAAGACTTAATTCCAAATTCCAAGGAGATGGCCCAGATATTTTTAATGCTAGTTAGTAAAGTCCAGCATTTCTACTTGGATCCAGCTCTCCTTGAGAACTTTGTCCTTGTAAGATTAGACTTAGGCGCTGCTTTCACTACGTGCTAGGAGACAGAGAACTCATGCCTTTCTACTGGTGGCCTTCACCAGAATTGTGTCCGGCCTGGAGAGATGATAACAATCAGTAAATGTTTCCTGAGATCATTCTAATGTCCCCAGCACTTTGGCAAATGCTCGCATCGCATGTATTGTGTGGGTCATTGTGATGGGATTTGTTGTTGTTAAAGCCTTTCTTCCCTCCTGTGCTTTTTGGCCATTTTTCCTGAGGTTTCACACTGAATAAACAAATTAAGAGAAATTCTTTTTTTTTTTTATTCATCCCTAGCCAGGCTGAGTCTTAAATGGGTACTTGAGATGCTAGGGTTGTTTTAAAGAGGGGGGAAAAATAGCAGTCGTGTCTCCTTCATGTGCAATAAATATAGTCCAATCATTTATAGATTTTAAGGCTGTGGAAGCTGATGGAACTTTCCAGGAAGGCACCCACACTTGCATGCATAATTGGTCCTGCTGACTTAGTAAAATGTTAGTCTCAGCCTTGTCTGTGTGCACTGAAAAAGAAAATATCTTATGGTGGTTATTACCGGATAGGAAATTTCAAGGTGTCTGGTTTTTTTCATAAGATGGTTTGACAGTAAAAATAGCCATTTGTAAAGGCTGGCTGGTTTGGATAACCTATAGAGAGAAGACTTGTTTTTGTTTTTTCATTAATTTCCTAAGCTTTCTAGTTTGATCTCTTGCCCCAGTCGAGCGAAGTGCATTCGATGGAACAGTTGGATGCTGTGTGGAGGAATGCTTTGATTGGAAAGGGTTTTCTGACGTCACTGAGCCTGTTGAGTTGCTCGTTGGGTGGTCACGTGGGGAGGGAAGGACCAGAGCCAGAGTGTAGTAGTGGGTTTTTTTCCCCCCTAACAACAATTGACAGGCAATGCTGAGTAATGGCTAACATATTTGGTCTTTTCTCAGGGTTAAGCTAGAGACGTTAGAAGAGGAACTAGTGTTTACTTCTTCCATTCATGTCAAGATTGATTGAAGGCCCTTGCTAGGCACTGGAGGTTCTGAACTAGAAGAGAAAGGCTAGCCCAGGAAAAGGGGAAATAGACATGAGCCAGGTAGGATGAACAGTAAAGCCAACATGGTGCGCTTAGGTTGACCACCAAGCAGGTGTGCGGCCGCTCCTCTCTCGGCGAGCTGCCCTGTGAGCCGATGTGGGTGGTCGTTGAGCCCACACAGCAGCTCCAGAGCTGGGTTCTGAGTGGTGATTGGCAGCTATTCTTTCTGTCCAACTCAGAAAGCATCTTGACAAAGCACAGGATACTTGATGTCAGGTTTAAATGAGGATGTTGTATGTGTGCCAGTACTAGAGCTTGAATTCAGAGCCTGGGTACTGTCCCTTAGCTCTTTTACTTTAGGATGGTACTCTACCACCTGAGTCACAGCTCCACTTCGGGCTTTTTACTGGTCAGTTGATTAAAAAGTCTCATGGAGTTTTCTGCCCAGATCTCAGCTTCCTGAGTAGCTGGGATTACAGGCGCCCATTTCAATGTTGCCTTTTCTTCAAGTGATGGTTGACTTTCGTGGGAAAGGCAGGGACTGGATCCTGATTCCTAGGGATTTGTGGGTGCCTGGTGGTGAATACATCATGACAACCACGGTGTTTCCTGCGGAGGCTCTGCCGCATGCCGACCAGTACCACCTCTTGCTGTGTGCAGTGGCTCTGTCCCAGCCAACCACGCAACCTGCACCGTTTTCTCATCTCAGCATATTCCGTTAGCTGGCCTCAAGCCCAGCTCTGATCTTTCTTCAGAGACCCCAGGGTTCAAATGCTCCATGGAGAATCAGGCCCTTCCTTTCTTTCTGTAGTTTAAAGGAAAATGAGTTTAGCTTCTCTGATGTTACTCAGCAAGAAAGTTCTTAAAAGTGGAGATGGCAAGACATAATTCTTCCCAGTTGGGCCTGACAGACTCACCTAGACTGCCTTAAGTGTAGGTTCAAAATTTCCCATGATTCCTCAGCATCATGGCACATGCTCCAAGACCACACCTGCAGCCTGGTTGGCCCCCTTCAGGAAGTGATCTGAAGCATTAAAGCATCTGAAGCATTAAAGCATTAAGCATCGTGAGGCAAACCCTGCAGAAAGTAGCAAGAAATAGGGGGATAGCTTGAGTTCCCTTATTCAGTAAGTGTTAGTGAGGATGGATATGTTGAGCACTGTGCTCTTCCTCTCGAGAGGAAGCAGCAGGTAAGACAGAGGAAAAGTATGGTGCTGGAATGGTTTTTTGGTTTGTTTTTTTTTTTTGAATACTTGTGTTTTAAGGGAAAAAAAGCAGTGTGGTTTTAGAATTTTAGAATTTTATGAATTCCTTTGAGAAGAGCTTCTGCTGGATAATAAATGAAGTACCAATTCTGCATGCGGTTGTGGAATTGTCTAGGATGGTCCAGTTATTTTTAAATTTTCTTAACAGTCATAATTGCTATTAACTGGTACGTCCTTGAAGAAGAAGTTTGCTGAAAAAAATATTAACCTAAATTCAATATCAGTGTATAATCTGTCGGTTTTCTGAAGTTTGAAATTAAAAGACTAGTGAACCTTTTACTCTAGTCATTGAACATACATGCTTTTAGTAGATAAGTGTTTTATTTTATTACAGGCTAAAAAAAAAGTCTCCCTTATTAACTGTGGGTGATTTATAGTGATTCTCCAGCCCAGCAGAAAGATAGGGAACTTGTGCTTACTCTGGTTTCTATGCAATTAATATAAATCTCTTTTATTAACTCACGGGCTGTAGCTTCATTTGAAGGAACAGGAGTCTAGATGGACACCGTTTCTCCAAGGTCCCGCAGTGGTCCTCCTGTTCATTGTATCTTGAGATTTGATATTTAGGTTTAGGAGTCTACGGGAGATTTCTTCCTTTTCTTAGTCACTGAACCTTAATTGGGAAAGACTACTCATTTAAACAGAATGCCTTGTGTTACACGTCTAGAAAATCTTTGCAAAGTCAGTAATCACAACTTTTCTCTGAGAGGACGGCCGGGTAAGGTCTGTTTTACTGTCGCTTAATAAGGACAGGCTGATGGGAATTAGACCTTAGATTCTTTTGACAAAGTAAGCTATGTCACGATGGATTTAGAAAATCAACCTGGTTTTTATATAATTACAGACATGTGTTTTTTCTTTCCATTTTGTAGCCCACAAGACGGTCTGCCAGGCTATCTGCAGTAAGTATCTCAGAGCCCCCAGAGTTTTACCTTGGGGGAGGGGTGGGTACAGTATCCATTCCCTTGGTACAAAGCAGCAAAAGGACGATTAAGATGGCAGATGGCATTTCCCTGGGGAATGTTTCTTGTTGACAATCACCTGGGGTCACATCTCCAATAGGCCTGACCCGTGTTGCTGAGCAGGTCACCTGATGAGGTGTCTGAGGAGCAGCAGCTGGCCCATGGCCAAGAGCACAAAGCCCAGGGCGCTTGAGGTTCATTACCAGAGATCTTGACAGGAAAAACATCCATGAGGCAGAGTCCTCATCTTCAAATGCTGCACCCATTTTCACAGCTCATGCTGTTTATTCCAGGGCCAGAATGTTCCTAAAGTTATTACTCAGAGTGTCCTTCTGCAGGCCATCTCCAGGAACGTGAGGAAGGTCAGAGGTGCTGGGGCAGGTGGGCGTGGCCTGGTCTCATACTCACCTCCGCCACTGGAGATAGAGGCTGTCACAGAGAGCCTTACAAAGGAAATGGTTCGATGAAAATCGAAGACACTGGTGTATTAATACAACACATCTGGACACAAAATATCAAGTATATGTGTCAATGAGAGTCAGAGAGAAAACAGCAATGAGGCTTCAACTCAGGGCCTCTTATTCTCAGCTTCTTGCTCACTGCTGACACTTAAATCAGAAAAATTTGGGAGCCAAAGCCAGAAGCCAGTGACTCATGTAATCCTAACCACTATTCAGGAGGCTGAGATCCTAGGATCCCGGCTTGAAGCTAGCCTGGGCAGGAAAGTCAGTGAGATTCTTATCTCCAGTAGACTACTCTGGAAAAGCTGGAAGTGGCACTGTGGCTCGAGTGGTAGAATGCTAGCTTTGAGCAAAAGAAGCTCAGGGCTTTTGCTCAGGGCAAATCTTTTTTTTTAATTAATAAATTGGGAACCATAAAAAGTTGTATATAGAGAATAAACTTTAGATTTAGAGTATTTAAGAATATTAATGAAAATATTCCGTGTGTGTGTGTGTGTGTGTGTGTGTGTGTGTGTGTGTGTGTGTGTGTGTGTGTGTGTGTGTGTGTGTGTGTGTGTGTGTGTGTGTGTGCTCAAGGCTAGTGCTTTACCACTTGAGCCACAGCATCACTTCCAACTTTCATGTGGTGCTGAGGAATTGAACCCAGGGCCTCATGCATGCAAGGCAAGCACTCTACCACTGAGCCATCTTCTTAGCTCCCTTCCTTTCATTTTTTTTTTTGAAAAGTAATTTCTTTTTTTCCCTTTTTGCCAGTCCTGGGACCCGGACAATTGCTGTTCCTGAGCCCCTTGTGCTCAATGCTAGCTATGATCCTCAGATCTTAGCCTCCTGAGTAGCTAAATTATAGGCATGAGCCACTGGCATCCAGCTGAAAGGCTGAAAGGGAATTTCTAACAGTCATTCTCCCAGAATTAAACTGTCTCCAATTTCACTTTATGCTCTGGGTGGGTGAAAAAAGCTAGACTCCGTGTGAAACCTGAACCTCTTAGGGACATTGGAGGGCTCCATGTATTTTTTTTTAATCTTTAAAACATTCTTTATTAGTCTGTGTTACCATTAAATAGGAAGAAGAACTTATGCTATTGTTCTATAGGATGACTAGAGATAACAATAAAACACTGAATATTTTTTAAAGCTAGAAGAAAAGATTGCTATTGTTTTCACCATAGAGGAACTTGACAAGTGCTTTGTGATCTAAACATTACATAGTACACACTTGTATTTTTCCCCGTGGCTGGGGAGACCCTGGCCATTGTTTTCTATTTAAAAAAATTCTAGTGACAGGCAAGATTTAGAGTGCAGTATTTGCCCTACGAGCTCTATAAAGAACTGTGCTTTATACCGATCACCTTCCTCCACCCCCACGCAGGGGCCCCCTGCTCTCTGGCCAGGGCTGAGGAAAGCCATGGGAATCTGGGTCCTGTTCCCTGGGGGGTGGGAAGAGAACCACATAAGACAGGAAATGCTAGGTAGGGATACTGATGGCTCACACTTTGTAATTTAGCTACTTGGCAGGCTGAGAACAGAAAGATCATGGTTCAAGGCCAACTTGGGCAGAAAAATGCTCAAGACACCTTCTGAACTCACAGCTAGACACATTGGCCTGTGCCTCTCACCCCACGCTGTGGGGGAGGCTGAGGTCATAGGATCAAGGTGCCAGGCCAGTGCAGGCAGAAAAAAGTCAAGAGACTCCCATCTTCGCTGAAGGAAACCTGGACATAGTTGTGCACACCTGTAGTCCTGGCTGCAGAGAGACACAGCAAAGGCAGAGCACAGCTCAGGCACACACTGGGAAGCAAGACCCTGATTTTGAATAAATAACCAGTGAACCAGAGGGCTAGAAGTGTAGCTCAGTGGTATCATGGCTAGCCTAGCAAGCATGAGCCCTGAGTTCAAACACCAGTACTGTCATAAAGACAGGAGAAAATTAGAGAGCTTTTTGGCTAATAGTATTTATAAATGTTAAATGTCAGGAATCAACAGTGGATACATCACTATAATTGTGTTCTTTATAAGTTCTAGAGATAAAACCAGCCCATAATCTGGGCAGGGTAAACTACACATTACACTGACATTGAAGAGAATAAAAGTCTAAAGATGGTGGGGTACAGAATTCAGGATCTACATCAAGAGAGGAAGGATTTGCACCCCCTCCCCCCATTTGAGAGACACCCCAGTGGGCCTCGCTGTGATTTCTAGATTGTTGGGAAGGCGCACTGAATCATGTGGCCAAGGCTCTGAGCCATTCCTCTTGTTTCTGGACTGGGATAAAAGGAAGAGCAGAGATACCAGAGACAGAAGTGCCTTATCTGTTTCCTGAGAGCTATTCTGGACCAGTGACTAATGAGTTTGCTTTTCTGTCTCACCTGCCGTTCACTTGCAAACCCAAGATGAAAATAGTCGTGAAACACGGATGTCTTCATGCCGTTCCCCAGTGCTGAAAATAGTATGAGATCGTGTTTAAAATGAGCACCATCAGGAGTTGGAGCGGATGGTGGTGCTTTACAATCCTTTCCTGCTCTTTCTAATTCATTCATATCGTCTCTACAGAAACCTGCTCCGCCACCCAAACCTGAGCCTAAACCAAGGAAAACATCTGCTAAGGTAAAGGTGGGGATGCCCAGCCTCCCACCTTGGGGTTTTTAAAGCAATGAATAAATGATCATTCCACATCCCAAAAATCATCTTGAGAAAAAGTCATATGTAATGATTTAGGCTAAAGTGTACTGACTGCCACTCTTAGGGTAAGTCTCAAAGGACATAAAGCACAGTTCTGTGCCTTAGCAGGAATGGTTTCCCATTTGCTGAATGGGGATCAGAGCAGGTCAGGCTGAGGCCCCCCATGAGAACTTGGGCTGGCAGCTAGCTACCTTAGAACTGGTAATCAGTGCTCGTGGTGCCCAACTAGCAGGGTACCAGCTGGCTGGGGGAGGAGCTTCCAGACTCTGGTACCGGATACCTGATGTTGTTCTACCCTGGTAGATCTACCCTTGTGACTGACTCATAAAGACAAGCCCTCTATGCCAGCCACTATTGCTCACTTTCCACATAATCTTCACATTATCTCTATTGAGGTAAATAACACATACACTGATTTGTCAGCGAAGAAGCTATAAAGTACATAAATTACCAGGAATAGAACCCAAGTGAATTTTCTGTACTCTGCCTATCAGAGCATGGTCTTGTTCTGCATTGTCTGAGAGTGTGTGTGTGTGAGAGAGAGAGAAAGTGTGTGTGTGTGTGTGTGTGTGTGTGTGTGTGTGTGTGTGTGTGTGTGTGTGTGTGTGTACACGCACATGCACACAGAGCTGACTTCCATGGCTTAGTCTTAACAGGGCTATTGTCTCATCTGGTGAAGTGCATTGGATGTACTGGAGTGGAAAGCCTCATGTCTCATGCATGAGTAGCTGCTCCTGCCCAGGTTCCCCCAAGCACTGCCTTGGACCAGCCGTGGCAGCTCCACTTCTCAACCCAGAAGAGAGGTGGTCCATGAAACAAATCCTTGGCGTGTGGTTAATAGGTTTCCCACAGAAGGGCAAGCCCAGTGGGCTTGCTTTCTTTGTCACCATGTCATAATCTCAGAGTTACTCCATGGAAGTCTGAACTGGGTTGGTTTTCCCCTGAAAATTAACCATGGCCACCATCGGTCCATTTCACCAGGTGTCTGGATGGAGGCGAACTGATATCCTCTCCCATCACTCCACATCTTCACGTGCTCTCTCCTTGTGCTTTCATCTCCCATCAGAAAGAACCCGGAGCAAAGATTAGCAGAGGAGCCAAAGGGAAGAAGGAGGAGAAGCAGGAAGTTGGAAAGGAAGCCGCTGTGCCATCTGAAAATGGTGAAACCAAAGCTAAAGAGGTACTTTCTGCAAACACCTCCCACTGACTGACTCCATGTCTGACTTGCTCGGTCCTGCAGCCTGTGATGACACACTCAGCATGTCTCTCTTTATTACCTGTAATGTAATTACAGATCCACATTTCTCGCTCAAGTGTTAATGTCTCATCCTCCAGAAGTACCCCACCCAGCAACTTGTCGGTAAAGGGGCACGTTGAAACAGTGAGAGTTAAGGGTACAGTAGAAAACTTGGCACGTTTGCAGTGACTAGAATCAGATAGTGGTGTGGTGTATATTGTTGTTATTTACTATAAGCAATGGGACTTTACAGGTAAGTCTGCTGTGGTTGTTTGAAAAGCAGAAAGCAGTAAATGTGGCCTAGCATTGGCATAATGTCTTCCCACCTTGTCTGTTCTTCACCCAGAGCTGAAATAGATTGTACAGAAGAGCTGCAAAAAAATGAATGGTTCTTGTGTGTCTGCACATGGTTGGACATTGCTTTGATTATAGTCATTTTCAAGTGCATTGGACTATATCACTCTCTTCTTTTTCTTTTCCACAGGCACAGAAAACTGAATCTATAGATAACGAAGGAGAATAAATTGCCATGGAAAATTGGGGGTGATTTTATTTACCTCTTGGGACAACTTTTAAAAGCTATTTTTACCAAGTATTTTGTAAATGCTAATTTTTTTAGGACTCTACTAGTTGGCATATAGTATATATAAAGATGGATATTCGACCCTCTTGTAATCATGCTTTTTTGGAAATTTTCATCATTCTCAAGTAAAATAAATACCTATCTAATAATTGGAAATGTATGTTTAAAGTTGATCCATCATTCCATGCCCTCACTTTAAAAAACTTAGTCTTGTGCAACCTGTGGTGTTTTTACTGTGCATATTTGAATTTTTCATGCAGTTTTTCTAGAGCAATAATCAGTGGTGCTTTTGTACCTAGGTTTTATGTGATTTTAATGAGACATGGATAGTTGTAGCTACCTGCTGATTATTTGTGGTTTAAAATAAAAGATTTTCTTGTCTGCAAAATACTTGCCTGTTATCTTTACTTGATTTAGGAAGGATCTCATTTTCTTAGTGCAGATGACATAAAGAATTTCTATAGACTTAGCTGGGTGATAGTGGTTCACGCCTGTAATGCTCACACCTGTAATCCTAGTTACTAAGGAGGCTGAAATCTGAGGATCAGGTTTGGAACCAGCTTTAAGTCCATAAGGGACTCTTTATCTCCAAGTAACCAGCAAAAAGCGACAAATTGGAGGTGTGGCTCAAGTTTTAGAGCCACCAGCCATGAGTAAAAACTAAGGGACAGCACCCAGGCCCTGAGTTCAAGCCTCAGTACTGGAAAAAAGGATTTCTGCAGTCTGTTCCATGAGGATAAGTGAAATAGAATTGTTTCTTAATTTCCTGGCTTTCCACATTGTTGTTACTAGTTCAGTGAAACATCTGTGACAGTACAGAGGAAAGACATCCAACTCACAAAGAAGTGTTCAGCAATGGGTACCATATATAATAAAATGTAACAAGTCCTAGGAAAACAGGTTTGTTCATGCAGAGCTAGTAACTTCAGGCTTGTCTTTGAAAATCTGCCACTTTGCACATAACACTCAGTCACATTTGTAGTAAAGGCCTTCTTACTCCCTGGAAGAAAGCTCCTCACCCCACATGGCCACCCTGCAGTCGTGTGCCAGCCTCAGCAGGAGTCTGCAAAGATATTATTAGCACTCTTTTTGAGGCTAGGAAATGGGAGTGTGGGTAATGTGTGACCTCCCAGAAGGGAGGTCAGTTTTGAACCTTTTGAATGTTACACAATGTCCTTCTGTCTGCGAAAGAACTTGGCAGTTCTAGGATCAGATCTGGTACATAAAATTTGTTATTTGTGATCATCTGATAGCCGAGTCCCCAGGAAAGCTGAATTCTTTGAACTGTGTTTAGATGAAGATTCACATAGCTCAAGGTGGAGAAAAAAGCTCCACTGTGCAGAGACTACTGTCTGGAAGACTGTGGCTTGTTAGGAGTCTGAGATGTTTTTATGTTCTGGTTATATCCTTTGTCCAGCATCTAATTTAGGGCTAAGAACTTAAGCCTGCTGTGTCACTGTCTCAAATCTGCTGTTATCCTGTTGTAAATACTAACCATACAATTGGCCCGGGCTGTCCTCTCCTGATGAAACATCATCCTTGGTTTCTCATTATGAAAGGTATCACGATGCTTCTTGCATTTTGGACATGCTAAAATCACCTTGATCTCAGAAAAATATTGGGTGTCCTGTGAATACTTTCAGTTTTTTTTTTAAAAAAAGGTTTAATAAGCTGTCAATATGTAATGGAAAGACGTTGCTGGCTAGTTTCCAATTCAGAAGTGGATGCTCATCTTTACAAGCTTTTGGAAAAAAAATCGCACAGCTGATCGACCTTTCATTTTTTTTTCAATACCTACCTTGTGGTTATTGTTGCACCTAGAAATATGTAAATTCGAATGAATGTATAAACATGATAGTATGTAACACAAGAACTGAGAATCTCCCCTATTTATACATCTGAGAGGTTGTTACTGCACAGTTAGTCCGTATATGTGCACATATGCAAGCATACACAAATAACTTAGAGATGTTAATGTTTGCATTTGTCTAGCAAGGTATAGTTGCATAGATTTCTATGTTTTCCATATTTCAGTACTACCAATGAAACTAGTTAACTGCTTACAGCTAGAGCCCTGCCTGCTTGCAGCTTAGTTGAGTCACACTAACTTCTTCCATCGGCAGCATGAGAATGCCATTTCTCCCCGCCTTTGACAGCACTTTTCATTTTGGCCACTTAACAAATATAAAATCGGTTCCACTACTTTCATTTCAAATTCCACTAGAATGACTAGTAAATTTGCAATTGTTCTAATGTTTACTGGCCCTCTGAGTTTCTTTTACAAATGCTGGTTTTTGTCTAGTTTTCCTTTTGAAGAATCGGTCTGCTTTAAGTTTTTCGTAACAGCCATCAATGCCATTACTTACTGTGCGTGTACTGGTACTGGGGTTTGGACTCAAGGCCTTGCTCTCTCATCTTTTGGCTTTTATAAATCAAGGCTGGCACTCGACCATTTGAGCACCTGGCTCTTTGCTAGTTAATGGGAGGTAAGAGTCTCAGATTTTTTTATATGGTCTGGTTTCAAACCTTGATCCTCAGATCTCAGCTTTCCAAGTAGGATTACAGATGTGCACCGCTAGCACCTGGCTTAGTGCATGTCTGTTACAGTGTATGAGTATGTTCATTATCGCATTGACCACACGTGTGAATGCTGTGGTGCTGATAGTTTACCCTAAACACTTGGGAACCTCACACTGTCCCGATCAATAAAATAAGGACACGCTGCCTGCAACCACATGAAAGACACAGATACCACCCACTGCCCACCTCTATCTCTTGCATAAGTGTATGGTATGTTAGACTCTTCTTCAAAGTACTTGCCTGCTGATCTATGGGGAAATCCTACAGTGACAGTCACAGGGTGCCCCTCATGTCCCAGAGCTGAGCTAAATGGATGGTGATGTGCACACTTGAAGTTTTTCCTGGAGGTGTTCAGTGGTTTCCGGTACACATGGTACTGGAATTTCCAATTTTAAATTCTGTGCTAATGGAATCTGAGCCAAAAGCCAAAACTACCTTGTTCTAAGACTAGATCAACTACCCATAAACTCCAGTGTATGTTTATATAATACATCTGAAATGAGACAAGAAATGAAGGTTTCTTTCTGTTCCCTAAATTTACGGGACTTTCCTCTTGGCTACCAGACAAATGTCCCTTGGGTTGCCAACTGAACAAGCATGGCGAGCCTTTACAAGGCTCATCACTTGAGAAAGTGGCTGCTCCTTGCTTTTTCAAAACTCCAACATGAATTCCAAGTGTGTGTCATTCCCTATGAGTTGATCCAGCTTATTGATGTTTAAATATCAGAATAATAATGGCTAATAATAGGCAGGATTTAATGCTTTTTAATAAGCCCTTCAGATAAATTACCAATTTTGGAGGCAATTGTTTAATAATTATTTTGGCCAGGCATTGGTGGCTCATGCCTATAATCCTAGCTACTCAGGAAGTTGAGATCTGACGATTGCAGTTTTAAGCCAGCCTGGGCAGGAAAGTAAAGACATTTATCTCCACTAAACTACCAAAAAACGCTGGAAGTGAGCTGTGTCTCAAGTGGTAGAGTGCAAGCCTTGAGCAAAAAAGCTCAAGGGACAACAATCAGGCCCTAGTTCAAATCCCAAGATCAACACAAAAAATCATTTTGTTAGTCTATTCCTAATGCAACAAGCTCAAATTTTCACCATCAAGTAGAGACTGGCCCACTTTTACAGGGACAACACTCAGGCCCTAGTTCAAGTCCCAGGACCAACACACAAATCATTTTGTTACTCTATTCCTAGTGCAACAGCTCAAATTTTCACCATCAAGTAGAGACTGGCCCACTTTAAACTGCATGATGTACCCTTCCCTTCCCCTCATGGGAGAAGAAGTCCTTTGAGAGTTCTTTTTACAAATCTTTATATGTAAAGTATCATGGCTTTAAGCTGGACGATTCCTGTGATGTGACACTGAGATGCAAGAGACTAAATCAAAGGTAAGTTGGACAACATCAAAATTGAAAACAGTTAAGAAAAACGCACAGTATGGCAGAGAAGATTGAAATATGTGTGCACCACCAACAAGCTGTCTAACAAGGATCCAGATTTCAGGTATAAAATTACTTCAAAGATGCTGAGCTTTCAAGATGAGCACAGGATTTGAGCAGATGGTTCTTGGAACCTGTCAGTGGCCAATAAACAGTGAGAGGAGGCCACCCCTTTGTGAGATGAGTTTATACCTGCGGGGGCTGGAAATCATACTGAAAAGGAAATACATGTTGCTGAGGATAGGGGAGTGGAATTTGAGCAGACAGTCAATGCTGGTGAAAACGCAAAGTAGCACGGTCCTTTGGGAAACAATTTAGCAGCTTCTCAAAAAGTTAAACAGTAGCTTGCCACTGGTGGCTCACGCCTGCAATCCTAGCTACTCACAAGGCTGAGATCTGAGAATCACGGTTCAAAGCCAGCCCCGGGCAGGAACATCTGTTAGACTCTTTTATCTCCAATAAACCACTAGAAAAACAAAGTGGCGCTGTGGCTCAAGTGGTAGAGTGCTGGTCTTGAGCTGAAGAGCTCAGGCTCAGTTCCCAGGCCTAGAGTTCAAGCCCCACAACCGACAAAAAAAAAGGAGTTTGTTAGTCTCACCCAGTACTTCTGTTTTGATACCCAGTACTATGGAACAAACCCTACTTAGGTAAAAACACACACATGTAATCACAACTATTTTTCATCATATTCCCCAATGGAAACAATTCACACATCCATCAGTGAGTAAAGGAAAAGTGTAAGTCCATGTAAAGAAGTACTATTGAGCTCTCAAAAAGGGACACAATACTAATATGCTCCTACACAGATGACCCTTACAACACCATGCCAAACAATAGGAGCTAGGTATAAAAGGCCACGTGCCACTTCCATTTATATCGAATGTCCAGTGTGCGAATCCATAGAAGCACAGAGTTGACTAGTTGCGAGGGGATGGGTAGGGAGAAATGAGAAGTAGCTGCTAACGAATTCAGGGTGTCTTTGGGGTGATGATAGAATTGTTATGGAATTAATGACGGTGCTTGCACAACTTGTAACTATTCATTACAACTCTTCCTGAAAGTTACATTTATCAGGTTACTCAAAGCATAAGATGTGGAATCAGTTGACCTTCAGTTAAGCATTGAGACTGGGTTCAGTGGCTCTCACCTGTCATCTCAAATACTCCAGAGGTGGAAGTCAGGAGGATTGTGATTCCAGGATAACACATGCAGAAAGTTAGCAAGATCCCAATGTTAGCCAATAAGCTAGGCCTAGTATCGTGTGCCTCATCCTAGATAAGAATGGGGGTGGGGGAGGGAGTTGAAGGGATCATGCTCCAGGATTCCCTGAGAAAAAATAGGAAACCTTGTTTGCAAGTCCTGGAGACATAGCCCAAGGTGTGGAGCACTTGCAAAACTGTGAGTTCAAGCCCCAGTACTGCAAGAAAAAAGAAACAAAAGAAAAGTGAGCATGGTTCTCAGTTATTTAACTTCTATCCTTCAATTTTGTCACCTCTTAAGTAGAGTCCCAGCTTAATAAAGCTCTTAGGCATGAATGACATGATGATAGAAGCCTGCGTGTGTAGTGTCTGCCGTGCGGTGGGCTGTCCCTGCAGTGGGTGAGTACAAGTGGCTTTGCGAATTGTGTATGTTGGTTGCAAGCAATTGCCTTTGTCAGTGAGCCCTTCAGGGCAAACAGGAAGAACTGTTCTTCACTGGGCATTTACCCAAATGTTTACAAACAAGACCACACTAAAGTTACCAGCACAACTATGTTTATTGCAGCATTATTTACCATAGCTAAGATATGGAACCAACCCAGATGCCCCTCAGTAGATGAATGGATCAAGAAAATGTGGTATATATACACAATGGAATTCTATGCCTCCATCAGAAAGAATGACATTGCCCCATTTGTTAGGAAATGGAAAGGCTTGGAAAAAATTATATTAAGTGAAGTAAGCCAGGCCCAAAGAAACATAGGTCCCATGGTTTCCCTTATTTGCAATATCTAGTATAGGTATGAGTCAAGCGGAAAAGGTCAGATAATGTGATGTTAGGAAAACGAACCCTTAAATATGTATTTTAATGTTTACGTTTCTTTCATGCATGTGTTTCTAACGCATTTATAAGATTATTTCTTTGTTGCTTTGTATGTCCCTCCCCCACAGTGTAACCCCCGCTTTCACTATATTTGATGTCAGTATAACATGTGGAGGAGATGGGGACAAACAAGTTGCTTAAGGATTCAGGTGGACCTGTTGCAACAATGAGAAGTACAAAATGTCATGTCAAAACCAGCTTTACAATGTCGGTGTGGGGGGGGGGAGGGGGGTATGATTGGGTGGGGGGGAGGGGGAGGCTGGGAAGGGAGGTGAAGGGTAAACAAAGGAGGAGGCTGCAATGCTTGGTAAGAAATGTATGCATTATCCTGCCCATGTAATTGTAACCCCTCTGTACAGTATGTTCTCAAATAAAATAAAATAAAATAAAATAAAATAAAATAAAATAAAATAACACAATGGTTCAGCTTGTGAACTCTAAAGCCACGCTGCCTGGGTTTAGTCTTGGTTACTCACTGGCTGTGTGACCCTGGAACATCCACACCTTAGTTTTCCTGTCCATCGATGGGAATTAAAGTAGTACTTGGATAGCTGGGTATAGAGGTTCACACTTGTAATCCTAGCTATTCAAGAGGCTGAGAACTGGGGATCTAGGTTGAAAGCCAGCCTGAGAGAAAAGTCCAGGAGATACTTATCTCCAATTAGCCAGCAAAATGCTGGACATAGAACTGTGGCTCAAGTGGTAGAGCACCAGTCTTGAGTGAAAAAGCCAAGCGAGAGCACAAGACCCTGAGTTGAAGCCCCAGGACAAAGTGAGAGTTTGGGGAGTACTGACACTGGTATTCAAAATCAAGAGCATGCAATGTTGACTCTGTGGGGTGGGCAGCATTGTTTTAGTGTCCCTTCATGCCTCTGCAGCCTCCCAGAAAGGAAAGCCAGTCAATGTGTGGGTAAATGAACATGATCTGCAGTGTTCAGGGAAGAGCCAGGCTTAGAAAAGGTGCTACCACTGCTGTGTCCATCTCCAAATGAAGCTAATTGGTTGGTATATAGGGTTGTATAAATGGTTGTATAAACAATGATTGTTGTTTACATGCTCAAGCACAGAAACTGTTATTCTGCCTAGTATTCCTTGAAATTATCCCATACATGAAACGATCTTTATCTTGTTTAGTTATTGTTTAGTCTTTTGAATGCTAAGAACAGAAACTTGAACATCTTCTTGTATGGCATTATTCTTGTGACAAGAATTGCTCATTCTCTTAATTCACGTATTTACTTTTGATTTCTCTTAACTCAAATTTTTACTTTTTTTTTCTTTGTTGGTCATGGGGCTTGAACTCAGGGCCTGGATGCTGTCCCTGAGCTCTTTTGCTCAAGGCTAGTGCTCTACTACTTTAAAGCCACAGCTCCACTACTGGTTTTTGAGTGGTTAATTGGAGACGAGAGTCTCACAGGGACTTTTCTGCCCAGACTGGCTTCAAACTGTGATCCTCAGATCGCAGCCTCCTGAGTAGCTAGGATTATAGGTGTGAGCCACCAGCACCTGGCTGCATATTTACTTTTGATCTAAGTCCAACTTGACTTTTCAGGAAAATTACACCACCATCGCTGGTCACTTCCTTTCTAGATCATTGAGTACTTAGTGGTTGGAACAAATGTTCACCTAGAAATAAACTTACCCATATCTAGATCAATGGGTCTCCTGGGCTCCTGGAGGCCAAGTCCTAGGCCACTGGTGTTTCAGCCACTCCCTTGTGTGGCTTACATTCCCTACTACAATAGGACCAACAGAGTCACTCAGACTAATTGAACATATCCTGCTTTCAAACAGCTCTGAAAGTTAGTGCTTTTTAATTGGTGAGTCAAAAGCAATCTCTCTGTCACTTACAATTATTGATTTCAGCTCCACTAGATTACAGACACATGAATCAATTTGATTCTGACCCCAGCAGCATTTCAAATACCTGGAGATGCCTAGCACAGCCCATCTGAGGACCTGCCCTGCCTCTCACTATCCTTGTAGAGTATCACAGGACTGAGATCTCTTTGGAGCCCCACAACTTCAGACATTTGAAAAAAAGAGCCTATAATCCTGACTACTCAGGAGGCTGAGGTCTGAGGATCAGGGTTCAAAGATAGTTCAGACAGGAGAGTCCACAAGATTCTTATCTCCAATTAGCCAGCAAAAATCTGGAAGCGGAAGTGTGGGTCAAGTGGTAGAGCAACAGGCTTTAGTGAAAAAGCCAAGCAAGGAAGCCAGAGTTCTAGCACTTTCTGGGTCTCCCTTTGTCTCTGTCTCTGTCTCTGTCTCTCTGTCTCTCTCTCTTACACACACACACACACACACACACACACACACACACACACACACACACACACACACATACAATTAGCATTAACTTGAACACAGGAAGCACCTATTTTCAATTTAGAATTGTGCAAAAACAACAATGTTATATGGCTCAAACTACATTTTCCTCTAGTTTTTGTTTTATTATTATACTTTCTGTGAGTTTATCCAGATCTCTAAAGTGTATTTTACTTAGCATAGAGCACTGCAGAAGTGCATCAAAGTATGTCTTTCAAGGTCATGCATGCATCACAACTATGTTAAGGGCTGAAGGTGTAACTTAAGTGGTAGAGGGTCATCTGAGCAAACAAGTGAGCAAGCCCAGTGACTTTGAGGCCCTGAGTCCAAACCCCAGTACCACCACACAATGCATGTGCATGCATGCATGCATACATACACATACATGTACGCATGTGTACGCATGCCTGCATATTGAGCATCTAAATACCAGACATTTTGCACAATACTGGGGTCAGTTTCCTTGCTCTGCGAAGCATAGACTAGTAGTCAATATTAATTACATCCTAACCCAAATAAATGTACATTTTCAAGAGCCATTATAGAACGCTGACCTCTTCCACAGAAAGCCATTAATGTTATTTCCCTAATGCATTTTGAGAATTGTATCTCAACCAACCTAACAGATGTTTAGTCATAAACATATCCACAGGAACTTACCAAATAGCATTCTTGGAGTATCATTCATCTGGTTGCCATAGAGATCCTGCCAAAAATGGCCACTGCATTTGGCATAATTAAGTTTGAATTCTACTTCCAAGAAATAATTAGGTATGAGTTCTTATGGTCCTTTCAATGATTGTCTTTTCAGATGGAAAGCTCAGTCTGTCATACATGTGATCGGTAGAGTTTGAGTGACCTGACAGGTAGATAAGGGTTTAGGGGTCATGGAGGCTGGGAGCCGACCTCCCAGGTGTAAAGAGAACTTGGGCTGGCCTTCGTGAGCATGTGATATTACTCTGTTCTTAGAGTTGAGTCTTAGTGTTCCAAAATAATTGTTTTTTTTTTCCTGTGATATATGTGTGATCTCCTAAGAGTAGAAAATAAATCAGAATAATCTGATTAAAAGGTATGCTTTTGCTAGATGCTGATGACTCACATCTATAATCCTAGCTACTCAGGAGGCTAAGATAGGAGGACCATGTTCAAAGGCAGCCTAATCAGAAAAGTCTGTGACATTCTTCTCTCTAATAAGCCAGCAAGAAGCTAGAAATAGAGGTGTGACTCAAGTGACAGAGCACCAGTCTTGAATAAAGAAGCCAAGCTAGAAAGCCCAGGGCCAGTGACTCATGCCTGTAATCCTAGCTAATCAAGAGGCTGAGATCTGAGGATGGTGGTTCAAAGCCAACTTGGACAGAAAAGTCTCCATGAGAGTTTTATCTCAAATTAACCACTCAAAAGCCAGAAATGGTGTCGGAGCTCAAAGTGGTAGTGCACTAGCCTTGACAAAAAGAGCTCAGGTCTTGAGTTTGAACTCAGTTTGAGCTCAGCCCCAGGAATGATAACAACAACAAACAAAAACAAAAATAAAAACAAAAAAACAGCCAAGCTAGAGTGTGAGGCCCTGAGTTCAAGCCCCAATAAGCCACCAAAAAAAAAAAAAAAAAAAAAAAGAAGGAAGGAAAGAAAGAAGAAAATACGCATTCACCCTGAGGACATTCAAAGTGAGGGACTGGTAATCATTCTTTAAAAGTGGCTACTTAGCCAGTACCAGTGGCTCACCCTGAAATTCTAGCTCCTCAGGAAGATGAGAGCAAAGGATTGGGATTCAAAGCCAGCTCAGGGAAAAACCTCCACAAGACTCTTAATCACAAAATAAATCAGAAGTGGAGCTATGGCTCAAGTGGTAGAGTGCCAGCCTTGAGCATAAAAACTCAGGGACAGTACCCATACCCTGACTTCAAGTCCCAGGACTGGTACACACACACACACACACACACACACACACACACACAAAGAAAATAAATGAATGAATGAATGTATGAATGAATGAAACCTGGCTAATAAGTGAAGGAAAAGGGTGACGTCCCAAGAGGCCCTGGGCTCGATTCCTCAGCACCACATAAGCAGAAAAAAGAAAAAAGCCAGAAGTGGCGCTGTGGCTCAAGTGGTAGAATGCTAGTCTTGAGCTGAAGAGCTGAGGGACAGCGCCCAGGCCCAGAGTTCAGGCCCCATGACCAGATTCCGCCCCCCCCCAAAAAAGAAAGAAATGAACTAATTTTCTGACTTATAAAACTATAACCTCTCTGAACAACACCGTAATAATAACAATAAAAATATGCTTTTAAAAACTGGCTACTCGCTGTATACAAAGCACCATGCTATATATGTTTCACAGACGAGTTAACTGTTGAGCACCTGTGGTGTTCTGAGTCTTTTGTAATCATCACTTTAACAAGAAATGTCATTTTTGGCTTTGATCTTAAGAGACAAGACAAGTGTTTGATTAGATGCAATTCTGGAATTATTATTTTTTTTACAGTGAAGATGGATACTGATTTATCAAAACTAAGAACTAAACCCCTATCAGTCACGCATCCACAGGGTGTCTCAGAGGCCCAGGAACAGAGGTGAACCTTTTGATCTCTGTGTCGCCACGAGCTGACTTTGTGGTTCAGGCTCACAGCACCATTCCCGGCCTACGGAAGAATGTTGTTTTCCTATCTGTTTCCACGGGTGGAACTTGAGCCTCGAGTGGGAGCCGGCAGCTAGTTATTCATCCTCGTAGACTACACACCTGACTCATGCCGGCCGCATGATTATTCAATGGATGCTTAATGAATTATTCACGTAGACTAAATGAAAAGTCTACCTTTCAAAGAAAGAGGAAACAAAACTAAAATATAAAAAAAAGGAAAGGAAAGAAAAGAAAAAAGATTTCCTAGGACTATATATTAGATATTGAGTTTATTTTGTAGATAATAATAATGAGATTATACAAAAAAAAAATCCTGGGCTGGGAAGGTGGCTCAGTGGTAGAGCGCTTGCCTTGCATGCCTGAGGCCCTGGGTTCGATTCCTCAGCACCACATAAGCAGGGGAAAAAAAGCTGGAAGTGGTGCTGTGGCTCAAGTGGTAGAGCGCTAGCCTTGAGCTGAAGAGCTGAGGGACAGTGCCCAGGCCCAGAGTTCAGGCCCCACGACCGGACCCAAAAAAAAAAAAAATCTTATTCTTCAGACAGAAATGGATGCTAAAGCTATAAGATAGAAAAATATTACATTGACTACAAATAAATTAGTAAAAATAATGTTCATTCATAATTAAAAACCACTGGTTTTCATTTAAAATGTGCGAAAGAAGGCTGGTGACTCACGCCTGTCATCCTAGCTACTCAGGAGGCTGAGATCTGAGGATCACGGTTCAAAGCCAGTCCAGGCAGGAAAGTCTGTGAGACTCTTATCTCTAATTAAACACCAAAAAGCCAGAAGTGGTGCTGTAGCTCAAGTGGTAGAGCACTTGCTTTGAGCTGAAGAGCTTAGGGACAGTGCCCAGGCCCAGAGTTCAAGGCCCACAACTGACAAAAAAAAGTGTAAAAGAAAGGAAAAAATGTTTCCTAGAGCAAAAAAATGTAAAATGTGTGTAGTTCACACTAAAAAAGGTCTAGGAAACAAGGAAATCATCTTAAAATACTTTGTTAAATGGCAAAAAATTCAATACATAAACTAAAAATTAAGAAAAATGAGGGAAGGGGTGGGGTGAGAATATTGAAAAAGATGGTATTGATCAAGATGCATTGAATTCATAAACTGCTTTGTTGAATGGAAACTTGTTTGTACAGATGCTTAAAGATAATTAAAAAAATACTCAAAAGAAAAAAGTTTGAAAGAGTTAATGATGGAGAAAGTGCAAATCCTCCCAATTCTTTCAATCAGTGTGAAGAGACAGGGTGTCAGGGGACCAGGGAGCAGAAGTCATACGAGTTCCAAAGGCTGGAAGGAAGTATGTGGGCTCGAATATTCTTGGATTGGGTTCTTGACTAACCAAGCTTTGGCTACCTGAGAAAAATCTATTCATTATGTGATTCCATTTCTTTCATAAAATGGTTACATTGAATTTGATTAGTGACTTTTAAAGCCACTAAAAGCAACCGAATGCCAATAATTATCTCCTGGTGGTAGTGTGGAAACTTCAAGGAAGGACCATGATCCGCCCTTGAGCCATCACTTTACCCAGAGGCCCTTAGAGCCCATGGCTGAATGGTCCTTCTAAGCAATGATTCCTCTAAACAATCAACACACAAGGTTTGTGCATTAGAGAGGAGGGTTGTTGGTGGGGACCAATGACAACGAAGATTATAAAAAGCACTTAGCACCATGCCTTGCATACACTAAAAGAAAATATGGGAATGTGGACTAAGTCTGTGAGACATATGGTTTCCATAGGGGAGAGACAGCATAAGCAGGATGTTTAGAGAAAAAGTATCTGGGAAACAAAACAGATCACTTAAGTAACTCTTGTGTTTTTTTTTCTTTGATTAAAATGCATTCTGGATAGTACATATTAGGGAAAATTATTGTGAGCTTTTCAAGTTTGTATGAACACTTAATGATTTTATAATTATTGTTCAGAAATACATTCTGAAGTTTTTAAGGATCATTGGTGTGATAGCTATGACATATTTAAACACGATTCAGCAAAAGTATGACCCATGGAGGTTGGAGACCCCAAATAGCAAAAGCAATCCTTAACAGGAAGAATGGTATTGGCAGAATATCAATACCAAACATCAAACTCTATCACAAAGCCATAGTAATAAAAAAGTTTGGTATGGGCACAGAATATGCCTGATAATCAGTGGAGCAGAATAGAAGACCCAGAAATGATCCCACAAACCTATAGCAGTCTAATATTTGATAAGAAGCCAAAAACACAGGTTGGAAGAGATACAGAGCCTCTTCACCAAATGGTGCTGGCCACATTGGCTATCCACATTGCAGAAAACTGAAGCTAGATCCTTATGTATCACCTTGCACCAGAATCAATTCAAAATGGATCCAAGATGAGGTGACACTGTTCAAAAAGAAATGTATTTTTGCCTGACTTATGTAACTTTAACTCTTTTGTACATCACTTTTACAATGACATTTTTTTAGAAAGACCTCAATAGGGGCTGGGAAGGTGGCTCAGTGGTAGAGCGCATGCCTTGCATGCATGAGGCCCTGGGTTCAATTCCTCAGCACCACATAAGCAAAAAGAAAAAAGACGGAAGTGGTGCTGTGGCTCAAGTAGTAGAGTGCTAGCCTTGAGCTGAAGAGCTGAGGGACAGCGCCCAGGCCCAGAGTTCAGCCCCCACAAACGACAAAAAAAAAAAAAAAAGACCTCAATAGAAGGCCAGAAACCATGGAAATATTACAGAAAGCATGGAAATATTACAAAAAGCATGGAAATATTACAGGAAGGGGTAGGGTCAACACTGGGGATGCTAGGCATGGGTTGAAACTTTCTAAGTGAAGATCCAGAATTACAACAAATCGAAGAAAGACTAGATAAATGGGATTACACTGAACTGAAAAGTTTCTGCAAGGCAAAGAACGTAGCTAACAACCACAGAATGGGAGAAGAGTTTTACCAGATATGCATCAGATAAGGGACTAATGTCTAAAATATACTTAGAGCTCAAAAAATGAAAACTGCCAAAAATAAATCCTCAAAGAAACAGCAACTCAATAAATGGGCTACAGAGTTAAAGAGAGACTTCTCAGAAGAAGTAAGAATGACCAATAGACACAGAAGAAATGTTCCACATCTCTGGCCATCAAGGAAATACAAATCAAAACAACATTGAGATTCCACCTCACCACAGTTAGAATAGCTAATATCAAGAAAACTAACAGTGACACATGCTGGTGGGGACATGACCAAAAGGGAATGCTACTGCACTGTTGGTGGCAATGTAAACTTATTCAACTACTCTGGAAAGCAGTGAGGTTCCTCAGAGCTAAACATAGAGCTTCCCTATGACCCTACAGTTCCACTCCTGGGCATTTATGCAATAGACCACAAACCAGGCCACACTAATGCTACCAGCAAAATCATATTCATTGCAGCATTGTTTACCGTAGCCAAGATATGGAATCAACTCAAATTCTTCTCAGTGGATGAGTGGATCGAGAAAATACGGCTAATATACATAATGGAATTTTGTGGTTCCATCAGAAAGAATGACACTGTACCAATCATAAGGAAATGGAAAGATTTGGAGAAAATTATATTAAGCCAAGTAAGCCAGACCCAGAGAAACAGAGGTTGCATGGTTTTCCTTATTTTTGGTAGTTAGAATGTGCCTATAAATCTATAAGTAAACACACAGGATGGTAAAAAAAAAATTTCATGGGGGCATGATAAATTATATAAGACTCTAGGCATTCACACACATTGATACCAAAAGACAGAACACAAAGGTGCACCTATGTGCAGATCTGATCATATAAAATAGTATTTATCAAAATGAGCTCCAAGAAATGGAAACAAGAAGGGTTTTTTCTTTGTTGCTGTTTTTGTTTTCTTTTTGTATTGTTTGTTTGCTTATCTGTCTTTCAGCAGGTAAGGGGCAGTACAGAAATGGTGGGACAAAGGGTGAACAAATGCTGCAGTGGTATGCAGGAGACACTTTGTTGAAAAGGAACTATACAACTTGTAGGTGGGGATGGGAAGGAAAAATTAGGAGAGAGTGAGGGAAGGGGTGACATTGTCCAAAAGAAGTATACTCTTTATCTGACTTACGTATTTGTAACCCCTCTGTACATCGCCTTGTGATAACTGTTTAAAAATTTAAAAACAAATATATTAAACTTCTATAATACACCTAAAAATGACACGTAGGAGTTGGAGGCATGGCTCAGTTGGTAGAGTACTTGTCCATGAGCAAAAGCATCAGGTCCAGAGTTCCAGCTCTACTCTCAGACTTAATTTTTTTTAATGAGACATATAAATAATACATGTTTTGTGTTTACGTATATGTACACATAAACTCACCTAAAGAGCTAAAAATAAATGTAGCACAATTTTCATTGTTGGATCTAGCAGTGGGTATGCAGGTGTTTCTTACAATATTGTCTCTGCTATATGTGTTCATTTTCATAATAATAAATGAAGTGAGAAAATGTTATTCCTTGATATCTTACAGAAGAGAACAATTATTAATAATCATGTACATTAGGAGAGTGCTTATCATGTTTCAGATTTTATAATAAAGAATTTGACTTGACCAAAGAGAGCTGTAGATCTTATCCATATCCAGTAGTTCATGCTAGCAGAGTGATATCTAGTTATCCTTCTGGTCATCTCATAGCAGCTTAACCTCAAGACTGAGCTGGACCCACAGGGGCAATCGACTAATCGATTAATCATGCCTAGGTAGTAATGTGTCCATAAAGTCTGTGGGCACTGAAGTTCAAGTAAGCATTCCAGGCTACCTTTTCTCCATTGTCAGACATTGACACCTCGGGAGAACACAGCCTTCAGGACAGAGAGACTTTGAGATTCAAACTCGCCTAATTCTTCACTGTGTGTCTCTTCCTTCAGTTGGTTCTAGTTCATACCCCTTTGCTTGGTGGCAACCATGAGTTTGATGGTAATAAATGAGTTCCAGGAACTCTTCCAGTGAGTTATCAAAACTAAAAGTGGGTGTGGAAACTCCTGGAACTTGACAGAGCTGTCAAAAATGAGCACCCACTTTGGGAACTGTGTTCACAGTTTGTGGTTTGATGAATTCTCCTGGCCTAACTATGCTCTTTAGTGCTTTTATAAAAATAATACTGCATGAGTCTGAATGGACTCTACTAAACCCTCTGATTTTATCTAAATTACAGATGAAGAAATCTAGAAAGAGGGCTCTGATTTTCCCAACACCATACAGTGAGTCAGTTGTAGAATGAGAATTTAAACCCTGACCAGGGGCTGGTGGCTCCCAGCTGTAATCCTGGTTTCTCAGAAGGAAGAGATCTGAGGAACACAGTTCAAAGCCAGTCCAGGCAGAAAAGTGCATGAGACTCTTATCTCCAAGAAAACCAACAAAAGGCAGAAGTGAATAGGTGGTTCAAAGGGTAGGGCACCAGCCTTGAAGAAAAAAGCCAAAGGGGAGAATGAGGCCCTGAGTTCAAGTTCCAGGACTGGTATGTACACATGCACACACAAATATTAATAATAATAATGTAAGCCCTGACAAGCTGCTCTAGTGCCTGTGCACCTTCTTGTTAAGAAATAAACATGTCAGGGATCTAAGCGAAAATAATTGCTCAGCAGATTGGTCCAGGAAGCAGTGTGGGTCCTGTCCCCTGTCCCCTGCAGTTCTGTACTTTCAGAATTACAGTGAGGCATAGCAATACCATATTCTTGGAACAAAAGATTCAATGATGTTTAGTCCTCTCCACGTTGTTTTCTAAGGCCATTAAGGGGCCTAATTAATTTCGCAAAGAGCCCAAGAGTTCTAAGAGAACGGCTCCCTCACAAACCTTCTCTATCCATGCCATCAGATCTCTACTTAGCTGGCCATGCCAGTTAATAGCAGGCTTGCTGTGAAATTGCGGTGTTATGAAAAAACGTTGGAAAGAGGAGAATAACCCACACCTCCTTCCACTAATTGATAGTTGACAGTAATTCAAATCTAAATGGCACAGGCTTCAGAATTCTAAACTAGCAGTGGTAATAAAAAAAAAAAAACACCTGCATACCCTAAAGAAATTCTATGAGGTAAGACCTATCTAATAATTCAAGTTTCTGTCTACTTATCTTTTATGAAACCCAAAATGTTCTAGTAGGAAATCCTAATTTTAACAGACCAGAAGTGTCAAGTCTTTGCAAGCACTCTGCTAATTTTTTAAACTAACTAGCTGACTGTGCTTTAAATTGTAATCAACTCATTAGGAAAGCATGCAGATAATGGTACTATGTAGGTGCAAGCAAAACGTATAAATGACTTACTGCAGCAGCTGTGGAGGCTGGACATTTGTGCTTTGAATATGGGCACTGGTGTGTGAACAATGCTCTTACACAGGTTGCCACCCCCCAAAAACCTGGAGGTAAGCAATTCACTAGTGGGGACAAAACCAGCCAATGCCAGGAGCCCACAGAAATAAGAGAAGTCCAAGAGAGTAAAACCTCCACTGGCTGCTTTATTCTGCTATGTTGGGTCTAATGGCCAAATGAATTTTCACAACATTTTAGTTACAGTTTTCTACGAAATATGTTAAGTAGCTCATATTTTACTTAGAAAAAAAAGCCACAAATCCAAACACTGCTTATTTGGGGGGGGGGGGGGAAGAGGAGTTTACTTTGATCTCTATTATAGTCATTTTGTGATTTTTTCCCCATCTTTAACATTTGGGAGCATGAATTGAATAGACACATTGAATTAAAACCCTTGTGCAATTACCTAAAGGTGGTATTATTATTATTATTATTATTATTTTGTCTGCTGTGGAGCTTGAACTCAGGATCTGGGCACTATCCCTGAGACTCTTTTGTGCTCAAGGGTAGAGCTCTACCACTTGAGCCACAGTGCCACTTCCAGGTTTTGAGTGGTTAATTGGAGATAGAGTCTCACGGGGACTTTTCTACCCAGGCTGTTTTTGAACTGCGATCCTCAGATCTCAGCCTCCTGAGTAGCTAAGATTACAGGAGTGAGCCACCAGTGCCCAGCAATATATTTTTTTTCTTTTCAGGAAAAGAAAGGATAAGACAAACTAAAAATGCTGGAAAGAAAGTCAGAAATGGTATGTGTATATTTCCACATCTATATAATAAAAATGTATAATAAATCAAGTATAAGTAGAATAAAGGAAATGAGCATCAGAAAACCTTTCTTGTCTTCCTTCCAGGTAATTAAGTGTCATAGCCTTTGAGGGTCAGAGAGGACTGTGGCAGAGTGGGAGAAATGTGTGTCCAGCAAGTCTCAGCAGAGATTATTTGGTTTGTTTCCATTATATGAGTTTTTGATTCCTGCATACTTTGAAGTCTGCCCCAGGGAAAGTGTTGAATTGGGGCCTTTTGTGGCTGGAATCTTTGGCCTGGAAGGCTGGCGCCTTCAGCTGTGTCTCATGCCAAGCTTTTGAGATTCTGTTCTCGTTCCAAAAGCTGACAGGAGCTTCCTTGCAAAGTCCTCTGAAAGAAATGAATGAGACGAAAACCTCCAACAGATTTCTGCCTCTCTGGGCCCTTAACTAGCCTAATTAGCTTGTTGAGCTCGCAGTGCAGGAGGGGAGAATGCAGTGCGTAGCAGACCCAGCCAGCGCTGGGACAGAGGCTCATGGGAGACCATGGAACAGGCAGGAAGCAGAACCAGGCCTGAAGCCCCTAGGGACACTCAGGAGAGGCGACAGGGACAAGATGGCCGACAAGCTGCTGCCATCCCGGGGCTGGTTCTCCAGAAGACCTGGATTTGGAACCTTGAGCCACGCACCATCGTATTTATACACTTTGCAATAGCAAACCTAGTGAGCATAGGATAGTCTATTCCTTATCGACACCTCTTGGACTTAAAAGAGGAATGCAAATTTTAAAGTGGTTCTGAGGAATTCTTTTCCAACTTTAAAGTGGGAGGGGGGGCGTGGAAGTGATTGAAAGTAAAAATGAATATTAACTAATGATAAGAGGGATCTAAGTCAACTGTAAAGAAGAATTTCCTGGTCATCTTAAAATAGAGCTGTTCTCAACCCTACCAGACTGGCTTGCTTTCTATGACAAATATTTGTTAACATCACCTTTGCTAGCTTGGGATGCAAGTCCTAGATAAAGTAATATGCTTTCGGCATAATTTCAAACACCCACTACTCCGATGGATACCTGCTTTGTGGCAATGGGTTAGCCTATCTGGAGCCAGGTACCCAGTGGCTCATACTTCAAATTCTACCTAATTAGGAAGCTGAGATCTCCAAGATTAAGATTCATAGCAACCCCAGGCAGAAATTTCATGAGACTCGATCTCCAAAATAACCAAACCTAAGCTAAGGCTTGGTTCAAATGGTAGCACACCAACTGAAAAAGCAAGCTGAGCAAATGTGAGGTCTTGAGTTCAAACCCTGGTACTAACCAAACAAACAAAGCATGCAAAACTCAATGAACTGTGTGACCAATGTATCTACATAGAATCACTGCTCTTTGCTGGCATTTGGAATTATAGCAAGCAGCTTTACTGGTCTTCTCTGAGGCAAACCCAACATCATTCAGTTATGTAGTGAGCTAGAAAATCCCAAAGAAGCCGAGGTCTCATGTAGAGGGGAAGTTTCTGGAAGACTGCCACAGGGGCTGCTTCAGGGTTGTTAACACCAAAGTAAAATTATTTCAGAGTGTTAGTTTGTCTCAGAGAACTATTTTGAATCAGATTACTGACTGGACATAAGATATTGAAGAAAAATGAAAGGATTCTACATGAAACATGCAATTTTTCTCCTTGGCTTATATCAAGACAACAGACATGATAGATACTGTCTGGCTGGCCATTTTGCTCACAGGATAATTGCAGAGTTTGACATGAGAGGAATGCTGTCCCCAGAAGCCATGTATGACACTACGAAGATCAGGACTTGTTGGAGAGACTTGTTTTATCAATAAAAACAAAACAAAACAAAACCTTGAGCTGAGCTTCATTGTGGCTCACACCTATAACCCTAGCTACTCAGAAGGCTGAGACATGAGGATTATGGTTCAAAGCCAGCCCATGCAGGAAAGTCTATGAGCTTTTTATCTCCAGTTAACCACCAAAAAGCGAGGAAGCAGATCTGCAGTAGAATGCTTGCCTTGAGCACAAAAGCTCAGGGACAGAGCCCAGGCCCTGAGGTCAAGCCTCAGGATCTGCACAGAATAGAACAAAAAGAAAAGAAAAAAATAACTTGAGCTTGCATTTGAAAAGTCAAGTGGCCTTCCTGCTCTCGGAGCACCAGCCACAGTGGCTTACAGAAAGAATTCATTGCATTTTTCAAGAAAAAACGGAATGATTTCCATCCAGGTCCAAGTGACTTCCTTATGTGCCACTGCATCACACACCAAGAGTCCTCTGTGCAGCCATGCTAGCAACACTGTGACATCAGCAGTAGTGTCACGTGTCATTTTATCAAAAGCAGAGGGCTTCACAGCCACCAGGATTCGTAGCTGCCGAATGATCTCGAATGGGTATAATGATCTTGACTGTCACTGTAAGTGCCAGGGCAGACTCATGGAACCAAATTACAACATGGAGTCGGGCAGTTCACGGAGACAAAGGGGAAACCTGACAAAAGGCTGGGTGATCTAGAGTTTATGGTGGACATTACCAAGTTCCTCTCAGAGCTAACCATCAAGCTGCAGGGCCTCCACCAGATTCTCAGCTCCCTGCTGTCCAACATGAAATCAATCCTTGGATACTAAATCAAGACTGGAAAGTTCAAACCAAAAGGAACAATGCAGTACCCATCTTGATTTGGGAAGAATAAAAAGCTTCCTAGGACACTTGAAGATGTTGGAGAATGTGCAAAACTAACGGAGGCATTTGAAAAATTTAGAGACCTGGAAAGTAAACAAACAGAATTGAACATTTTTGCTTCACCATTCAGCGTGGAACCAGCTGACCTGCCTGATAACCTACAACACGAAATCATTCAGCTGCAAAGTGATGCACCCTCCCCTGCTTGAGTTCAGTAAACTTCATGTGAGTTGTGATGGATTTCCCACTTGGAGGAGATATATGTGGTTTGAACAACTTACTGCTTAGAGCAGTTCTTTTCAAAACTTACCATCACAAAACCTCCACAGCCATCATTCAGCAATCTTGATTGAAAACTGACAACATTTGTTTTGTTTTGTTTTGTTTTGGTGGTTGTGGAGCTTGAACTCTGGGCCTGGTCGCTGTCTCTCAGCTCTTCAGCTCAAGGTGAAAGCTCTACCACTTGAGCCACAGAGCCACTTCCAGTTTTCTAGTGGTTAATTATAGGTAAGAGTCTCATGGACTTTCCTGCTCAGGCTGGCTTTGAACCATGATCCTTAGATCTCAGCCTCCTGAGTAGATAGGATTACAGGTCTGAGCCACCAGCTCCTGGCAACTAGCAACATTTCTTCTGTAGCCAACCATCTATATCTGTCTAACTTTTAAAAACTCCATAATTTTATACATGATACCTAAATTCTGAGGTTTAATTTATTTTTTGTTTTTTATTTTTTATTTTTGCTGGTCCTGGGGTTTGAATTCAGGGGCAGGGCTCTGTCCCTGAGCTTTTATGCTCAAGGCTGGCTCTGTTCCCCTTGAACCACAGCTACACTTTTGGCTTTTTGGTGATTAATTGGAGATGAGAGTCTTCATTGACTTTCCTATCTGGACTAGCTTTCAACCTTATTCAAAGATTGCATCCTCCTACTCAGGAGCTGTAATCCCAGCTATTCACCTGAGATTACAGGTGTGAGCCACCACTTTCAGTATGAGGTTTAAATTTTAAGTTAACATTCAAAAAATAAATAAAAATTCATCTGTATGCCAGGGATTAGTGTTTTTTTGTTGTTGTTTTGTTTTTTTGTTTTTGTAGGTCATGGGGCATGAACTCTGGGTTGGGCACTGTCCCTTAGCTCTTCAGCTCAAGGCTAGCACTCTACCACTTGAGCCACAGCGCCACATCTGGCTTTTTTTTCTGCTTATGTGGTGCTGAGGAATCGAACCCAGGGCCTCATGCATGCAAGGCAAGCACTCTAGCACTGAGCCACCTTCCAAGTCCTAGTATTTTGGGGGTTTTTTGTTTTTGTTTTTTTTTAAAGGATAAACGATGGTTTTATTGGAAGAGAGAAGTGAATATTTCTTTCATTTTCTGTTTGATGGGAAGTGATGACAGTGAACACAAAAGTTGGAATTCTAGTGTATAATATACAGGTCATAGCATAAATGCCACCAGAAGGCATTTAAACTGCCAGTTTCACATTTATTTTCTTTTTCAACCTATGAAGGAAAAGGAATTCTCTTTAAGTATTGAAATAACCATGTCACAAAGAAATATAAACAGTATAGAAATACCTAAGTAAATAAATAAACAAATAACTATAAGATGCAGCCTGTTCCAGAAACCAAGAAATGGTTTCACATAGATATCACATAGACATCCTGATGAGCTGTGTAGGGCAAAATTAGTCTTGCCTCTTCCCAGGAGTTCCTTCTCATAAAGGGTGTATATTTGATATCTTTTGTTGCATTTAAAACAGGAGGCAGAAAGCATCACCACCTGTACCTGCTGGTCGCTCTAGCCTATAATTTTAGCTACCCCAGAGGCTGAGATCTGAGGATTGAGGTTCAAAGCCAGCCCTGGTAGAAAAGTCTGTAAGACTTATCTTCAATTAACTAGCAAAAAGACAGAAGAGGATATGTGGCTCCAGTGGTAGAGTTCCATCCTTAAATGAAAAATCCAGGATATAATGCTAGGCCCTGAGTTCAAGCCCCAATACAGGCACACAAAAAAAAGGAAAAGGGGGAAGAACACTTGTCTTTATTCTCAGATAAGATATGTATATAGAAAATCTTAAGGAACACACAGATAAAACAGGAAGAAAATATTAAAACTCATAAAACTATATGAAACTCATAAAACTATGTAAAACATATAGATAGATATAAAGATATGAGAGCAATATATAAAAATCAACTGCATGGGGCTGGGAAGGTGGCTCAGAGGTAGAGCGCTTGCCTTGCATGCATGAGGCCCTGGGTTTGATTTCTCAGCACCACATAAGCAGAAAAAAAAAGCCAGAAGTGGCGCTGTGGCTCAAGTGGTAGAGTGCTAGCCTTGAGCTGAAGAGCAGAGAGACAGTGCCCAGGCCCAGAGTTCAGGCCCCACGACTGGACCAAAAAAGAAAAAAAATAAACTGCATTTCTATATACTAGCAATGAACAATTTAAAATATTCTAGAACTAGATTTTGGTAATGGTTCCATAAGTTGATAAAAATTAGCCCCAAATAATTCTACATTTGTCTATTTTTCTGGTATGTAAATTATTCCTCTATAAATTATTTTTTAAAATCAGGGCATGTCAAAAAACGGATATAAACAGTATTTTTTTCCAAAAGAAAAAATTAAAAGAATTGTTTCATTATCTATGCTCAATTTGTAACAATCAATTTGTTGTCATTTCTACTGTCAAATACTCTGATCTTAAAAAATGTAGTCCTACTCAGGGTATGTCCAGATCACTTTCAGAACAGAAGTCAAATATACCATGTCATAAACCTCCACCACTGACACTGCAGGCAGAACTTTGATGGTCACATTAGATTACTGTTTATCTAGCAACGCACCAGTGAGCCTGGCTACAGCAAAACAGGTGAAATGAAAGAACTAGCCAGTCAAGGATGGCTGTGGGAAGTCAGAGTCTTTCTCTCTGGATTGATTGATTGCCCCTTGGTCCAAGGGTAGAAGCCACCCTGGGTGCTTAGAAGGAAACCAATGCCGTAGCTTCCTGGCCCTGATCCACCTTTGTGCCCCAGTAAAGAGCCTGCTTTTGATTAAGTCAAAGGGAACTGTCAGAACTCCAAACAACTCTCCACAGCTTTGCAGGTGCAGAGGAAAACACCATCCTGGCATCCTGCAAATAATCAGTGCAGAAAATCTCAGTGTCCCAAATCCTACCATCACCCTTTGCTACACATAAAACATTCTCAGTACCGAAGGTTTGGGCGGGTAATCCTAGCTACTCAGGAGGCTGAGATCTGAGGATCGTGGTTCACTGCCAGCTCAGGCAGGAAAGTCTGTGAGATTCTTATCTCCAATAAACTACTCAGAAAAAAAGCTGGAAGTGGAGCTGTGGCTCAAGTGGTAGAGTGCTAGCTTGGAATGCACTCAAGCTCTGATTTCAAGCCCCACAACAAACCAAAATTAAAAATAAAAATTCCCAGTATTAGCCATAAAATATTTAATAGCTGCATGAATAGTTTGTATTTCCTGTCTAGAAATATCTCAGGAGTAAGTTTAGATTCTGGCTCAGAAGCAAAGTGTCCAGCTATAATCTCCCAGGCTTTGGTGATGAAAATAAACAAGGTGGGTCACCTGCAAGGAAAAGTATTTTTGTCTATGGCCATACCAGCCAGAATGTGCCAAATCTTGGCTGATCTCAGAAGCTAAATAGGGTCAGTCCTCAGTGGGAGGGTGGTGCAACAATAGAATTCATGAAGTGATTCTATAGCATTTAGGTCTGTAGCTCGTTATTTAACTTTCGTTACTTTGTAATCTATTATATTTTAGTCATTTTAGCTGTACAAAGGGATTTCATTTAATAAGTCACATATATACAAATATATATATACATAAATATGCATACATGCACATACACACAATGTTTCGTGTGTGTGTGTGTGTGTGTGTGTGTGTGTGTGTGTGTGTGTGTGTGTGCATGTCTGCGCTCCTGTACTGGAGCTTGAACTCAGGACCTTGTGCTCTCATTTGGGTTTTTCACCAATGGTTGGCGCTCTATCCCTTGAGCCACATCTCCATTTTGGCTTTTTGCTGGTTAGTGACAAGAGTCTCACACATTTGTCTGCTTGGGCTGGCTCTCCGACCTCAACTTTCTGAGAAGCTAGCATTACAGGCGTGAACCACAGGTTCCCAACCACACCATGTTTCTCAATCATAGTCAGCCCTCTGCCATGATCCCTCATCCCCTCTCCCCTTCCCAAATCAATCTCATCAAGATTCCTTGTTCCATTTTCACCCACATAAAGTATTTTTTTTCCACATAAAGTATTTTAACTATGTTCACCCTACCGCCCCTGCCCATTTATCTTCTCCCTTCCCACGAACGCTTAAATTCCATACAAGACATGTTTCAACTTCCAAATATGGATTTTTTTTGTCAGTTGTGGGGCCTGAACTCTGGACCTGAGCGCTGTCCCTCAGGTCTTCAGTTCAAGGCTAGCGCTCTACCACTTAAGCCACAGCACCACTTCGGCTTTTTCTGTGGTGCTGAGGAATAGAACCTAGGGTCTCACGCATGCAAGGCAAGCACTCTACCACTGAGCCACCTTCCTGGCCTACAAATACGGATTTTTTTTGAAGTGCATGTTAATTGTTCAAAGGGAGTTCACCATGGTGTCTCACACATGCATATACTGTACTTCAGTCAAATCAATCATATATATACATATATACTTATATGCTTAGACTGTATATACGAATTTATATATTTATATTTTAAGTCTAACATCCACATAAGAGAGAAAATGTGTCCTTTGCCCTTCTGAACCTGGTTTACTTCATGTCATATGATGATTTCCAGATCCATCCATGTCCCTATAAATGACAGAATGAATATTATTCATTATGTATAGATACCACATTTTTTAGTCCATTCATTACTAAAGTAGGGCATCTGAGCTGTTTCCATGACGTGGCTAGTGTGAAGAGTGCTGCAACAAATATGAATGTGCCCTATGTCTTAACATAAACTCATGTCAACATTCTGCAAAGAAATCTTAATGAGGAAAATGAAATAATTTGCTGTGGCGACAGGCACAGCATCACATATTTCTAAACTGCCAGACACCGAGCTAAGCATTTCATATACTTTGCGACCTACACATTTCATAAAAAATGTGAGTAGAGACTATCATTATGCTCATCTTACAGATTAAAAAGCAAAACAGGAATTTAGAGAGAGACTTCTTGCCCAGAGATGATCATTAAAACTGTAGCTAAAAAGAATCTCATCAGAGTGGACCAACACATAAAGTAGATTCTTAACTTCTTTCCTATGTGGTACCCAGCAGCTCTACTTTGATAATAAAACACACCTGCCAAGCGAGGTAAGGGGTTAGATCTAGAACTGAATAGTTATAATTCCGCCCAAATGTGAATTCCAAGACTTGTGTGAAAAAAACAAACACAAAAACTGCCTTCACTATCTTTGTCACCAACACCTGGCAGGCCCCTTCTGCATGTCGTTAATGACATCACTGTCATTGTCACCAACACCTGGCAGGACCCTTCTGCATGTCATTAATGACATCATTGTCATTGTCACCAACACCTGGCAGGACCCTTCTGCATGTCATTAATGATGTCATTGTCATTGTCACCAACATCTGGCAGGACCCTTCTGCATGTCATTAATGGCATGCCACTGCAGGTCTTCTCATGACAAATTCATACTCATTTGAGATTCAAAATCTGGACTCGGTAGGAGGAATAGGAAAGGAAGGTATTTGGGTGGTTTCAGTGCAAGGCATGATTGAAAAGGGAATTTACTTTAAAAGGAAGACTGAAGAATCTAAGGACAAATTAATAAGTGTTCAGTTAGGTGGTTTTTTTGTTATTATTGTCATTGGTGGTGGTGGATTTTTTCCAGTCCTGGAATTTGAACTCAGGGCCTGGGCCCTGTCCTTGAGCCTCTTTGTACTCAAGACTAGCATTCTACCACTTGTACCACAGCACCAGTTCCAGGTTTTTCTGAGTAGTTTAATAGAGATATGAGTCTCATGGACTTTTCTGCCTGGGCTGGTTTCTAATTGTGATCCTCAGTTCTCAGCCTCTTGATTGGTTAGTGTTACAGGGTGAGCCACCAATGCCCACCTCAGTTTTTGTTGTTGTTTAAATATTCTGACAACAGACATTTTAGAGAGTGACAATGTATAATTTCATTTCTAATTTTCTTCTTTGAGATTAGTATTTATTTAAGAATAATATTATTTATTTTTAGCTGCCTTCTAAAATTAAATAGATTGTTTTTTAATGAGAAGATTTCAATAAGATGGTTCTGTTATTGGTGCATTTATATCTCCTTTAACAATATTCTCATAAAGTCCCAGAAATAAAGAGGGTTTTTTTTGGGGGGGTTCCCCTTTAAAACCAGGTGAAATGGCCATAGGGTCAGAGAAGGGCCAAATAATGTTTTCTGAATGAGTGTGGCAGAGGAAGGTGGGCATATGAACTGTGTGCGACACAAGCACCATTTAGTAGCAGCTAGATCTACATATTTCTAGTGCTAGAATCATCTTTAAATAGAACGCTCTGGGAGAGCCTGTATAAATTCTTGTTCACATTCTTGCTCATTAGTGTACTCAACTTATATTTAGATCTTAATCCATAGGAGGCTGTAGTGAGTGCTTGTGTACACAGATATATTATTTCATATTCACAATAACCAAATAAGATATTGATTTTGTTACAACACTGAAAAAAAAAGGAACCACTGTTTGCATTTTTCTGCAGGCTGAGGTTGAATACAGGAAATTCATGTTCACACAATTGTGGGTAGGGCTGAAGAAGTCTGTTCTAGGCTGCGTCTGTGGAAATAATTCCCAACGAATCACATAACTGGTCCAGTAGGAAAATCACTACTATCAAGGGCTGAGTATATTAAAATCACATCTCAGCCAGGTGTACTGGTGACTACTCAGGTGGCTGTGATATGAGCATAGATTCTGGTTCAAACTGAGCCTGGAAAGTCAGTGAGACTCTTATCTTCAATTAACCAGACCAAACACAGAAATGGTAAAACTCCAGCCTGGAGAGAAAAACTAAGGGATAAGACCCTGGCCCTGAGTTCAAGCTCCAACACTGACACCAAAAACAAAGCAAAACAAAACAAAAAGGATAGGCATAGAGTACAATAGGAGAATAGAATATAATGAATAAAACAGAAAAGGAAAGAAGAGAACACCATAGACTAGAATCGAACTGAAGACAGTAGAACAGAATGGAGCAAAGTTAAATTAAATTAAACCCCATCTTAATGCTGGAATCCAGAGTCAAGAAGCAGCAGCAGATACGCAGCTGGCACTGCCTTTGACACACTGGACGCTGGCCAGGGAAGGCCGGACGCCTGCTGCAGACAGGAGCTCACGTCTCTAGAACTCATTGCCAGCAGGAAAACAGCCAAGTGAGGGACAATGACGCTGCTCATATCTGCCTTCCAAACTGCCAACAAATTCATCAGCGTGACAGCATGGAAATCTTAGCCAATCCCCTACTGTTGAGGGGCTTGAGGAATTCAGGGTTTTGCTTTCCAGCCTCTGCTCTGGAGAAACGATGCTCCCAGAGTTAGGATGTAGGATAAATAATTGCCAGGCACCTGTGGCTCACACCTGTAACGCTAGCTACTCAAGAGGCTGAGATCTAAGGATCATGGTTTGAAGCCAGCCTTGGCAGGAAAGTCTGTGAGACTCTTATCTCCAATGGACCAACAGAAAAACAGAAGCAGTGCTGTGTTTCAAAGTGGTAGAGAGCTAGCCTTGAGCAAAAAGAGCTCAAGGACAGCACCCATGCCCTGAGTTCAAGCCCTACAACCAACAACAACAAAAAATCCACTTAATCAGAGACATATCACAAGGTCCTTAAATTGCCCTTTTTATGAATCTCTCACTATTAATTTAGTTACTTGGATGCCTATTAAGCAAGTGTTTGATAAAGAAAACAAAGAACTTCCAAGGTCCCAGCCCATAAGCACTAAAGTCAAACCCAAGCCTGAGAATGATCATTTCAAATGTGACACAGAGCCCCTTTTCTATTCAGAATGAACCTCCAGAGGGCAGAGCTGTGTAACACATGCTCCACGTTTCCCTGGCTCCTTTGCTTTCCCTCCAAAGCTAGCAGGCTTGGGCCCTGGGTGTTTGGCCAGGTGAAGTTGGGGGGCCAGCAGCACACATTAGTCCTGGTCATTCCGGTGATCACCAGTCTACATGCCGATGGTGGTGTTAAGGGCAGATGACAAGATGGAGCCTGGCTTCGCCTTGCTCACTGCCCACCACACCAGACAGTGACATGACACAGGTTCCTTCATGCTCTGGGGCTGTCTGAGACAAGTCACACTGACTGGACTGAATTCAGGCCCTCCGACTAGCCAGGAGAATGATCTAGTATTTGAGCATATTCTTTCCTTGCTGTTGCTTATTTTCTTTCTGCTTTTAGCTATTTTTTTCAGTCAGGGTCTCATGGTCACTTGACCTGGGCTAGCCTCCACCTGTGCTCTTCCTACCTCCACCTCTCATGTAGCTGGGATTAGCTAGCCAGGTCTAGATTTTTTAAATTCCTCAGTATCACTCCTGGAAAGAGGGGCCCTTTAATATCCTGAAACCAGATCACTGCGATCTACTCTCCTCCACCGAGCCTGTGAATGCAATGCAGCAGGAAAGCTGGAAGATGGAGAACTTGGGGCCAATCTCTGGGAAGGCTGGGGATTGCTGGGAGCAAGGGAGCATCCTTCTTTCCTTGCTGTATCCCAAGAACACATGGGTAGGCTCAATCAGATGTCATCATTTATGGAAGATGGTAAATGCGTTGACTGCCAAATCCACCAGGGACTTTCCATGCCAACGCTCTACAAACCTGTCTCTGTTCGTTTATATGATTGAAAACAGTAAAGCTGTGAGCCGGCTCCAGCAACGTAAAGGAAGGACTTGTGACCTCAGGTTTATCTCCAGTGCCTAATGATCCCAGAGTGAAGCTGCATTTCATCATATTTCAAAGTGTTGTAGAAATGGATCCTTAAAGTTGTATGAGCTAACCAAAAGTGCCTGGTTTCTGAATGAGAGTAGGAAAGTTCAGTACAAAAAGTGGTTATCTTTAAAGATAATTATTTTGTGCTAGCTATTTGGGAACTTGGAATAATAGTCATTTAATGGCTTTGATTTGTTTAAATGGAATACATTAGTCACCTGATGAGACTTATAAAGAAGGATCCTGTGCAACATAGGCTCCACTGGGTGCTGATGGCTCATGCCTGTAATCCTAGCTGCTCAGGAAGCTGAGATTTAAGGATTTCAGTTCTAATCCTGTCAGGTCAGAAAAGTCCCCATGAGACTTTTATCTCCAATTAACCACTCAAAACCTGGAAGTGAAGCTGTGGCTCCAAGTAGTAGAGCACAAGCCTTAAACAAAAGAGCTCAGGAACAGCACTCAGGCCCTGAGTTCAAGCCCCACAACCAACAAAAAAGAAAAGTGAGCAAGCGAGAGAGAGGAGAGAGGGAAGGAGGGAAGAAAGAAGGAAGGAAGGGAGGGAGGGAGGGAGGGAGGGAGGGAGGGAGGGAGGGAGGGAGGTTCCATGTCAGGAGAAAAATTTTAACAACAGTTGAAGAACCTAACCAAAAAGTAGAAACAATACAAATGTTTTTCAACTGGTGAACAGATAAAGAAGATGTATTGCAAGCATGCAGTTGAATATTATTAAGCCATAAAAAGGAATAAAAAGCTGTGATCATGTTATAATGCAGATGAAACTCAGCATTATTCTTCATGAAGAGACCAATGATAAAAGGTTATGCAACATATGATTTTATGTATACAAAATGCCAATCAGATGCAATTCTGTAAAGATAGAAAGTAGATTCGTGCTTTTCTGGGACCGAGATAGAGGAGAATGGGGAATAACTATTAATACATATGAGATTTCTCTTTGGGGATGATAAGTTAGCTGATGGTGCTTGTTGAACAACTCCATGAAAGTACTAAGAACAACTAAATTAAACATTTAAACAGGAAATATTATGGTTTATAAATTACATGATTATAGAACTGCTAGCGATTTCCAGAATTGGTCCGGTGCTGGTAGCTCAGACCCATAATCCTAGCTACTAGAGAGGCTGAGATTGGGGAAGTCATGGTTCCAGGCTGGTCTGGACAGAGCCTGGGAGCTGGACACGGTGGCCAGCCCCTGTGAGCCCAGCAATGCCTGGAATGCTAAAGTAGGTGGATGGCAGTTCAAGCATGTCATCAAGTTTGGAAATGAGACCTTATCTCTCAAATAACCAGAGAAGCCAGACACTAATGGCTCATGCTTGTAATTCTGGCTGCTCAAGAGGCTGAGAATCATTAACTGAATCATGAATTGAACTCCATGTTTTCCATGTAACTATGCCCAAAGTTTACCTGAATTAATGCCATCTAATAATAGCCTGGGACTAAAACTAGAATCTTGGGAACTGGAGACCAAAGCAAACACAGCTGGCTTTCCCCTGTGCCTCAGGAGAAATTGCAAGCGTCAGTCTTCCCACTCCCCTTGGGCCTTTTCCTTACATAAGATCAGAACATGGCTCAGAAGAAAATGTGTTTCCTGGAGCTCTGTCTCCATGCCAAGCCCAAGAGCTTCTCCCCTCTTCTCCTCCTTGAACAAAGAGGCCCCTCTGCCACATCCAGACAGCTGCTACTCTGCAGCTCAGCTGACCTGTGATGCGCCTGCGCACTTGATGCCTTGTCCTCTCTTCCTCTTGAGGATCTCAATAAATGACATCAAAGTCATCAGTCCAGAAGCACAAAAGCCTTCTCCTAATCATCAGTCATCCTTGAAAACTTCAGAAAATAGATAAAAGAAAAAAACCCAATCACCATCACCCAGCAATCATCTTTACTGGTGTATTTCTAAGGTTTTTATGTATACATAGATATGCACACACACATATATGTGTGTACATATGTATATATGTATGCACATGTATATTTGTACATATTTTTCAGGTTATCTATTTTAATTAGTTGAGTTCATACTGTAAAGTTACCTAGGAATTGTGTTTCTAGTGTCCTTCTTTCTAGTGTCCTAGCTTTTGACACCAACAGTGTCAAAAGATACAGAGTTAAAAATCACAAAACCTTACAGTGTTCATGCTGTGAACAACACACTCCTAGTTCAATTTTGTGAGCTTTCATATTCAGATTTATTCTGTCCTACTTTCCACACTCTCTTATATGTAATCTAATTTTGTTATATGTATTTCTAGGAAACACTCTAAAGACTTCCTAAAATAAACAATGTTTTCAGCATCGCTGCTGCAGTTTGGGTCAGAAATGTCCCCTGAAGGGCCCTGTGTTACCATGCCTTAATGATTTGGTCCCCAGCCTATGGGGCCATTTTTAGAAGGCAGGACCTAGCAAGAGGAAGTTTGGTCTTTGGGGGTGTGCCCTTGATGGGGTTCCTGGAATTCTAGGCCTTTCCTCTCTCTGCTTCCCAGCTACCAGAAGTGAACCCCCGTCCTCAAACACAACTTTCACCATAATGCCCCAAAGCAAGTGGGCCAAACAACCCTGGACTAAAACTGTGAATGATAATAAATCTTCCCTCCTTTCATCACTTCAGTTATTTTCTCACAGCAATGGAAAACTGACCAACACAATGCCCAATTTTAAGTGCACAGTTCAGTAGTGTTAAGTATGTTCACACTGCTCTAAAACCAATCTCCAGAACACTTTCCTCCTCCATTTTCTTACCACCAGAAGAAAGACACATTTTTCTTCAGTTTGATTCAATTCATTTCTCTCCACATTTGTTTAATAGCTTCTACAATTAATGATAGGAAGTCCCATTGAAGATCTTTCCCTGTTTTGGACAGTTTAAGTTTACAGTAGGGTAAGTTTGAACTCTTTCTCTCTCTTTCTCTCCCCCCTCCTCTCTCACACACACACATATGCAAAGGCATAACATTTTCTAGCATTCTGGATTATTTCCAGGCCTAATTTATTGAATTTTTGCCCTTTTCTTTTGCTTGAACTTCGGTTGTTTTAAGTGACATTATGATTTTATGTAACTGCAATTGGTTAGTTCTTTTAAAATTTTTATTTAAAAAAGCAAAAAGCTATATTTAGCCAGGTGCTGGTGACCCACACCTCTAACAACTCTAGTCTTAGCTACTCAGGAGGCTGAGATATGAAGATGGAAGTTTGCCTGCCTGCGCAGACAAACACTCAAGATTCTTATCTCCAATTAACCAGAAAAATGTAAAACATGGAACTGTGACCAAGTGAGAGTGCTCAGCAAAAAAGCTGTGGGAGAGTTCAATACCCAATACTGGAACACACACACACACACACACACACACACACACACACACACACACACACACACACACACACACACACACACACACACACAAACTATACTTTTTTTTTATTGAAAAGGTGATGACACTATATTGGATTTTTCTTTTTTTGGTACCCATCCTTGGACTTGAACTCAGGGCCTGAGCGCTCTCGCTGAGCTTCTTTTTGTTCAAGGCTAGCATTCTACCACTTGAGCCACAGCTCCACTTTTGGATTTTGTGTGTGTGTTTGTGTGTGTGTGTGTGTGTGTGTGTGTGTGTGTGTGTGTGTGTGTGTGTGTGTGTGTGTATTTTATTGGTGATAAGAGTCTTATAGATTTCTCTGCCCACCCTGGCTTTGAATTGAGATCCTCAAATCTCAGCCTCTTGAGTAGCTAGGATTGCAGGCGTGAACACAGGTGCCCAGCTTCACACAAAGCTACTCTTACAGTTTTGAGAATGGTTTGAAACAGATCAGAAGTACACTGTTAGTAGAGATCATGGAAACAGAAGCGCAGATCCTGCCGCTTCTCAAAGCTCATTACCAAGAATGTCTTCAAAAAAGGTGGAGAATTTAGAATCACAGTGACTTTTAGGCCCTGTGTTTAAAGTGTATGGTTTAAGAAATAATATATTTAATGAACTAATGCACACACAGTAGTATATCTTATCATAGCTTATAGGATTGGGAAAATACACTGGAAATTGAAATGCCATTGATTTTGTTCCGCTGGAGGGGATTGGCCCAACAGATGCCTGTTTAGCATCTTCATATGATGAGCTGTGAGACACGCAAACAGGGGAGATTCACACTAACTCTACAGGGGCATAATTAAAAATAATTAGGCACAAAATAATCCACAATTTTAAGTAAAATAACTTCAAGAAAACAAGCCAGAGATGGATTTTTGTTTTCAAAAAATAGTGTTTATGTGGTTCCTGATATAGGCTTCCTTCTTTGTATAGACCTGCCAAATTACTTTTTTTTCCTACTTTTAAATGCTCACAAAAAACTGTCTCCAAGGAAGAAAAGATTTGTGTTTAATGACTCACTCCTTGGCAACCAGGAAATAATATGCTAGTTAAAGGCAACCAGAGTGTAATCTGTATACTGTAAACATAAGAAATCCTAATCAGCGTAGAATGATGATAGACAGATAGCTTATGCTGAAAACCTAAGGAGATTCGTAAGAGAGGATCACAGAGGCTCAATAGTGATGAGCATATGATCATATACACAATGATGCTTACCAAAATGAATTCCAAGAAATGGAAACGGGGTTTTGTGTTACTTTGCTCTTTGTTTTTGTTTTTGCTCCCTTGTTGCTGTTCACCCCCCTTTTGTCTTGTTTGTAAGTTTATCCAGTTTGGGGGAGGGTAAGGGGGGGAGCACAGAAATGGTGGGACAAAGAGTAACAAATGTAGCAGTGATACTCACTAGACACTAAGTAAAAAATATAACTTGTGCTGGCAGGGAGTGGGGGGAGGTCAGGAAAGAAAAACTGGGAGAAAACAAGGAAAGAGGTGACATTGTTCAAAAATAAATGTGCTCATTACTTAACTTATATAACTATCACCCCTCTGTACATCACCTTCACAATAACAATTTTAAAATATATGGGGCAAAAAAGACAAAGATATATAGACAACCTTTCCCCCCCCTCCAAAAAAAAAGTAGGCAGAAGGGCTGGCTCTTTGCTATAGCAACCAAATAATGGCCAAATCCCAATGAAACCACAGTTATTTCTTGCCCACATTGCGGAAGGATTGTACTTTGACCTTCTGCTGAGCTGTCTGGGCTGTGTCTTTCCTTCTGGGATCCGCACTGAGACAGCAAGCAAAACTGAAGGCAAGCTGAGGGGAGCAGCGAAACCACACAGCAGCACTGCAGTGTTCTGCTGGGGCAGAGGGTGTTTCTCTAGGTTCACATTCCAGTTGGAAAGTAAGGATAGACGCAGTAGGGCAAAGAAGTAGATCTGAACCACAGGAAAGAACACAACCATGCTGACACATTGATTTCAGTTCACTGAGATTCTAACTGAACTTCTCACCCACGGAGAAACATGACATTAAACTTAGGTTGTATTAAGATCCTAAATTGGTGATAATCTGTTACTATAGCAATTTTTTAAAACTACAGTAATACAACTTTTTGAAGCAGGAAAATGAGGCATCCAATGACAGAGGCAGAGGGGCTTCTAAATCTCTGGTGTGAAAGTTCCAGAAAGATGCAAGGCCTCACTTTGAACTCACATCCAAATTTCTGGAGACTGCCTGAGTGTATGAAGTGGCCTTTTGCCATGGCACGCCAGGCCTTTTATTGAAAAAAAAAGGAAAAAAAATACAAAAACAAAAATAAAGAAAATAACCCTGAAATGTTTTCCAGTTTCCTCAATTTCTTGGTGCCATGACATTGCACAGCCTCTTAGTCTGATTTTTCTGCCAGAGGTGAAGTGGGCAGACTGCTATGCAAAAGAACTAGGTGTCTAGCTCCAACAAGATCTTCAGGAAGAAACCATACCAAGAGCCTTTGATGAAAAACAAAGGCAACCCAGGGCCAGTAGCTCAGGTCTATATACCTAGTTAATTCAGAAGGCTGGGATCTAAGGATCATAGTTGGATGCCAGATGAGCAGAAAAATTAGTGAGGTTCTTAGCTCCAATTAACCACTAGAAAGCGGGAAGTAGAGGTGTGATTCTAGCAGTAACCTTGAGCAAAAATACCTAAGGGTCAGTGCCTAAGTCCAGGGTTCCAACTCCACTACCGGCACCAAATTAATTAATTAATTAATATAAAATATTAATATAAAATATAAAAAAAGGCCAAAGTGAGCCATGTGGAAGAAGCTATAAAAAGGTATAGAATGGATGCAAGCAGAGGGAAAGGTGGATCCCAAAACCTTGTTTAAAATCATTTGAATGGAAATGGTCATTGTCTGAAAGTGAGGAAGGAGCCATATTAAATATTAGATAGGAATCGTTTCCTTTGTGCATGAAATAGGCTGGAAAACAGATTCAAGTAGCAACGAAGACATGCAGAAACAAGGACGTTTTCCTTCTAGACAAAGTCACTGTGAGAATAAAGCCATTTGCCAAATTAGTGGGTAGTTATGATACATTTTATATGAACTGGCATTGTTATTATGTAATACTTTAATATACTTCCATTACCATTTTTTTCAATATCAGAAGATTCAGTATGTTTAAGAAGGGTTTTATAGTTACTCAGGATGCTGAGCTCTAAGTTCAAACTGTCCTGGGTAGGAAAATCCAATTAAAGATGGAAGGGAATCTATGGCTCTAATCAGTCCTGAGCAAAAAAGCTTAGGAACAGTTCCCAGGTCCTGAGGTCCTGAGGTCCTGAGGTCGAGCTCTAGCATCAGCACACACATACACACACACACACACAGACACACACACACACACACACACAACGGATTTAACAGCATTTTCCTAGAGACTAATCTCCAGACTTCAGCTGTGCCTCACTGAACAAACAGAATGTTATACTGATAGAATCCCACTTTCCCCCAAATATTTATAATTTATACTCATTAAAAGAAAACACCAGTTTATTGAGATGACTTAAATGCTAGCTTGGCAAAAGAGAACATTGTAACGGTCTTTGGGTTCCCAAACTAGAGAAATGTATTCCTGCCAAGCCCCTTTCCACTGACACAAGAAAAGTCATGAGATCATCCCTTTGAGGACAGCTAAGCGCCATGAGAAGCCCTGAGTCCCCCCTCCCCACTCCCACACCTGGGTTCCTGCCTCATTCTCTGCCTCTGGCGATAGGAACCCTGGGAATTCTCCCAAAGACGGCAGACTCCCTGACAAACAGAGATAATGTTTCCAGTTTTTGTGGGGTTCACAAATGAGGTAACATGATACACTGCCACAGAACAGGGATGTTGGAAGCCTTACCTTTGTCTCTTTGATGAAGATAACATATCAATAATAAACCACCAGGTCAGCTCAAGTACATAGTCTTATAACTTTGGGGAGAATGTTGTTAAATCATAATCTAATCCTAGTTTCATGATCTGGTTCTTAGCACCATGTCATCTGTATGAGTTTATGGTATCGTCCAATGAACATGGATATTTGGAATAAAAACCTTACTTCTCCACAATTTTACTCAGAGGTAACTCTAGTGGACTTTGATTTTATTCTTGGTGTTTTTTTTTCTCCTTGAATGTATTAGTGATAGTCAAATCAGAGCTGCTTGAGGTACCAAAATGAACATCAATTCACTGATTTATTGATTGGGAAGTATAATTCAATTATGATACACATACCAACTACTATTTGGTGATCTCAGGGAAAGGAACCACCTGATTTTGTTTTGTTTCTTCCTTTTTCTAAACTGCCTACCTCTTTGTGTCAAACAAATTATCCCCTAGGTTTCTGACTTCCTGCAGACACAGCTGAAATGTCACTTTCTATCTTTAAGTTGCTTCTTTAAGAGTCAGTGGTATGTAAGTGGAAAGTATTTTGCTATTCAGAAACAGAGTACTATATAGCAAGGCTTTCTGAACAGTTATTTTCACTGTACAAATTTATTTCATTTAACTTTTTATTAGGGAAAAATTTAAACACAAGTATACTGGATACAAATCTCATGACATAACCCACCTTCCACATTTCACAACTCAAGATTATTGTTTTCTGAATATCATAAATACCACAAAATAATTAGTGTGTGTATCAAATTTTCCAACTGTTCCACAACTTTACAATTTTTAACAGTTTGTTTCAGTGTCCAAATAAGGTTCATACATGATAATTGGCGGATATGCCTGTTAGTTTAATGCTTTTTTTTTTATCATTGCTATTGTTGTTCTGGTTTTTGTTTTCATGCTAGTATTGGGGCTTGAACTCAAGGTCTAAGTACTATCCTTTAGCTTTCAAGTTCAAGGCTGGCACTCTACCATTTGATTCACACCTCTACTTCTGCCTGTCTTTCCAGTTAGTTGAAGATAAATGTTTCATGGACTTTCCTGATCAGACTGTCTTCAAACTGTGATCCTCAGATCTCAACCTCCTGAGTAACTGGTATTACAGGTGGAAGCCACCAGTGCCTTGCTAGCACAGTATTCATCTCTGATGTTTCTCTTTTCCTCTTTTATCTTTTGTCTTGTTCACATTCCCTGTAGAGTTCATGTTCTTTCTCTAGAGTTCACTGCGTGTACCTAGTGGTTTGCACAGACCTTCCAGTATCTCTGGTAGAACACTTAATGCAATGTATTTAATAGTTATTTCTGTGTATTGAACATAAAGCCTTTTATTCTAACCCAAGTAATTTACACACTATTTTTGTTTTTGTATAGCTATTAAGTCTCTGAATTTTTTGAATTTTTCTATATTGTGGCAATATAATCACTTCAAGAGGCCATTTGGTTAAATGTCCATGGCCTTCAGGTATTTTTAAATTTTTACAGAGTAGACTAAATATTTTGATATCTTCTAATCATTTAGTGCCTAAAGAAGGTGAATTAAATGATAAATATAATAAGGCATCATATGTTTGGCTTTGCAAATGCCTTATGACAAATCCTTCTTAAAGTGGTCTTTCTGTCTATCCAAGTAAACCCCTCTTTCATCTTTTCATTATAAAATGTATAAAGTCTTTTTAAGAAAAACAATAATGGAAACATTTTAACATAGAAGAGTAAAAATATTTCCAAAGATTGTTATTTCTACAATTCAAATTATTCTTTTCATTTACTGGCATAAAATATCTTCACGGAATAAAAATATCTTCATATTTCTCAAGGATGATGGCTTTGTGAAAGGTTATGAATTCAGTTTCACAACCAGGTAAAGTTAGTAGCAACTTACCATGTATTCAACATTGGGAAGTTTTTATTCTTTCTGAGTTATTTTCTATTTTGAAATTTCGTCCTCTATAAATTGTGTCAAATATGTAAAGTATTAAACATACCTATACAATGCATCTGTGACATATATTTATGTCGACATAAACAAAGGACATAAATCAATCGCTACAAAATATACATCTAGCTCTTTGTAAGGCTGAACAGCAGTCATCTCTTTCTTATCTATATACTTTAAACTTGTCTTTAGAAATAAATACCTAAAACATGCTTCTAATTCAACCTAACTTTATGATAAAGTAGTAAATTAGTAAAATTGGATTATGGTTACTATGCTTTTTCTTCCCAAATTAACGGGACTATTTTATTACATACTAATAAATCTTTCTCTTTTACATACTCTTGATATGTGGCCTTCACTTGGTCTAAGACATTAGGATTGTATTATAACTTCAATACAAAAAGATTTCATTATTCAACTTTTAAAGCCATATTGACTTGGGTCATGAAAATTATGAAATGTGGATGGACAGAATTCAGGATAAGAGCAAAGGGAAGAGCATCCTAGAAGACCACAAGGACACAGTCATGTACTGGAAAAGGAGTTTATTGCCAGCTGAGGGTGACAAGGCCATCTCCCTTTGGGAGAAGGAGCAATGGCACCTGTCTGTTCCCAGGGGCATCCTTATACCACTGGGACTAGAGGCAGCATGTACTCTGCATATCCAGCTGCTCACTGAAGACAACCCATGGAGCTGGGCTGAGAGCCAGATCCCAGAGGAACTGGCCAGAGGTCTCATTCTGTTTGTGAAGAGCAAGGTGGAATTGAGGTCTGGGTGAATGGTGTTCCTATAATCCAGCAAGGGACTGGAGATGCATGCTGAGGGGCTGTCAAGTCCCAAATGGAGGAAGACATACCAACAGTGGACAGACAGAATTCATGATAAGAGCAAAGGGAAAACATGGAAAAGAGGGAGGAGCAGTCTCTCCAATCCCACTTTCCCCCAGGAAACATTTGCATCAGAGAGAAGAGAGACAAAGGAAAGAAATAAGCCATACTCCTGACTGCCCCTTCCCAGTAGATGCCCTGTCCAGCCATGCCAGGTGCTTTAGAATGAAAGCAGATGGACTTGACTTTCCTGCTTCTCTGAAACTCTGAGAAGAGATATGGGGAGAATGACCCAAGAAGGAAAGGATTGTCTAGACCAAGATTTTGTTGCCTTGGCTCTCCTGGCCTGTGTGAAGGGGGCTAAAAATCTAGAAATGCTTGTGCATCTCTGGGAAGAAGGCAGAGATCCCTGGAGGCCTGCTTGAGGAATGTCTAAGTCCAGAGGTGAGAGAAAGCTGCTGGTGCTAACGTATTCCCAGCAACCATAGTGAGCCCAAGCCCCAGACCAGCCACCCACCTTCAGAGATCAGCACCCCCAGAGCCTCCCTAGGCAGTCACCACAGTGTCTCAGACGCGAGTCTTTCCTTTAAGACATTGCATAAACCACAAAACAACTCAGTTACTGTGAATCCTTAAGTTTAAAATGCATTGTCAGCCTGTGTACCGGTGGCTCATCCCTGTGATCCCAGCACTTCAGAAAGCAGCGACCAGGAGGGTCACAGTTTGAAGGCAGCCCAGGCAGGAAAGTCCAAGAAACTGCATCTTCAACAAACCAGCCAGAAACAGGACAAGAGGCCTGGCTCAGGTGGTAGACTGCTGGTTGTGAGCAAGCCAGCCGAAGTTTAGGCCTTGAATTCAAGCACATGACAACAACAACAATGACAACAACCACAACCACCACAATGATAATAACTGCACTGTCTGATGTTGAGAAAGAGAAAAGGCAATTACGAGAAGCAAAGTTATTAAGCGTGCGGTCCCTGTCTACATGTGAAAGGTGGTGAACGTCTTCTTTTTCCAGGCTCCTGAGAGGATTGATGGGCCTGGAGATGGAGAGCAGGGATGAGAAGCAAAATCACTGCAGATCACAAGGTTGGCATCAACGCCCAGCTGAATCAGGTTCAAGCTAGCCACAGGCTCACCAGCTCCTGGCCAGGAGGTGAGGACACAGACAGGAAGCCCACGATGTCAAGGAAAAGAAACAAGTCAAGGGCAGCATTGGCTCAGTGGATTCAGGTGAGAACTGTGGACACCAGTCTGGTCACAATTTCCCCATGTCCTCCAGGATTGACACAACCCCTAGCGTGAGCTGACATGCTCCCTAAAGAAGCAGATGATGCGAAAGATCGAATGGCTACAACCCAGTTTGCTGAAGATGCACAGTAAGTGTGACTCCTTAAGTTTCATGGAAGGAGCCATGAATTAAAATCTCAAGTCAGCATGGGGAAGTTGAAGTGTCATTGGTAAGCAGGACCCGTCTCTTTCTCTTTGCCTTGGTGAAGCTGTGCGAAATGGTCATTGTCTTACAAATTTCATTTTTTAAAAATAGGCTTGAGGGACTCATTAGGAATATTACTCCTGATATTAAGAGGACAGAGTTTTTTGTTTGTTTGGTCTGGTGCTGGTTCTGAGGCTTGAACTCAGCCTCAGTTCTTGCCTGGCTTTGTCACTCAAGGCTGGTGCACTACCACTTGAGCATGCTTCCACTGGATTTTTTGGGTGACATATTTTGTGGCAAAATTATAATTATATGTTGTAGTTTAACTTTATGTATATGGGAGGGTGTCCTTACAATAAAAATACTATTATTTCCCTAATTTTTATTGTTATTATTTGAGCCTGGCATGTTTCCTTAAGCCATCAATCAACTTCTAATCATTTTCAGAGAAGGCAGTTCACTTGCAAGATCATTTCTTTACTGTGACTCTTCGATCAAGCACGCATGAGCACTAAAATCTTAAAAAATCTTTTCTTGTCAATGAATTTAGAAAATAGCTGGTGCTGGTGGGTCATGCATATCATCCTAGCTACTCAGAAGGCTGAGATTTACTCAGGTAGAAAAGTCCATGAAACTCCTTTCTCCTATTAACCAGCAAAAAGCCAGAAGTGGAGCTATGGCTCAAGTGGTAGATGGAGTGCCAGCCTTGAGTGAAAAAGTCAAGTGAGAGCAGAGTCCCCACTACCAGCACCATCTAAACGAATGGATGAATAAATCAATCAATAAATAAGGAAAATAATAGCATGAAGCAACATTGGTTGCTGTGGCTGGAACCAAGCTGATAATCATGTATACATTAAGCTGTAACTTCTTCAATCAGTGAAGTGTCTTGTACTAGCAATGTCATGGGAGACCTTCTGCTACTTCAGAATCATAACATTCACAGCATATCCCAGGCTTTTATAACAGGCAGCCTATGGCAAGGGCCAATATGTGGAGGGGTCAGTGAATGGTGTGGGATTTTCCTTCCTGTGAAGGAGATATTGCTGTAGGTTCCAAGAGTCCAGATAGAGTTCTGAAAGGAATTTCACACCTCGCACTTAAGATTTTCATTTTTCAATGGAAAACAATTCTGCAGTAATCAAAAGGCTTTCCCTTCCATTATTCTTCCAATTTCCCTGTGCTGTGTAACATTATAGGAGAATGTATGTATCATGCTAATTTTTGTTTGTTTGTTTGTTTGTTTGAGACTGGGTCCACTATGCCAGGCTGGCCTGGAACTCCTTATGTAGCCCAGGCTGACCTCAAACTCATGACCTTCCTCTCCTTGCCGCCTCAATGCTAGGGTTACAAGGGTGTGCCACTAAAGCTGACTTATACTGTTTAATTTTAATCATTGTAGTCCCTAAGTTCCCTGATTTTTCAATTAGAAGTAAATTGTATCTGGGTGTGAGTGGCTCATGCCTATAATTCTAGCTACTCAGGAGGCTGAGATCTGAGTATCTCTGTTCAAAGGAAAGACCATGAGACTCTTATCTCCAATTAAACACCAAAAAGTTATAGGTGGAGCTTTGGCTCAAGTGGTAGACAGCACTTGGGCCCTGAATTCAAGCCCCAGAACTGGCAACATTAATTGATTAATTATTTTTAAAACCTAAATGCATAAAAATGTATGTCTAAGTAATCTGTATATGCAATTGTATGCTTATGCAGATGCATAGTTAATAAAGCAAGAGATTGTATAATTCAATAAGAAATGCTATAACTGTTAATACTACACCTTAAAATATAATCAAATATAAAATACACCTTAAAATATAATCAGAGAAATATAATTACATTATATTACATTACATTATATAATTACATTACATTAGCTTTCCCAATTCACAAGATCCTACATCTCTGGAAGTTGGAGAGAAAGGGATTTCAGCTACATCCACTCTGTACTGCTTATAGCCAACATCTCCCATTCTTCATACAAACAAAATGTCCACACTTTCCTCCTACCCCAAATCTCCCAGCTCTAGCCAAATGTTCATTTCTGGTTACAGATTCTGCAATGATGTCTGCATGTGGGGACACTCCATCCCCGGAGCCGGGGAAGGAGGTGTAGGGAAAGAAGTTATAAAAAGGAAGCGATGGTGTCATTTTAAGAAGAATATTTATAGCATCGAGTACTAATTTGTTCTTTCAAACTGGCACCATATTTTGAATTGGACTAAAATAGACTACCCCTACTGAATTTACATTGGGTGATTGTTTGTTCTGCTATGACAAGTGGGCAGAGCACAAGGGTTAGCCACCCAGACTCTGGAGTCTGACTTGTCTGAGTTCAAATTCCAAACCTCCTATATTTGTTGCATTACTCTGGGCAGATAACTTCAACTTTCCATCAGTTTCTTACCTACAAAATAGAAATAATAGCAGCAGAGCCCATGTTAAAAAAATCAGCTGGTACCTGGGAAGTAATTAGGTTTATGCCTAGCAAAGAACAAGCACTAGGTGTTAGCTACAGTCTTAGTCTCTTTTTATAAAGTAATGATTGGAGACATGTGTCTGGACTGTGTGTGTGTGTGTGTGTGTGTGTGTGTGTGTGTGTGTGTGTGTGTGTGTGTGTGTGTGTGTGTGTGCTGGCTCTGGGATTTGCACTCTAAGTGTTGTGTTGTACCTCTGTTTTTTCACTCAAGGTTGCTTGCTGTTGAGCCATTTCTACTCTGGCTTTTTTGCTGGCTAAAATTAGAGATAAGTGTTTCTAAAATATGTCTGTGTAGGCTGGCTCCAAACTTTGATCCTTTTATCATATATCCAGCCTCCTAAGTAGCTAGGATTAGAGGTGTGAGTCACTGATGCCAGACATTTTTTTCTTTTTCTTTGTGCCAGTCTTGTGCACTCAGGGCCTAGGGCACTGTCCCTAAGCTTCTTTTGTTCAAAACTAGTGCTCTACCACTTGAGCCACAACTCCACTTTAGGCTTTTTAAAAATCATTAATTAAAGAAACAGTCTCACAGGCATTACTGCTTAGGTTGGTTTCAAACCGGGATCCTCAGGTCTCAGCCTCCTGAGTAGCTAGGATGATTGATGTGAGCCATCTTTCATTCCTGTGGCCATTTCCCATAACTTCACACAGTGTCTCCACACAGGTATTCAGGAACTACTGAATGAATGAATGGATGGATAATGAATGAATGAATGAATAAACCAAACCATAGCTTACCATAGAGAAGCCCAGCCCTGTGAAAGACTGCTGGAAATCTGTAGCAGTGAAGTCTGCTTGCTATCATTAAATCAGGAATGTCTGGTACAGCTGGAATTACATGGAGTCTTTGTTATTGTTTTATGAATGAAGACACTAAGAAAATCTCCTAGTGTGTTAGAGAAACGATTTAGGAATACAGCGTAGGTGCTGGCTTGTAGTCTACTCTTACTCAAGTATAAGAGTTTGTCTAAGATTTGCATGTTCATTGTGACCATAGGTGGTCACAAGTGGATAAAGGAACAAAACATTATTTTTAAATTTAAAAAACCTTCCTGGTTACAATATGCTCCCATATGAATATTTTAACTTTTCATGCTTGAAGTCAAATGTAGCAATGACAAAGAAATACTATGATAGTGGTATTCAACATGTTAGAATCTAAGAATACGTGCCGTTTTTGCTTGCTTCAAATCTGTGGTTTTGTAACTGACTTATTCCTTTGGCAATCTGTTACTTCCCAAATACTGGCATTCTTCATTGCAATGTTACTGAAAATGTTCAGCTTGTCCCCGTCAAGGGGTTACGTTTGTGAAGCTGGCTAGGCTGATCAGATTTTTCTCCTGTCATCAGAATCCTGACCAGAGTAGTGACAAGACGGGAAACAGCCAACACAGATTCATTGCAGCCAAGTTTGCTGAGGCCCAGAACTCTGTTCTAGATCCCCCGAACTCTGTTTGGATCTGTCCATTCATCAGCTTTCACTTTGATACTGTAAGCCAAACTATAGCCACCTAAAGATGTATGTTTAAGTAGGCAGAGTTTGTTTTCCTTGCTTTCCATTGAACCATAGTAGTAGAAGGACCCACACATTGCATTTTAGTTATACTTTGTGAGTGCAAAGCCTACTGAGCTTCTGCAAGGTGTAAAACAAGACATAAGTTTTAAAACAAAGTATGTCTGTTTTTGTTGTGTGTGTAATCTATTAATTATATAAATAGATGAGAAAAAATAGACTTTCAAGTAGTGCCTATCTAGTAAACACAAATCCTCGAGTTCAAACCCCAGTACTACCACCAACGAAAAAAATAGACTTGTATTAGAAAACAAACACAAAGAAAACAGGCCAAACTTGATTTTCATTTTATCACGGAGCTCTGTGTGTGTCTTAGGATGATGTGGAATTTTAATTATTCAAAGAGGACTTCATTTGCATGCTTGATGTTGTCAGAATCATTTTATAAAAACACATGCAATATTGCTGGTCATTCTTTTTTTAAACTTAGGCTCTTGATTAATTGAGCTGACATATATTTCCCTTACAATTTAACATTTAAACTAACTGGTTTATTTATGTGGTAACACTAAACCAATAAAGCAGATTCAAATTCACAAACTAGAAAAAATAATATGTAATTGTAGCTTACTTTATTCACATTTATTTCATTCAGCTATAAATGTATTTTACTTTATGAAGACATGGATGCATGTAAAGTTCTTTGTAAATCACAAGATGATGATTTTACTGTAAACTATAGTCCTTCTTTCACTTTAAATTGCACTTAATAAATTAAATTAGAAAGTTCATAAAAGGTATTCACTTAAAGAATATTTATGAAATGTTGTAAAGAATCAACCCATAAAAATAGTTATCTATGTCCTCTCTGAACAGTAGTTATTTCTTGAAGACCATAAAATGAAGATTCTCAATAAACAGGGATTTTCAGCCTTTGTCTTTAATTCCAGACTCTCCTATACTGTTCTAATTTTTTGTAATCAATCTGAACTACTTCTATAATTAAACAACAAATTGGAAAATGTTTGAAAAATATCATTACTACTGAAAATCCTATAAAATCTGAAGAAATACCAGCCCTGGCAACTTATTCCTTTAAATATGTACTGGAGGGACAGAGTCATTAGGAAGATTGCAACCTGAGGCTAGTTCAGGTAAAGTGTTAAAGCCCTCATCTCAAACAATATCTGCATGTATTGGTGCACATCTGTCCGTCTGGCTACATGGGAAGCATAAACAGGTGGATGGCAGCCCAGGCGTGCATAGGCCTACATATGAGAACCTACTGGAAAAGTAACAGAAGCAAACTGGACAGGGGGCTTTGTTAAAGTGCTGGAGTACTTGCCTAGCAAGTGCAAGACCTTGGGCTCAAACCTTAGTACCACCACAAGAAGAAAAAGAAAAGAAAAATGACTGTTTGTATTCGCTCATATCACTTTTGAAATTTAATTCTTTTTAATGTTGATTAAATTTAATGTTAAATTTTAAAATTTGGGTAATTTAGTCAGATAATTAAGGTAGAGTGTATCAGCCAGAGCTTGTGTTAAGTGCTTTGATTCTATTGGTTATTTCGCCTTACAAAACGTACCATTAGAGGCAGAAATAGGTTTGACAGAGAAAAGGATGGATCTTCAAGAAAACAATGCAAAATTGACCTGGGCCTTCACAGGGCCTTGGAAAAGGGTCTAGGCAGGTCAGAGGCCTTGAAGCTTAAGCCACACAGCTCTACCACTATATCCGTCCCTTCCCATCAATCACTGTAAGACGCTGAGGCCAGGAAATATCACCTACCTAACCCAACATTTTACCATGTTTTTTGTTCTTATGTTAATTAACATTTGGTAGATGTAGGGGAGGATTCCAATGGTGTAACTCCTTTGCTCAACTAACAGGTTAAGGAATACCAGGCAGCTGGAACACATGTTATTGGGGAGAGGATAAAGTCAAAGGAAAGGGGCAGAGGAGTGGAGCGAGAAAGTGGGCGGATACAGTCATAATAGGCAATGTACACCTGTGAAAACAGAACTGGTAAAACAAGGGGATGGGTGGGGCTGGGAAAGATGGAATAGAATGATAGAAGGGGTGAGATTGATCAAGATACATTGTACTTGTTGACTTGAAACTTCTTTGTACAACTAGTGAGAGGTAATAAAAATGCAATCGTAGAACTAAAATATATTGTCAGATCTTATGATAATTCCCTATATCTTATTGCTTTATGATCTGAAGTATTTTCCATGGAGAGTTGGAAAAGAGAGTTGTGCTCTGATTGTTACAAATTTCTCCTTCCCTATGTTACTTATTCCAGTGAGAGACAATGAGCAGAGCAAGGGGAAAATGGCAAAGAAAAGGGAAGAGTAGAGAAATGAACAGGAGAGACCAGAGGCTGTGTCTCTTGGAGCAAGAGAGAATATGCAGTATTCCAACCACAAGCCTGGTAACTAACATCTGGCTGTGGATTTCCTTGGGGCTTTGCTTCCTCTCCTAGCTTCTTCTTCTTCCTGCATTCCAACAGTTTTCTTGGATTTCTCTCAACTGCCAATGCACACCACATCCTCTTTCTTCCTGCTTTTCTCTTTCCCTTCCCCGAAACATTCATTCACTCTACTCTCTTCCCTAGACTGCATCTGCTTATACAAGCCTCTCATTTTTAGCAAGCCACATTGTATGTTGTAGCATAACTGTCCCTTGAGAGTATTGCATTTACTTGTTGAATGCATTTTCTCAGTTCCTTGGAGGCAGAGCTAGGCATCCTGTCATTCAGTGTTTTTCTGTTTACTTGGAGATTCTCTAAGATTTGTCTGACTTGGCTGGTTTAGAACCTCAATCCTGAGATCTCAGCCTCCTGAGTAGCTAGGATTATAGGCATGAGCTACCTGCCACCCATCTAGAGCAATTGTGTTCAGAAAGTAGCAAGTAAAACAAGATAATCATGGCACTCTTTGTAAGTACTTCCTGCATCCTAGGCCATGTGCTGAGTATTTTGTACCTACTCAACTCAATTAAGTCCCCGTAACCCTCATATTGAATAGATTGGTATTAAATAGATACATTTCATAAATTAAAAAAAATAGCTGGGTGCTGGTAGCTCATGCCTGTAATCCTAGCTACTCAAGAGGCTGAGATCTGAAGATCGAGGTTCAAAGCCAACTCAGGCTGAAAAGCTCCTGTGAGACTCTTCAATTCACCACCAAAATTAAGAAACAACAACAACAACAACTGAAAGTGGTGGATGCTGTGGCTTAAAGTGGTAGAGTACTAGCCTTGAGCAAAAGAGCTCCAGGACAGCGCCCAGGCCCTGAGTTCAAGCCCCACAACTGACAAACAGAATCTCTCTGAGGCTCAGAGAGATTTGCTTAAATTCAGAGGGCTGGGAAGTTACAAGTAATTTCCTTTCATCACTTTTTGAAAACTCGTGGAGATGTTCACTTCAGATCCTGACTTCCTTCTGCAGGAGTGGGATCTTAGCCCTCAACTTGCCCATTCATTAAGTAATCAGTTCCATAACTTTTCCCTCTCTCTCACCAAGTAGCTTCCCTATGGTTTCCACTCACCACTCTCTTCTCTTCTCGCACCACCTTTCATTTGCACTCATTCTCTTTGTTGTCCGTCAGGGGTCTCCACCTGGATGAGGGGCTGCCATGGGAAATCACAGGAGGAAAAGATAAAGTACCCCGGCTTTCTCTGTGCAGCCTCTGCTCTCTGACTTCCTGGACCATGAGTGCTTATTTTTTCCAATTTCCCCAGGCAGGCCCAACATGTAAAACAGTCCACCCTGCATGGCAGCACCATGGCCTTCCCAGGGCTCTGAGAATCTGAGCAAGAACAACTGATCGAATGGAACCACCAACTTCTAACAATGAGTGTGGAGACCCGCTGTAATTTCCCCCATGCAGAAGGGAGGAATTTGCTGATAGTCACTCTTCGATGCATCCGATCGAAAAGAATGAACGTTCCTATCTCACATAAGAGTGGTCTAACTTATCACTGTTTGGTGACCATAAAACTAGTGTATTCTTGGGTGTAGAAATGTAATTTCAGCCTGTCTGTCAACCATTTGGTTGTTCCAACCAAGCAGAGAGTAAATGTTCATTGAATTGCTGGAACAATAGGTTTAAAGAAGGACACGTTTATTTAACGTCTACTCATCTTTTAATTTATAATTATTTACCTTACATTTTAAATTCTTAAAGTATAAAGGAACTCATTGCAAATAATGAATGAATTGTAATTTTTAAGTCTTGTGCCAGCCCTGGGGTTTGATCCTTAGCATTAATTGCTCAAGGTGGGCACACACACACTCCATTCTGGCTTTTTGGTGGTTGATTGGAGATAAGAATCTTATAGACTTTCCTACCTTGGCTTGATCCTTGATCCCCAACTCTTGGCCTCCTCAGTAACTAGGATTATAGGCTAGTCAGGCTAGTTGTTTGAGCCACTAGCCCTTGGCTTGGGGAACATTTTAGAAATAATATTACATTTAAAAAAGAGTTCCTGTCAGACGTAGACAACAATGAAATTATAAGCAAATATATACCTCTATAGTTTTCTTGGCTTACTATTCGATGCAATAACTTTTTCTGCAACAAAAGTAAGCAAGGCATCACTTACTTTTCTTTGGAATGTCTTAACATCACCAAATGCTCGTGACTCATGCCTGTAATACTAGCTACTCAGGAGGCTGAGAGTTGAGGATCACAGTTCAAAGCCAGCCTAGGCAGGAAAGTCCATGAGACTCATGTCCAACTAACCACCAAAAAGCTGGAAACAGAGCTGTGGTTTAAATGAGAGAGCATCAACCTTGGGCAAAAAAGCTCAGGGACAATGCCCAGGCCCTGAGTTCAAGCCCTAGGACTGACACACACACACACACACACACACACACACACACACACACACACACACACACACACAGAGTCTTAATATCATAGAAATGTAGTGTAGAGGCCATCATGAATGAACTCCCAACTTCTTTTTCTGCTTCCAAATTTCCCCCTATTTTCTTAATGTCCTTGTTCCTCTCAAACTCTTCCTACATGTTTAGTTCATGTAGTTAAAGTGGTTCAAGGTCTCAAAGCCTTGTAACTAATGGCCTTGAATCCAAGTTCTGCCTCCTTTGACTTGTATGTCCGCCAAGCATTAGCTTTGAAATGTACCAGGACAAGCTATGCCTCTCTACAGTAACAACTACAATGAACAAACAACCCTTAAATCCAATGGTTTAATAATAATAATAAAAAGATTAAATGCGTTTCCCCCTCCAAATCCATTATGATTGGCTGACCTCTAGGGTGACTGCCACCCAGGAATTGAGGCAGCTGTGATCTGTGGATCCGCGAATCCACGCCAGGCCCTGCGAATCCACGCCAGGCCCCCTGGGTTTCTGTGACAGGAAAAGAGAGACTTTGGGAGATCATATTGGAAAATCTTCACCACCTCCACCAGAAAGTAACACAATACACTTTGGCTCAAAATAATCATATGACCTGTTTAACCAGAAGGGGGCTAGAAACAGAGACTTCCTGGTCAGTGGGAAGGAAGAATAAGACAGTTGGAGCGCCATCTAGAATTGTGTCTGTTGCCTTTGGTCTTGACTATCTGTCTCTATTTCTTCTACTTCTCTCCTAGGACTTTTGTCTCTGTTATGAAGAGTCTAAAACACCTTGAAAAATAGTTAAGTGCTGTTCATGAATCCACTCTCCTCTATTTACCTCTTTGCTAACCCTCTAATATAAAACTTACTAAATCACTGCAATCTCATTTCTAGTCTTTGTGTGTGTGTGTGTGTGTGTGTGTGTGTGTGTGTGTGCGCGCACGCGCGCGCATGCGCGCGCGCGCGTGCACGAGCATGCGTATACCTGCCCTTGTACATGTGCAGGAACCTAAATCAGAACCTGGGCACTCTTCCCTATGCTCAAGGCTTACATTCCACACCTCCGCTTCTGGCTTTTTGGTAGTTAACTGGAGGTAAGAGTCTTACAGACTTTTCTGACCGGGATGGCTTTGAACCTCAAGCCTCGGATTCTCATCCTCCTGAGTAGCTACGATTACAGGTGGGAGTAACTGGTGTTGGCAACTGATGTTCTACTCTTCTTACATTGAGTTTGTCTCCAGATACTGAACAAACATAACTTGGCTAATTCCCTCCCTTGTCCCATAACTTCTCCTGTGACCCTCTGTGAGATACAGCCACACCGCCCTGCTTGGCACTCCTCTCCTGTCCCATGGTATCCCTCGATGCAGGGGCTTGTCCCACAGGTAATCCATCCATCCCAGTAGCAGGCATAATTGTTCTTCAAATCCAGCGCATGGTTTATTTTTCTCGCAGTAGATTTCCTTACATCTTACAGACAGAAAAAAAGGCTCTCATGTCTTTAATTTATGAATAGCTACTCTAACTCACACCATAGTGTCTTGTAATTATCTTTGTGATTAGTTGGCTTTCCACCTAAGCTATGCAATCACTGAAAGAATAATTTTATCTTAAAAAATGTTGACACCTTCTATGTTAGTGTCTGGCACACAGAAAGCTTTCAGTAAATGTGTGTTGGAGGAATGACTAAAAAGGTGAACAGTTGAAGTGCTGACAATTTATGGTAGATAGTGTGTAAATTTTGAGTTATTATTTACGTTAGGCTGATGAGTGATTTGTTGTTTGTTTTGGGAATTACCAGAGAATTGAACTCAGGCCCTAACACTTGCTAGGCTGTTACTCTACCACTTGAGTTCCTCTATTTATTATTTATTATTATTAGCATGTGTATATTTATTATTGTCATTCACGATTTGTGATCTATTTGTTGTTACTGCTCTTGTTTATTTATTTAGTGGCAGTACTGGAGCTTGAACTCAGGGCCTGGGCCCAGACCCTGAACATTTTTGCTCAAGGCTGGCATTCTTCTTTTTGTGTGTGTGTGTGGGGGTCTGGTCGTGGGGACTGAACTCTGGGCCTGGGCGCTGTTCCTCGGCTCTTCAGCTCAAGGCTAGCACACTACCACTTGAGCCATAGCACCACTTCCGCTTTTTTTTTTCTGCTTATGTGGTGCATGCAAGGCAAGTGCTCTACCACTGAGCCACCTTCCCAGCCCTCAAGGCTGGCATTCTATCACTTGAGCCTCAGCTTCAGTTCTGGCTTTTGGTAGTTAAGTGGAGATAAGCCTCTCACAGGCTTTCCTTCGGAGGCTAGCTTTTAATTGGGATCCTCAGACCTCAGCCTCCAGAGTAGCTAGAATTACAGGTGTGCAGCACTGGTGCCTGGCTTGCACTGGTTACTTTTGAAATAGGATCTTGCTGTATGTCTAAGCTAGCCTGTACTGCTACCTTCCTCTGTGTGCTTTCCAGCATTACTGGGATGACAAGCACATACCACTGTGTCCCAGCCATTGGTTAACATGGAGTTCTGCAATATTTTTTTGCCTAGGCTGACCTCAAAGTAACATCCCCTGATGTCCTCTTCCCAAGTAGCTTGAAATTACAAGGTTTTAGCCATCATCCCTGACTCTACCTTTTTTCTTCTTTTCTTTTTTCCTTTTCTAAAAAGAAAACCAGCCAGACACCCGTGGTTCACGCTTGTAATCTTGATGACTGAGAAGGTGGAGATCTGAGGATTGTGATTTGAAGCCAGCCAGACTGGGTAGGGAATTCTGTGAGACTCTTATCCAATTAATCACCCAAAAAGCTAGAAGTGCTCAAGTGGTAGAGCACTAGGGTTGAGCACAAATGCTCAGGATAATGTTGAGGCTCTGAGTTCTAGGACCAGATCAGCACAGAAAAAGGAAAGGAAAGGAAAGGAAAGGAAAGGAAAGGAAAGGAAAGGAAAGGAAAGGAAAGGAAAGGAAAGGAAAGGAAAGGAAAGGAAAGGAAAGGAAAGGAGGGAGGGAAGGAGGGAAGAAAATAAAAAGAGGAAGGAAGGAAGGGAAATAGAAAGAAAGAAAACCAAATATAATATTTACATTTGAAGATTAGTTTGCTAGCAAAAGTAGCATCAAGAATGATAAATACTATTTTAATATATTGTTTATGTGACAGTAAGAAAACACAACATAAAATACAATCAAATGGATGCATTTCAAAGAGTTAAAGTGTCTGAATATTTACAATACAATGCATTACAGACTAGGGTGCTTGTCTTCCTTGAGAGCTGGACATGTTTATTGTATCAATAATTTAGAAGTGAATTTTACTATACGTGCCTGAGATGTTATAAATGAACATGTTCTCTCCAGTCTATAGTATTGATGTGCTACATTAATTAATAATAAAAGATCATTTTAAATCTTCTAAGGCAGTTTGTAATTATTAGTCAGAGTTCTTTAAATTTAAATTCGAAATAGGTGAGAAGACGAGTTATGAGAAGAGCCTAAATATTAAGACATTATTTTAATCATTACATTTGAGTATTTGCATAATGATCTTCCACTTGATTTTCACATGCTATCGTATGGTATCATTTGTGCTACACTTAGAATAAAAAATGTCCTTTGGACTGTATTTTCATTTCATCAATAAAATAATAGTCAAAAGACAAGAGTACTAGTGGTTTATGCCTACAGTCCTGGATACTCAGGAGGCTGAGGTACAGAGGACTGAGGTTTGTGGCCAGCATGGACAGAAAAGTTCATGAGACTCTTATCTCCAAAACAATTGGCAAAAGTCAAGGGTGGAAATATGACTCATTTGGTAGAGTGCCAGACAATCCAGTTCAAGGCTGAGTTACAATCTCAGCACCTCTGGTGGGAGAGGAGAGACAAAGAGAAAGTTGGTCAGAGAAAAGAGTATTTCATTCATTCACTTGTTATGTGTTCCTAAGTCTTGTGTAGAATTTAACCGTGCGAACGTTGCTTTTGTTGAAAAAGCAAGGTTGTGGGGCTGGGAGGATGGCTCAGTGGCAGAGTGCTTGCCTTGCAATGCCTGAGGCCCTGGGTTCGATTCCCCAGCACCACATAAGCAAAAAAGAAAAAAGCCGGAAGTGGCGCTGTGGCTCAAGTGGTAGAGCGCTAGCCTTGAGCTGAAGAGCTGAGGGACAGCGCCCAGGCCCAGAGTTCAGGCCCCACAACTGGACCCAAAAGAAAAAAAAAAAGAAAAAGCAAGGTTGTTTTGGTTTTGGTTTTGGGAATTTTTTTTGTACAAATGAGAATTTTTTCATGTATTGACACCACCATCACTTGTCTCCAAACGCAGATGACTGGGCAGAAAGGATGCTGAGTGTGCAAGCATCCTCTGGGATTGGTTGGGTCTAAGTGGAGAAGAACCAAGACACTGTCAGAAGGGGCATTAAGGATCCAGGAACCCAGCGAGCGCTTGTCCTGAAATGAGAGCCAGAAACCGGAGGAAATCAAGGTGAGCCTGGCCCAACATAGGTGCCAAGAACATCAGAATTGGTGGGGGAAGAGAGTGGGAGCCAAACTGATGAGGGGAAAAACAAAAGTGAACAAATAAAAACCAGCGAGAGAGACAAAAACCAAGGCAGCAAAGTTCATTGGAATTGAATTCGCTCCAGAAGAATTATTCAAAGATGAAGAAGGGTTCCCGTTTAGAATTCTGCTGATGTGGCCTCCGCTTATCCTCAGCTCTCCATCCGGGTGTTTGCAATCCCAGGTCTTGAAGGCCTGAGGAATGGCTTCTGACATTGTAACTCTAGCATATATTTTCTTGCTCTCTAAGAAAAAGAGCAAAGGTCTAACACCCCCCAAATCCACGCAAAAATATGTACAACTGAGAGGTTTTACTTTTTCTTTTTTATAATGGAATCTTTAAAATTTATACAAGCCCTTTTTATGTTGTTTCAAATTCCATCCTACATGATTTAGACTAATAAGAGACAGATGATAGATAATAGAAAGATAAACGAGATGAGATGAGGTGAGATATAAGAGATAGATTGGTAGATAAGTAGATAATAGAAATAGATTAGATAGGTAGATAGATAGATAGATAGATAGATTGATTGATTGATTGATTGATTTTCCCTAATTCTATTCTGTGCCAGGCCCTGTTTTGATTTTCAAGATAAGATCCTGACAATTAGGATTCTACAATTTAGGTATTACTGACAGTATGGTTTAAATAAAAACAAAGGTATTATGTTAAAAATGAATTTGTGGGTGGGTACATGAGAAAAAACCTGGGAAAGAGTAAAGCAAAGGGATGATATTGTCCAAAAAGAAATGGATTCACTTCCTGACTTATGAAATGATAACCTCTCTTTACATGACCTTTATAAAAAATATTTAATTAAAAACAGAATAACAATAAAAGATATATATTTGATATATGTGATTTTTTTTTGGTTTGTTTCGGGGCTTGAACTCTGGGCCTGCACACTGTCCTCAGCTCTTCAGCTCAAGGTGTGCACTCTACCACTTGAGCCACAGCACCACTTCTGGTTTTCTGAGTGGTTTACTGAGATAAAGGTCTCATCGACTTCCATGCCTGGGCTGGTTTTGAACTATGGTCTTATCTCAGCCTCCTGAGTAGCTAGGATTACAGGCATGAGCCACTGGCACTTGGCAATAAAAGGTATTTTTAAAAATTAAAAAAAAGAAGTACACAGATGTAATTCAGGTGTTGGTGAAAACACTTGTAATCCTAGCTACTGAGGGAGCTGGGATGAAAAGTTTGAGAGACTCCATCTCCAAAATAAAAAGTATGAAAGCAGGGCTGGAGGTGTGGCTCAAGTATTAGGACACCAGCCCAGTAAGCACAAAAACCTGAATTCAAACCCCAATACTCACAAAACAAAACAATAACAAAACAACAACCCCCCTACACACACACACACACACACACACACACACACACACACACACAAGCACACACACACACACACACACACACACACATGTTTAGAGAAGTTTAAGTTTTATGGAACTATGAAGAGATTGCAGCACAGTTTCAGAATACAAGGTTCATATACAACATCAATTGCTTTTCTATGTACCAGCAATGCACAAGTGAAACTTAAAAATGCAACACCAGGGGCTGGGAAGGTGGCTCAGAGGTAGAGTGCTTGCCTTGCATGCATGAGGTCCTGGGTTCAATTCCTCAGCATCACATAAGCAGAAAAAGCCAGAAGTGGAGCTGTGGCTCAAGTGGTAGAGTGCTAGCCTTGAGCTGAAGAGCTGAGGGACAGTGCTCAGGCCCAGAGTAGGCCCCATGACTGGCGAAACAAACAAACAAACAAACAAATAAATAAAGCAACACCATTTGCATTAGCACTGCCCCCAAATGATGAAGGTGCTTTGGAACACAATGTGGATATATCTTACAAAACTATAGTTACTCTTAGCCTACAATTTAGTGATCCTGCTCCTCAATATTTAACCAAAGTAATGAGAAGCCATGTCTTCCCACAAAGCACACAGATATTTAAAGTAGCTTCATTTATAATTGCCAGACTTGGGAGTAACCAAGATGTTCTTCAGCAGATTAATGAATGAATGAACTGTGATTTCATTTCCTTAACATAGATTCTTAAAAGTAGCTCACATAGTATATTTTATTTGTGAATTTTCGAGGAACCTCCATACTGTTTTCCATAATAGCTGCATTGACTTGCCTTCCCACCAACCATATGCAAAGGCTGTTTTCTCTACATTGTCACCACCATTTATTTTTTGCAGTTTTTGTTTGTCGGTCCTGGGGCTTGAACTCAGGGCCTGGGTGCTATCCCTGAGCTCTTCAGCTCAAGGCTAGTGCTTTATCACTTGAGCCACAGTACCACTTCCTCTGCAGAAGTTTTGATAACAACCATTCTAACATGGGTGAGATAACTTTTCCTTGTGGTTTCGAATTGAATTTCCTTGAGATTAGTGACATAGAGCCTTTTATTTCCATGCTTGTTAGCTATTGGTGTGTCTTATTTTGAGAAATGACTATTTGGTCTGTTGCCCAGTTTTAAAATATAATATTTGCCTTTGGGTTTTTTTGTCTGTTTGTTTTAGTGATTGAATTGTTTCACTTCCTTATATAGCCTGGATATTAACTCCATGTTAGATATGTCATTTGCTAACATGTTCAATTACTGTATTCCAAGGGTTGTCTCTTTATTGATTGTTGTGCTCTGCAGAAGATTTTTCATTTGTTATAATCTCATTTGTCGATTCTGCTTTTGTTTCCTGTGCTTTGGAGGGTAGAGTGGGGGTGGAGTAGTGAATCTTATCTAATATAAATATTCTTTCCCATTCTGTTTTGCATTTCCATTATGTTTCCTTTTGTAGTTTCCTTTTTGTAGTTTCAGTTCTTATATTAAAATTAAGTCTTTTGACCATTAGTTGATTTTGGTATATTATGTGAAGTAGAGGTCTGCCTTCATTCTTTTAGCTGTGGAAATCCAATTTTTCTGTACAACCCACTGAAGACACTGCTCTTTCTACATGCCATCTTTGTCAAAACTCGGTTAACTGGAGATAGGACGCTTTGCTTTGAAGATATCTATTCTGCTCCATTGATCCTGATGTCTGTTTTTATGCCAATAAAATGCTGTTTAATTACTAGAGCTTTACTGTATGTGCTATGCATAATATATTTTATGCTAAGGTCTGACCCTAGAGTTTGTGTGTGCTAAACACAAAATCTATCTACTAAGTGCTAGCTTATATGTAGTGAACCTATAGTCAGGTAGTATAAGTTCTTTTGCTTTTTTGTTGCTCTTGTTGTTTAGCTCAAGATTGTGATAACTAGTCGTGTGTGTGTGTGTGTGTGTGTGTGTGTGTGTGTGTGTTTCCATATGAATTTTAATAGATTTTTTTCTATTAGTGTGAAAAAGTCACTAGAAATTCAAGAGGGTATTTACACTTGTAACCACTTTGGAAAACTTCCATGGGCCATTTTCTCAGATGAAAATCAAACTATTCATTTTCCCCATAGTGAACCTTGGACCTCCAATTATCTAGAACTGGAGGCATCATGGAGAGCTCATGGCCCTGGGTTCAAGCTCTAGTACCAACAGAAAAGAATAATAATATTGAAAGAAAAGTATGTCTCTGAAGGCTGAATAGATGACTTAAAGGTGTCCCATTCTACTTTTTTCCACATTCCTACTCTTGGACATAATCAAACAAGAAATATCACAGGATCCAAGAGCCTATAGCTTCCTTCTGTCCATCATTTGAGCCATGTATAACTTTCATTCATAAAAGCTGAAAACAAAACAATTCTCAATGCCAATTCACCAAGCAAAGACTTTTTGCTTAATTTTTAGCAAATCAAATAGAAAGAATAGGCAAACAATTTGACTGTGTTGTATTAAGAAATAATGTAAGATTTGTTGTTATAACCTGAAGTTGTTTAACAACCCCAAATAAAAATGGAAATTATACCATGAAATATATTTCTGATATTGCCAGTGCTGTGGGCCACTATATGTAAATCCAGAAAGGGCTAAATCAGAAGATTCACTATTCAGGATTGTATGATTTGGGAGTGAGTGAAACTCCAGATTATATTGTGCATGTATGGTCAATAATGAAATTTCAATCAGGCATGGTAGGGCCTGCCTGTAATCCTGCACTCCAAGACTCTGATGAATTGAAGGCCTACAGCCTAGGCTACATAGTGAGACTGTCTCAATTTTTTTTTAAAGTCAATTTTCATGGCTTCAGTGAAGAAGAAAAAGGGAACTACTTTACTATCTCCACTAAACATTCACAAGATCATATTCCTACTCAGATTATTTATGAAGATGATAATTTTTATAAAGATCAAGTATGAATAAGTTTTTTAAGTGTAAGCTGTTCCTAAGGGCATAACATTTAGAAACAACATATGGTTCCTGTAGTTAAGAATAAGTTCTTTTACATCTGCCAAAGACATTCTCTAGCAGATGAGTGAAAGAGTATCCCGAATTGGAAAAAGGGGGATATTGTCATCTCTCTTTCTTCTGCTCTTCATCTTCATTGTCTCCCTGAATATAGTTTTTATTTATGTGGGGGGGGGGTTCACATGTGCACTTGGACTCGAGCTATGGCCTTGTGTTTCCCTTAGCTTTTTTGTTTCAGGGTAGTGTTCCACCACTTGAGCCACACATCTACTTTGGGCTCTTTGATGGCCAATTGCAGATAACAATCCATGGGCATTTCTGCCTGTGCTGGGTTCAAACCATTATGCTTGGATCTCAGTCTCCTAAGGGTTAACAGGTATGAGCCACCATTTCCTCCCTGGTTTTCATTTTATTCCAATTCTAAATATAAAAATAAAAGCAGACATTGTCTCAATACTACGTCTTCTATTGCCTTCATCTTTTGTCTAGTTACTTTCTTTATTTTAAGATCATATCATTAAGTATAAATATTTCATTCATGTATTTAAGTAAGCATTACTGGGTGCTTCCTGCATGCAGGGATAGGCCCTATGTCACAATACCTATTCTTTATTAACTCTATTACCATCAGGTCTCAGTGTTATTGTTGGAGCAGAAGACAAACCAAATCTGATTCTTCCCTTTTGCTTTCCATCTTGCTTTCACTAATCTTTTCAGCATGTGCAAAAAAAAATAATAGGAGAATCATTTAACTAACTTGCTGGAAATTTTCCAAAGGCTTTTCATGATGATGGAATAAATTCTAGACTAGTTACGTTGTCTGATGCAGTCCTATATGAGTGTGCCTTTTCCTCTCCAATTTCAGCTCTTGTTACTATCTTCTGTTGGCCTTCTTTCAGATTCTCAGATTCTCACATCTGTGTAGCTTCTTCACACCTCACAGATTTGTGTGTCTCTTCTCTGGAGCACACCTACATACATACACACACATGCACATACACACGCGTGCATGCACATGTACACACACTTCCTGTACTTCATCTTACATATTGCCTCTCAGACAGAGAGATAAGTCATTTCATATGTCTTCTCTTATTCCCTGTTATTTCCTTTTTTATATTTACTCTAATGGGTAATCATATCATTTACTTGTTTGTTTTTATATGCTTCTTCCACTAAATTATGCATCCTATGAATGCATTATACATTCTAGGAATGCCATAAATTATTCTATTCAGGACAATAAGTAAAGCAATACTTATCTTAGTAGGTGTCAATATATTTTTTAATGATTGTTGAATGAATAAAACAATAAGAAATAAATGCTTGCCAGGTAGCATATATATATATATATATATATATACATATATATATATATGTGCACAAGATACTTTGTACTAATTTTGGATGAAGATTGTAGGAAAAGTTGGTAGAAATGGAATGGAATTTATAGTAAGATCTTCTGGTAGACATGAGGTTGGTAGGTTATATGTTCCCAGAATTTTCTTCACTATGTTTAATGAAGTGAAGGAGAAAATGAAGAACTTGTCTTCTACATCCCATGTCCTGTGAAGGTAAGTGGAGGCAGTTTGGGCTCTGTAAAAGGAGTTTCAGGTTGGCAGGATATGTTCTACAGGAGAAGAATACTGGAATTTTCTGTCTGTGATTCAATTCTGACAGCTAAGACCTGCCTGTTTTTTCCTATTCCAGCTCCTTAATAAATACCTCAGCTAGCAAATCATAGACATTTATCCATGTGCTGTCTCAAACTTCATATATCTAATTATTTCTACCTAAAGGATTCTGGGGTGTTTGTAACAGGCCATTGTACATATACATAGCCAGGCTGGAGGAAATAACATTTTTCTTCTTCAATTATTCACACTTACATGTGTGTGTGTGCATGTGGAAGGGGCTACTGGGGCTTGAACTCTGGACCTAGGCACTGTCCCTGAATTTTTGTGCAAAAGGCTCATACTCTACCACTTGAGCTACAGCTTTTGGGGGGAGGTTAATTGGCAATAAGAGTCTTATAAACTTTTCTGCCTGTGCTGGCTTCAAACTGTGATCCTCAGATCTCAGCCTCCTGAATAGCTAGGATTACAGGTAGGAGCCACCAGCGCCCTGCTGTTCCCACTTTTTTTAAACCATTGGAACTACATTTGTTTCCATCAGCAAGATTATTTGCTTTGAAATCTGAGAGCCATTGTCAAGAACTAAGTCTATGGATGTTGGATCCCATTCTGAGCAATACTGTCTAGCAACATCTCTAGCATATTGTTAAAAAGCTATAGAATCGTGAATGTCTTTGTGCTTATCTGCATGTCCTTAAGTATCTACTGAAGTATTATTTACAAATGTAACTCATATATAAACTACAGCCAACCATATCTTATATGCTCACATAATTTTTTTGTTTGTCATGGTTAGAATGTGTCTGTTAATTACATTTTAATTCTAATTCCTCGAAGTAAGTAGGTAACCAAATTATAATATTTTAGAAGAAAATTAGTTGAATTAACTAAGGCACTTGCCTCCACACAAGGTTGAATTAGGCCATATGAAAATTTACTTTACATAATCTTTTCGTGACTTTGCATTTAATTTCCAAGCTAATGTAGCTAACCTCTCCTTTTAAAAGAACTGTAGACATGAATTTATCATTTTCCCTTTGGAGAAGTTCTTGACAAAATTTGGGCTATTTTACTATTTAAATGTTATTTTTAACAGCTGTTGGAAGTTCCAACAATAAGAGCTCTCTCCACAGATTTGAGGTCTGGCATCTACCTCAGTAGGTGTTGATCTACTTTTCTGTTTCTATGGAAAGGATTTGGGCTTCTTCTCATCACAAACCCACTAATTAACTAGCGTACCTCATGTGACAGTGAGAAAAGCAATCATTCACTGAACAAGTACTTGGTGAAGAGTCTGCTGTGTACCAACTATTAAGCAGGTGTAAGAAGGGTCCGAATTAACTAAAAGGAGGAAAGACACAGAAATATCATTTCAATAAAGAGCTAGCTATTACAGAAGGATGTACATGGTACAATGCCTTGGAGACAAGAAGGTTTCCTAGAGAAGATATTTAAACTGTGCTTTGCAAATGAAATTAAATCAATGTGTTTTTTTAATGTTTACCTTTTACTTTGCAGCTTTGCTAAGTTCACCTAATAGTTCTACGTAGCTTGATTAGTATGCATATTGTTATGCAAATTATTCATGCAAATAACATTTTTCTTTATAATCTCTGACTTTCATTCTATAATCATTAATAGATAGTTATTTGAGATGAAGGTTAATAGGAGTAGTTAATTAGAGATGGAGTCTCTCAGACTTTTCTGCATGGCTGGCTTTGAACCAACATCTTCCAGATCTTAATCTCTTGAGTAACTAGGATTACAAATGTGAGGCACTGGCATCTGGCTGGCTTTTACTTTTGAAGGAAGTGGCATCCTTTAAAGATGCCACTCGATTGTATTGTTTATTGTATAGTTTCTGGTGCAAATAGTTTTTATCCCTTCTTTTCTTACATACATGACATATGATTTTCCTGTTGCTATCTCAAAAATTATTTTCTGATAGTCGTGTCCATTTTGAATACGTAGGTGTAATGCTTCTTTATTGAATACTTTGAGCTTACTTTGGCATACTCTGAGCTTCTTATGTTGGTGTTTATACTATTTAATTGATGTTGGTCATTTTCGACACCAGGATTTTTTTTATCCCAATGTCTTTCTCATTTTTTTCTCCAATCCTACTGCTGTATATGCGACCACTGGGACATTGTTTCCCACCTGTTTACTACTCAATTCTCTTGGTGTTTTCGTCTAGATGTGTGATTCAGCTATTTTTAAGTTAATTAGATATTTTCTATGGAAGGTTATCTGAAGAATCCATTGAAGTCATTCTTTGTTGCTCCTGCTTGGGTACCCCTTCCCAAATATTTCATTAGACTTTCATCATCACAATATTCTCAGATGTCCATGTATGAATATAGCTTTTCAAACAAGACCCTTCACACAGTATTTGTAAACTGTCTGTCTGATTCCCAACTTCTGGGGAATCTTTGAGTCTGATTTGGAACATCGCTTTCTTATTGAATAATGCACTGCTTTTCTTCATGATTTTATATGTCTGTGTGTGTGTACAATTTTTTCTTAAAAATTAGACACTGAAAAAGTCAAAATTGAGAAAAATTCCATTTGTATATGAAAACACACATGTTCTTTCTTCTATTAGATCATGAGTGTTGGGACTTGCTCAGCCTAATGAGGGGATTTTTTATTTTTATTTTTTGTTGTTGTTGCTATGATTTGGATTCACTACCAGTTTCCATTTCCTCTAGTTTACTGTGCGGCCAGGGTTGAAGATGTCTGTCTGACTGTTGAGTGCTTTGTTTAGTTTAGTTTTGCTTTACTTTGCCTTGCTTTGTTTTTCAGTATTCCTGATCTACGCTTAGCTTTAAGCTTTCCCTTTGCAACCATGCTCCATGAAGAACTTTCCCCACAATTCTGACTCTTCTCTAATGGGAGCCCGTGTGTTGCTCTCTGAAGAGAGAGACAGGAAGTTTCTTCAGCAACCTGGTTGAGCTCAGTCTCAGTCATGCTCTGTCTGTCTTTCACAAGTCAGTGTTTCTTTGGCTGTTCTTGACAGGTAAACTCTGCCTTGTATCTTTAATGAGACTTATTCAGGAGTGTCTTCACCTTCTCTTTAAAATAAGAATGTTTTATCCGTGCGTTAGTCACTCAATACTTGATCTGAGTCGTCCAAGTTTGCTACTTCTTGGGGGATGCAGCTCTGATTCCATAGGAATCATGCTATATACTCTTTCTTACCTTAGCATCCATCTCTTCAGTGAGTCTGCACCACTCAAGGAAGCTCCTTCTGGTCTTTGGTTCTGCCCCATGGCAGAGTTTGCAAGTACGTGCAAACTCCTCCCATCGTGGGGTTTCCCCATGCCGTGCCATTCTCAGAATTCTTACACATTTTTTAAAATGTTAGCTACTACCTCCTTTCTATGCTGTACCACAGAGGGGCTCCTTCTTATAACCCTTCTCTCCCTAGAGAAGCCAGTCTGGTTTTGATTTTCAGGCCTATTGTTCCATGATCTTAGTTTTCAAATGGGTTCAAGCCAACATATGAGTTTGTAACTCGTTATTACAATGTGTTCATTGTTGTGGTAAAAGCAAAATTCTTCTAAACTAAGATGAAGCAGAAATTCATTTTTATTTTTGAAGTATTATTTTTGTGGTATATTAATCTAGATTAATCATTTTCCTTTTCCTTTGTCATCTTCAGGCCTCGTGTTTTCTTCCCATCTTTCCTTCCTTATTTCCTTCCTCCCTCCCTCCTTCTTTCCTTCCCTCTAACCCTCGCCTTCCTTTATTTCTTCTCTCCACCTCCCCCACTCTTTCACCTGCACAGCTTCTAATTAGAAGTTTTTTACCTTTTTTTCTTTTGTTGGTCATGGGGCTTGAACTCTGCGCCTGGGTGTTGACCCTGAGCTCTTCAGCTCAAGGCTAGCTCTCTACCATTTGAGCCACAGTACCACTTCTGGTTTTCTGGGAGTTAATTGGAGATAAAAGCCTCATGACCTTTCCTGCCTGGACTGGCTTTGAACTGTGAGCCTCAGGTCTCAGTCTCCTGAGTAGCTAGGATTACATGGGTGCGCCACCAGCACCCAGCTTTCTACCATTTTTAATCTTCATTCCTTTAAGTATAACATTTCTTTAGGTTCTGGGTACTCTTAACATATTCATTTTGGTAGGGAAGAATGATGAAAGAAGTAATACTGATCAAGATGTATTGTACTTATAAACTGATTCGGTGAAAGGTAACTACTTGAAGATAATGAAAGTATATTGACAATATTTTGTCGCTGATTTTTAGTAGTATGATTGTGCTGTGAGTTGTTTTACTTTTCTTTATATTTGTTGGTTTGAGGTTTATCAAGGTTCTCGGATCTGTGTGGTGTATACTCTTTATCAAGTCTGGAAACATGGTGGCTATTGTTTTCTTTTTCTTGAGTCATACCACTCTTCTGAGATTCCAATGAGGCATGGATTACAGCTTGTCTCCAAGCCCCTCCCTGTTCCTATGTTTACTTCTTCAGTCTGTGCTAGCTCATTTCATTGTGGGTGGGCTCTCTTGCTATGTCACCAGGGCGCATGCTTTCTTCCCTGCAGTGTGCAATACACTAGTGTCCTCATTCAGATTCTCTCCATTTCAGTTCATGTATTTTTCATACGTAGAAGTTCAGTTTCTTTCCTAAAAAAGCTTCCTTCCTTTTCTCTCATCACCTTCACACGGCTGTCTACCTGACTGATGGTATAACATGTATTTGTTGCTGCTACCTTAGAATCCTTAAGCAGGTAAATCCATTCCCTCCTCATTTCCAGGTTTGTACTATTCGTTGATTTTTTTCTCCTGATCATCCATGATATTTTTCCCTATTCGCATGTTTGGAAATAGTTGGATGATGGCGTTATTTTTTTGTGTGCCAGTTCTGAAGCACTGTCCTTCAGCTATGTTATGCAAAGCTAGCACTCTACCACTTGAGCCACAGCTTCACTTGTGACTTTTGGGGAGTTATTGAGGATATGAGTCTCATGGGCTTTCTTGTCTGGTCTGGTTTTGAACTGCAGTCCTCAGATTTCAGCCTCCTGAGTAGCTAGGATTACAGGTGTGAGCCACCAGTGGCCAACTGACATTATTAAATTTATGATGTGGGATGCACTCACTTAACTATTGCTGTTTAGAATGAGTTTGGTCTTTCTGAGGTTGCTCTTTGCTTCAAGGCGTAGAATAACATTCAGCTTTGTCATTGTGTGAGAAGGTGTTACACTCCATGGATCAACTATTGTTTGCCAATGTGAACTTCAGGATGGTTTGGCTTAGTCCTTCGCCAGTTGTTCCTTCAGCATTTGGTAGGTTCCTCCATTCACTCACAGATCAGAACTCACTGCCAGGCTTAAGAGGAACTCTTGGGAGATCTCTGGAAGGTTCTTTCCTTCCCTGTCAACTCTGAAGTTTTCAGGTCTTCAGTATTTGCTCCACCCATTCTAACTGTTATCATCTCTCTAAACTTAAAGCTGTGACTCCTCATTGGAGGAAGACTGCTGAACACTGCTCTCTCTCTCACCTTACGGATGCCTGGAAACTTCTAGGCAGGAAGGAAGGCAGGCAGGCAGAGTCTCACTTACCAGTTCCCTTTCTGTTAGCAATCAGTGTACTAGACTGCCTATTGTCTGCATGTCTACAGGTGGCTGCACCTCGTTCTACTTATTTAAGGTAGGAGGTCAAAGATACTCAGTTTTGTTCTATCATTGCTAGAAATACACCGATCTCATTTAAAGGTCTTTAGGAAGCAGTCATGTTGGGGGTTAAATCGCTAGTGGGAGAATAAAACTGGATTGGAGAAGAGTTAAGACTAGATACCAAAATATGAGTAAGATGTTGTAAGTCCCATCAGTAACTAAAAGGGCACTAAACACTAGCATGGATAAAAATCATAGTTATAGTAAATATGTAGGGCAATAGAACCTAGGGATTGATCAATTTGGGTCAAATGAGATTATAGGGACCCCAAACCACATTCTAACATCCATTTAAACATTCATTGTGTAGCCACTGTGAGTCCAGTCTGGTCTCTAGCAGATGAGCACATATGAACAACATGGCAGCCGGCCTAAGAAAATTAACAGAAACTTAACTATAAACTCAGTGCAGTAACTGGCACAAACAAGATGCTATACTATACAAACAATGGAGCAGTTAAAGTTGGGGGAGTCTAGAAAGCATTTAATGGAGCCATCAAATGGAAGATAGTTCTGGAAAGATAATGGGAGCTATTCAGGCAGATAAGAAAAGACATTGCCAAAAAAAAAAATAATACAACATGGAGATTTCCAGGAAAGAGGACATTTTTGCTGTGAATAAAGTAGGGAATATGTTATATAATCAGTGTGTAAATACAAAAGTGTAATGTGACAAAAACAAGGTATTATTAGTGGTAGTATTATGTCTCCAGGAATGGTCTGTGTAGATATAAACATCCATGCTGAGGAATGTAGAGATAAGCTTTGGTGCTACAGAGTCTGTACCATCAGTTACATAGCACAAAAAAACAAAGAGAAATCAATATTTATGCCGACTCCCCATCCAACATATTGCAAATGCAACCACTTTAAAATGTTCACATTCTTATATCAAGATAATATTTGAACAATCCATGTACTTTAAGTGAAATAGAAATAAATATTGGAAATGGCTATAAGAAATAAAGAAAACGTTATATAGCATGTATTATGTTAAAGTTCCTGTTATATGTATAAATTCCGTTAACTGTCATTGCTATACAACAAAATAAAAAAACATTCTTTTGTTATTTGCATTCACATCCCTTAGTAACATATATATATGTATATGTATATATATGTATATGTACACACACACACACACATATATATACATATATATATATATATATATATATATATATATATATTTCTCCTTTTCTTAGGTGTAGGCCTGGGGCATGAACTCAGGGCTGAGGTTCTGTTCCTGAGCTTTTGTTCTCGAGGTTAGCATACTACCACTTGAGCCACAGCTCCACTTTCAGCTTTTTGCTGGTTAACTGTAGATCAGAGTTTTGCTGACTTTTCAACCCAGGCTGGCTTTGAACCATAATTCTCAGATCCCAGCCTCCTAAACAGTTATGGTTACAGGCACGAACCACCAGTGGTAAAGTGCCAGTCTGCACTGTTTAGTCCTGTCAGGGAAATAAATCTGTTGCTGTTTGGTAGAGGGTTAGATACCTGGCAGTCTTGAACAAACATGCAGCTGTCTATTTTGATACAATAGGTGGCAGAGCTGCTGGAGCACTGTGGGAAATGGGAATGAGGTACTATATGGGGAGGGTTGTCTCTTGCTTTCCCCTCTGAGACCTCTAAAGCTGTGATTCATCTTTCTTCTTTCCAGCTTTCTCTATCCTGGCAGTATTATTGGGCTGTTGTTCTCATTGTCCTTGTGTCTTTAAACTTAAAAAAAATCCATTTACTCTCACTCTAGTGGCCTTGGGGGGAAAGTTGAAAAATGCATGTGTTCAATGGTTCCTTTTTAACTGGAAGTCCTTTAGCTCATTCTTTTTTAATATCTATGTCTGTCTGTTTTACAGAGTATGATGATAAAGATGTATAATTTATGCACAAATAAATGCCTACGATTGCCCTGCTCAGCTTAAATTATTTTTTTTCTAACAGATAAGAGGATATGATTATAGAAGTTGGAACCGTTGCTCTGCATGGTCTCTAAATTGTGTGGCCTTTCAAGAGCTGAATCTTCTGTCTCTTTCATGTTCATACTTTCCCAAGGGACTTCATGACATTAAAATATCGGTCACTAAACTTTAGCCAGGTCCTGGGGACTCATTTCTATTATCCTGGCTACTTAGGGGGTCAAGCCAGGCAGATAGGTCCCAGGTAGAAAAGTCCATAGAATTGTTATCTCTAATTATCTCTAGTTATCTCAGCAAAAGGCTGGAAGTAGATGTGGCTCAAGTGGTAGAGCACCAAGAAAGCCAAGTGAAAGTGGAAGACCCTGAGTTCAAGCTCCAGAAGAAAAGAAGGAAAGAAAGAAAGAAAGAAGAAAAGGAAAAAGAAGGAAGGAAGGATGGAGAGGGAGGGAGGGAGGGAGAAAGGGAGGGAGGAAGGAAGAAAGGAAGGAAGGAAGGAAGGAAGGAAGGAAGGAAGGAAGGAAGGAAGGAAGGAAGGAAGGAAGGAAGGAAGGAAGGAAGGCAGGCAGGCAGGCAGGCAGGCAAGCAGGCAAGCAGGCAGGTGACTATGGCTCATGCCTGTAACCCTAGATACTCAGGTGTATGAAGTCTGAGGATCAGGGTTTGAAGTTAGCCTGGGCAGGAAAGTTCATGAGACTCTCATCTCTAATAAACTACTCAGAAAAATCTGGAAATGGCACTGTGGCTCAAGTACTAGAGCACTAACCTTGAGCATAGGCTCAGGGACAACGCCCAGAGCCTGAGTTCAAGCCTCAGGACAGGCAAAAAAGAAAGGAAAGACAGGAAAGAAAAGAAAAGAAGAAAAGAAAGAAAGAAAGAAGGAAGGAAGGAAGGAAGGAAAGATTGTAGTCCTGGATATCTTCATTTAGCCCCAGATATCCAAGTTTCTGCTTGATATTATCTCTTGAATGTCTAACAGCTATCTCAAATTAACGTCCGAAAGAGAATTGTCTCTTCTTTTTCTTTCTTTCTTTCTTTCTTTCTTCCTTCCTTCCTTCCTTCCTTCCTTCCTTCCTTCCTTCCTTCCTTCCTTCCTTCCTTCCTTCCTGACTTCCTTCTTTATTCTTTGTATGTGTGTGGTACTGAAGTTTGAACTCAGCATCTTAACCTTCCTAGTTAAGGACTTCCATTTAAGTCATACGCCAATCTTTTTTTTTTTTTTTAAGTCACTTTTCAGATAGTGGCCTTGACCATTATTGTCCAACACACTTTTCTCTTACTTTGACTACAGGCATAACTCATCATAGACAACTTGTTTGGTGAGGTAGGAGCTTAATAACTTTTTGCCTGAACTGGCCTGCTATCACAATCCTCACAATTCCACTACCTCAGGAGCTGGGATTCTAACCATGAGCTACTGCTCTTGGCTAAAAACAACATTCTTGATTCCATTATCCCTACTCTCACAAACCGCACCTCACCAGTGCTGTTATTAAGTAAAATAATTTATATTGAATGTCCAATAGCCTGAGGACACAACACTAAACAAACCTGGAGATACTGCTGACTCATGATTATATTTTGGAGGGAAAGAAGAAGACAAAATAGATGAACTAAAAAGAATAAAGGGATATCTAGAGTTTATACTTATTTGTACTTATGTAATTCAAGTGTCACTGAGAAAGGTAAAGCTAGGTAAAAGGAATGGATGTGCCATGTATGCGTGTGTTTGTGTATCCGTGTTTTCTGCTATATCTCCTGGTTTCTAAGATCTTTTCATTAGTGTCTCTTCTTTAGTTCTCATTGTCTTTGTGAATTATGGGGGTACAATATGATCATTAACAGCTATTAGTGGAGTTTGAGGAGGTTGTTGAGAGAACTAATATTGATTCACTGGTTTATAAAGAGTTTTCAAATGATGGCACAGTTTGTCATATAATGCCAAAATTTGTATTAGTTTTTATCTCTTCAGAAAAGACTTTTAATATTGGGAAGCTGTCAAGCTCACAGTAATGGACTAAAAAAAATCCCAAAATTTGAAGTCTTATTTGGAAGCTTTAATTATTATTGACACTAAATATTATCAGTTGCCTCTGTAGAAATTACAATCACATTTTTTCACTTTTGGGGAAGTATTTGTAAAATACCCAAGTTTGAATAATCATATTTTTTGAGCCAGGTTTTCTTGCAATTAATAAGGATGTTCCATAAAAACAACTGACTAATTCAACTTTTAAATAATGACAAAAGTTTTCAAAAAATGACATATTTTACCTAAGATGACTACTAAACTTCATGTGTACTTTCTATCTAATCACAAAAATATTTTTTAATATGTAAAAATACTGGAACTTAGTAAAATTGATAAATTTTCATAACTCAGCAAACAGCATACTTTCTCTCATATGTGGAAATTGGATCTAAATTATAAACATACAGGAAAACATATACCCATCATAAGCATATAGACACAAACAAACTGATTAAAGTATGGTATACAGAGAGGAGAATTCCAATGGTGTAGCTCTCTGAACATTTAACTTACAGTTTAACAAAATCAATTCCAGGAAGCTGAAACCTGTGTTGTCAATGGGGATGGGGTAGGTTCAAGGTAAAGGGGGTAGACAAATGGAGAAAGAAGGGTGTGTGAATACAGTATTCAATGTACATATGTGAAAATGGAATCAGAAAAATGGAGGGGAGGAGGGGGTGGGGAGAGATGAGGGAGAAGGATGGAAGGGGTGATATCAATCAAGATGCATTGTACTCACAAAGTGATTTGCCAGGGCTGGGAAGGTGGCTCAGTGAAAGAGCTCTTGCCTTGCATGCATGAGGCCCTGGGTTCGATTCTTCAACATCACATAAGCAAAAAGAAAAAAGCCGGAAGTGGCACTGTGGCTCAAGTGGTAGAGCACTAGCCTTGAGCCGAAGAGCTGAGGGACAGTGCCCAGGCCCAGAGTTCAGGCCCCACGACCGGACCCC